>NC_134105.1:60086000-60402750 GCF_040939455.1 Microcebus murinus | reverse complement strand
TTATAATAAAAACATATTTGGGGTATAGCCTCCACAAATCTAAAAAATCAAAAAGAAGAAAAAAAAAAAAAGAAAAAGATTTGGATGTGTTCTAATCTATAAAATGCAGCAATTTGCATTGAATTTCCCAGTCATTATAGTGAATTAGCCGGTTCTGCTGTAACAAGGCTTAATTTAACTAATAAGAATCAGCATACTGGTCTCACTTGACAATTGTAACCTCTGAAAGTGATCAATTAAGACATCACAATCTGTTTCACGACAACATGTTGGGATGCCGCAGCTGTGCAGATTATGAGGTCAGCAGCTAACTAACAACTTGAGGGCAAACACTAGAAAGAACAGCCTCTTGTCCATGTGGCAAATGTGTCACTGGGCAGAATACTATGAATGCAATGGCTTTGGGGGTAGATGATGATTTTTAAATTGCCCCTTTCTTTTTTACTATCCGCTTGGCCAACTCACCATGGCCAGAGTCTTAAGAGACTTTCATGTGTCTATACTTGTTGGTCATATTCCTATCTAGCTATCTGACTTCCTGAATAAGGTACCCGGAGACGTGGCTGAATATGAGGACTGCTCTATTTACCAGAGTTGCAGGAGCCATTTTTAAAGTATGACAGGAGCACAGGGCTGGATGAGTGAAACATTCCCAATCATAATCAGAAGCATCAGGTAGCACAAAGAGCTTGCTAAGGCCCAAGGGACTCATTTATACATTTGAAGGCACCTTCAAACTACAGTAAGCTTGATGAAAAGAAAGAAAAACCTAAGCATAAATGGACGGTTTGACCCAAAAGCTCCTCTTATCTAGTTATCTCCGTTTCTTTTATTAGCCTTATCACTACATCTTTTGGTCTCAACTTTCTTTGTTACAATGCACTGCTATTTCTTGAACTCATTTATATTATTTGATTGGGGGGCTTGCTTGAAAATGTATTCCATATGTCCCTACTCACACTGTTCTGCCTCTGTAAGCAGTTACTCTTTCTTTCTACGCTGAAGCCCTGTATTTTCCAAAGACCTTTGTTTACATTTATCTGCTTCCATTTCGTCAAGCCCCATCTTAATTTTGAATTCTCCTTTTTAGTTGAATTATCTCTATTTGTTTCTTTTTATTAAAAACAAGCTTCTCCGCATTATCTCATCTCTTGTACACTAAAAACATCCTTAAAAACCACCTGCACACTCAAAGCACTTTCACTGGGTTTTTGCTGTGTCTATAGACTGAGAGCACCACAAATACTCAACCGACCCTGTCTGGGCAGCTATGGCCCTGTCAAAGAAAGACCACAAATGTCAAACACTTCCTTTTATTTGAGGTCTAAAATATTGATTATTTTTTTAATGGTAACAACGTTATATTTGTTTTGGGGCATTTTCTCCCTCTACAAAAATATACTACCTCTATATCAACATAATTGGATATAAACACTCAGCTTTGGAAGAGTTAAGAATGTGGTGATATATATTGAACAACCAAATAATTTTGTGCAAGGCAGTATAAAGGGTAAAAATTTTAAAATTCTAATCAGTGTGAACTTAATCTTAATACACAGCTCAGAGGTATGTGGGGCAGTTTTGTGATCAACTGGGATCAATTTCCTATGCTGTTTTAGAGGCCTGAGAGACTGCCTTGAAAAACAAATCATTTCTCTGCTAAAATGAATCTTGACGTTTTGCCTCCTTACAAGAAAAAAGAGCTTGATCCTTGGCTAGGGGGAGGGTGAAAGAGCGATGAAGGGAGGAAACTGTGAGAGAGACATGCAAGTATAGAATATTATATTTTTTGCTACACACACGATTGGATGCCTATTATGGGTGAGTCATCCTGCTCAGCACTTTATTACATTATCCCACTTAATTTTCATAATAGATTTTTCAAGTTCCTTTGTTTTATTTCCCATTACAGAGTTGAAGCAATTGAGATAAATGTGATGGCCGGTGGACACCAGATATCTTTCAGGTTTAAAAAGAAGAGCATATGTTACCCTTCCTGAAATGCACTCACAGCAACTTTAATAAATGGGGGCTATTAAAAAATACTTATTAATTTTCACTTTTCTTAATATTCACATATGCAGACACTTCAAATGTTACTCAGTATTTTACTAAAATTATTTATATTAAATTATAATTTAATGCTTTAAATATGCTGGTAGCCAAGAATTTCACCAAAATAGGGCAAAGTCCATCAGTTGATGAAAGGCTCCACAAGAATGCCAGGATCCACACTTGAGTGGAAATAACCTTTCCTTTCTGGCAGTGGTACTAGAATAGCATAAGAAATTACGTGGAAATGTTTGTCTTAATATTTTCAGTTTGGAATATGGCTGAAATTTTAGTCTAAGATAAACTAATCATGACCAAATTTATTAGTTTTAAAATGGTCCTTCACATCTGCTAATTCAACTTGCTTTTCTTTCACAACCATAGTAGGTTGTATTTCTTATTCAAGCAACACATGATTACCGTGCGTGTCAGGGTTGGGGGGAATTAAGACCATGGCAGACAATGTTATTTTTGAAACTGATGACCAAGACTAAAGGAAATACCTCCCCACTGTCCAAAAGCCTCCCATAAGGTAAATTCATGTTAGAAACCCACACGAGCCTTTTGCAAGTCCTTGTGAATCAAAGTTCACTCAGGACTGCCAAGCTATGCCATCCTCTAACTCGGGAATTGCTCTCCCCTCTGTGTTTATGAAGAGCCAGGACACTGGCTGACTAGGGTACCATTCTCACACTACAGGTCATTTTGCATTTTTATTTTTTTATTTTTAATTTTTTTTATTTTATCATAAGCATAAGTATTTGACAGGCACACAAATGAAATAAGTTTTTTAAAAATGCTGAAGATTGTAAATACAGGAGCATTAATCATTAACTCTCTTTGAAGGTCCTATATTCTCTGATACTGTAAGTTGGGAGGAAAGGTGTTAAATCTTAACTTCTTTATAGAAGTCTGTGGCATTTTTATAATTAATTGTCTTTATTTCCTTGTGTTTAAACAATATATTTTATTTATGTAGACTCGAGAAATCAATATACCATGATGTACCCAACTGATCCTTGCCTGGTTGATGGGGGGAAGGGGGAGAGAGAGAGAGATGGACAAAATTAACAGGTTATTCTCTGTGACTGGCAAGTTTCATCTCTCATTGAGTCAGAGTCACTTTTCCCTTTAAATTAAATAACGTTTTTGTTTCTCTGTTCTAAATTAACACACACACACACACATGCATGCACACATATACACCCTGTTGCCACACACATATACCCCTGCACCCAGCCGGTGCAACAGCTCACTCTCCTAGGGCAGGGTTTCATTCTTACCGATCACCCTGGGAAAACTCCTCCTCTCTCTTCCGTGGGTATGAATTTGACAAATTGCCCTGTTCTTTCTGAATGATATATTGGGACAACTGCCAAGAACTTTACATTTTAATCAGTAAGAAGAATGTAATATTTAACCTTTACTTTTTTTTTCTCTCTGAATAAGCTTATAGACAATAGAATAGATAATTAAAATCTGTGAAATAAAACTTGCAAAACAGTGGTTTCCCCAGCAAAAAGGAACAGCCATGTACGAAAGGTCACCTGTCAACTAGTTCTAGTTATTAAATCTCTGCATTTATCACTAAGGTGGCTCTATGGAAAACGAAGGTCAAGACATTAAATTATGAAACAGTCAGTATTAGAAAAGGTCACCAAAAATTCAAGTAAAATTTAACCAAACCTGCTAACTCTATATCCTAGAAGCAAGCAGAAAAAGCCAGATTTTTGAAACACAGTATTGGATGGCTCTAATCTATCTCCCTATATTAGTCCCATACAGAAAATGAATTTTCATTTGATGTCTTGAAGTCTAAAATGAAACTTGCTCATCTGAAATAGAAACAAGAGCTTCAATGAGTATATCAGAACTAAAATTATGTTTGAATTGAACCAACTTAAATTATTAAAAACATTGTTTTACACTACTCTAATGGTTGCTTTCATTTCAACCATAAGAATACAATTAAAAAAATTGGTGATGGGATACTCATGGCACCTTAAATACTTTACAGAATAATTAGCAACTCACCACTGAGTAATTTACTACTTTAATGTTGAAACAAAAGAGGTCTTTGCTTTTCATTATCCAATTTGAATGAATTTGAACAAAGCAGGTTGAACAAAGCTCCAGAGACACACTCTTCAGTTTACTGTCATTTATTCCTCTACTCTTCCTAAATGTCTTTAGAGTTTTAGCTTTAGACGCTTCAACATGTATAATGACGCCATTGGGGAATAGATTTTGCCTTTATTCTCCTTGATGTTCTTTTTGAGGTCTTTTAAGTGAAAGGTACAAAAGAGGCATTAACAATCTGGCATTGTTTTTATTGCTTGACAAAGAAAAAATGTATTTTAATTTTTCCCGTGTTTCAGGAATGATTAAGCAAGCTGTTTTCATCTATACTGAGTCACTTTCAGCAGACCTCTAACTGTGAGCAAAGAATTATGACGACTGTATTAGAGAGAAATCAACACAGTTCAGCCAAGCCAACCTGTAAATGTACTTCTTTGCCCCTCCACAACCCAGTATCTTCCGGTTAATGCAGTTCTCAAAAGCAATATGTATAAATCACACAGCACACAAAAGACAGATTTGATAACCCATGGTTTAGCTCTGACTCTCTTTGGATTTGGGATATGGCATTTACCTTGGTTCCTACCTGGTGGCATTAAATCCAAACATAAAACTTAATATGCAGGTTCATAAAAATGTTAATGTCAAGAAATAATTCTACAACAGGCAACATAAAGCTATGTTTCTCAGTTGCCATAGAGGATGCGTTTCCTTTATGTGTAGGTTCCTCAAGGGAATGGATCTGTATAATCATGTAGGTGTGCCAAAGGAAAGCAGCTTGCTTTCTCTACACTGGAAGGCCAAAAATAAGTCTTCTCAAACCAAGAAAGAGTTTTCCTCCTATGAACTTGAATAATAGAAATAATTCATATTCCACTATTACTATTAGGTTGTAGTAAAATTTGGCTAATTTTATGGCCAACTGACTTCTGTATTATTTTTATCTCCGTTCAGGAAGATGATCTTAGAATGTACTGCTAACACACCAGCCAGGAATATCATGTAAAGAAAGTAAGAAAACTGATTCATGCTATGGTATTAGTATATAACACGCCACTCAATTGGGGACATGAATTTCAACTCGTTGCACATTATAAAGGCTAGGAGAGCTTTTAAAAAATGGCAACATCTGAACTTCACCTCTCACCAAATGAAACAGATGATTTTTAAAGATGATACCTATATATTAGGATTTTTTTAAAGTTCTGCACATGATTCCAGTGAGCATCTAGGTTTGAGGAACATTACCCTTGAGGAATTAGCAATGATAAAAGAGGAGACCATAATGCCTGATAAAAGGAATGAAAGACAAAATGGTGAACTTGGATCTCTGAGGAAGATATTGAGGGTAGGAAATTCTTTCAGTTACCTTTCAAATACTATCAGATTGGTGAGCAGCACTTACACCTGAAATCAGCCCAGGCAACTAAAAATATAAAAAATTAGCTGGGCATGGTGGTGCATGCCTGTAGTTACAGCTATTCAGGAGGTTGAGACAGAAGGATTGCTTGAGCCCAGGAGTCTGAGGTTGCTGTTAGCTAGGCTGATGCCACGGCACTCTAGCCCAGGCAACAGAGTGGAGTGAGACTGTGTCTCAAAAAAAAAAAAAAAAAAAAAAGATTGCCAATAATGTCTTAGCTGGAATTTAGAAACTATAGATGTATGACGAACCTACTATAAGGTTATGTATTCGTTCCAATAAAGTTCAGAAACACAGAGAATAAAGAAAGAAGCTAGCCAGCTTGATCCAGGGCTGAAGATGAATAGTATGCTGAAAGTTTGAAGTTGAGACATAATCATGGACACTAGTAAATATGAATTTCAAGCTGAAAGTGGAAGAAAATGGTGGCAAAATGAGTAAATGGAAGAGGTAAGATAACATGAAAGTCTTACTAGGGTTATATACATTCTTTGAAGACAAGGAGAGGTATGTTTATGTTATATATACTAAGACTAGTTTTATTTTAGGAATAAGAAGAAAAATGTGGTTTGCACAGGCTTTGAGTTAAAGGACTATGATTCCAATTGGGACAGGTTTCAGGAAAGAAGCTGCAGTATAAGTTATTCCTTCTAGTTTCAAAATGAAAGCCCAATGTATGGAGGATATTCAACTTCATTACTGTCTAAAAGTAGCATCATGAGAACATCTGCTTCAATAATGTTAACTTACAAAATTGAGACCATGGAAGATAGCTCCAAGAGTTGAAAAAAATATAAAAAGTCATATCCTCAAAACCATCAAAGACCTAACAAGATGGCGAGGAATTTACAGCCTGGAGAAGACTGGAACTCATTAACACTATAGGCTACTGTTGCCTGAGAGGCATTAGTGGTTCTGGAAGAAGTAGCTGAGCTCTGCTTCTGGTGGCCTCTTGGGTTTAGGAGGACAGAAATCAACAACGGTAAACAGGCATCCAGTTTAGCCTTCCTAGATGTATTCTAACAACAAGTCTGAACTGGAAATTCCTGCAAAATCTTGCAAAGTCTGTCATTCTATTTTATGTCAATTGGTTGTCTCTGAAAACCTCAATTTTGAAATTATATTACATAGTCCTGGACTTCTAATGACTTTAGATACCTAGAAGAAACAAAGGAAAATCATCACTGGAGAAAGAATTTTATCCTAGACCTCAGATTATTATTACAAACAAAATTTTAAATACCATGCCCAATACACTATTTTAAAAACAGATATATGAGGAGACAAACACTATTAGAGAAAACCAACAAAACACTCACATAAGAGCTCCACAAATGAAGTTACACGACACAGACTAAAACATTGCATTCACTATGTGCTCACTATGGTCAATGAGATAAAATTCAAGTGAAAAGTTTGGCAGGGAAATAAAAACTATAAAAAAGTGATGGAGCAGGTGTGTAACAATATCACTTAGAAGTTCTAGAACTTATAAATCTGATATATGAAATGAAGAACTCAATAAATGGATTTAACAGCAAATTAAATAAAGCTAAAGAAAGAATTAATGAACAAGAAGATAGAAACAAATGTTTCAGATGAAGTAAGAGATTTAAAAAAATGGAGTAAGAGACCCAGAGAATATGATGAGAAGGCCTAACATAAATTTATTTGAAATTTCCAAGGGAAAGGGGGTATATAATGGATGGAGGACGATGGCTGAGAATTTTCCAGAGTTTATGAGAATCCACAAAATCAAAAGGTTCAATTACTCTCAGTCAAAATAAATCCACATCTAAACATATCACAGTGAAGCTTCATAAAAACAAAAACAAAGAGAAAGTTTTAGAATTAAAATTACCATAAAATGGCATATAACTTAAGAAGAGGTATGGAGTTAAAGTATTTTAAGGTTCTTACATTGTCATGGCAAGAGAGTAAATGTACTTAATAATATTATACTTTCATAAGCCTCGGGCAGGAGCTCTCAAAATTCAGTCTCCCGTTCTATTATTTTCTTGAAGCGACAGGCTAACTTCATTCATTTTTAGAAAATGTCTGCCAAATACTTAAATTTGAATATTCATAGTTTGTGTGTTGGCTGGCATTTCAAGTAAAAATGGTGTTCAGTAAAACTTGCAACTCATAAAATTTTTCAAATTAAAAAATTGGCAAGAAAAATAAATCAATGTAATTTACAATATGAACAGTGAAATCATAATATGATGAGCTCAAAAGTAAAATCATATGATCATCTCAATAGTTGTAGTAAAAGAATTTGATAAAATTCAGTGTTGACTAATAATTAAATTATTATCGTTAGTTAAGGGAAAATAACAAGGAACTGTCTTAATCTGATAAAATGTTTCTACAAAACAAAAATTCTATAGCAAGCCTTGTACTTAATGTTAAAATGTTGAAAGCTAACCCTTTGAAATTGGGAATAAAACAATAATTTCAACTATCACCATTGCTATTCAGTATCATACTGAGATCCTAAAAACAAAATAAAAATTGGAAAAGAAGAAGCAAAAACATAATTATTCACAGATGATATCATAGTATAAAAAATTCATATATAATTTTTTATCATTTGTATTAGAGTTAGCAGGATTGCTAGATGCAATTCAGAATACAAATCAACTGTATTTCAATATAGCAACAACAATGAAAATTTAAGAAAGACTATCATTTATAACTGCATCAAAATATAAAATACCTAGGAATAAATCTAATAAATGATGTGCAAGACTGTGGAGAAAATAACAAAAGTTTATTGAGAAATATTACAAAAGATCTACAAAAATGGAGAGATATAACATGGACATGAAATAGAAAACTCAATAATATAAAGATGTAAATTTTCCACAGATTGATCTATGTATTCAAGGTAATTTGAACCAAAATCCCCAAATGCCACAAGATTACTTCCATGGAACTTTGCAAACTGATTCTAACATTTTTATGGAAATGCCAAGGGCCATGTAAGCTAAAACATCTTTGATGAAAAGGAACAAGATCCTGTGGGCACAGGGACAGACAAAATAGATGCAAGAAACATAATAAAGAGCCCAAATAATTTGTGAGGAAGACACCAAGCAGAGTAATGGGAGGTGGGGAGGGAGGGGGTGGAAATCAGTCTTTTTAAAAAGTGGACTTGGAATAATTGGGTAACCTCATGGAAAACAGTAAATCTAGACCCTTATTTATACACGAAATTCAGTTTCAGGCAAATTGGAAACCTATATCTGAAAGACAATATACAATACTTAGAGAAAATGTGAGAAAGAAGTTTCATATCATGGTATGAAAAAATTTTCTTAAACAAGGTACAAAAGCACTAATAGTAGAGGAAAAGATTGATAAAAGGGACTATATGAAATATAAAAATGACTATCCTTCAAAAGACATTAAGAGAGGCAGGCCATGCGGAAGGAGAAGATATATCCTAGAAAGGGTTAATGTGCAAAATATATAACAAATCTATACAAATAGATAATAAAAGGCAGCCAAAACAATAGAAAAATGGGCAAAAGATTCAGTCATTGCATAAAGAGGAAATTCAAATGCTAAATAAGCATAAGAAAAGGTGCTTATCATTAGTAACCCAGAAAATGCAAATTAAAACAATGAGATATTTCTGCACATCTACTAGCTTGCCTGAAAATAAAATGTCTGACAACAAGGGTTAAAAAGAATGTATAGCAACTGGAGTTCCAGGTAACAGCTGGCAGGATTGTAAACTTTACATTGACACTGTGGAATACTGTGGCGTTATCTTGTATATCTAAATATATGTCCTATGACCCAGAAACTCTACTTCCTATTGTAGGTCCTATAAAAATGCATTCTTTCATGTATCAGTTTTCATGTACAAGAATGTACTGAGCAGCATTGTTTATAACACCCTCAAACTGCAAACACAAATTTTTGTCAATGTACTTGTGCAAGGGAATACTATCCAGCATTGAAAACAAATCAACAACATGGATAAATCTTAAAAATGTTATGTTCAGCCAAAGCCAGAAACAATGGAACATATAGTAGAAGATTTGATTTATATGACACTAAGTAAGCTAAGAGTAGGATATTTTCTTCACATGATAAAGAATGTCATTCTGAAACCAAAACCAACATCACAATTAACAGGGCCCCACCAGAGCAGCACTGAAATATTGTTTTATAAGGTGTTAGCAAGTATTCTTCAAAAACAATGTTCTATGGGCAAATATGTTGGGGAAAGTCACATATTTTCTCCAACTCTAGGAAATTGTCAATGTATATTAATAGTAAAGGCTATAAAAGAACATTCACTAAAGAAATTGGTCTCATTTTGGGTAATTCAGAGTTCCACAAAATTATTTAGAAGACTTGCTTTGTTCTTTTGTTTTTTTTTTTTTTTTGGTAGGAAATAAATTGGAATCTCATGGAATAATGGTTTGGAACATAATCTGGAAACTCTTAACCAGAAATATTCTTACTAAGACTGGGAACAAGACAAGAATGCCCACTAATATTTATTTCATCTTGTTCTGGAAGTTCTACTCAATGTTAGTTCTACTCAATGAAGCCCAGAGGAGAGGGGGAAGGGAGGTAGTAATATTGGAACAGAAAAGAAAAAAAATCATCATTATTTACAGATGATATCATAGTAATGCTTGCAATCACAACAAAGCAGAGAGAAACTGTTAGAACTAATAGGAGAATTAAAAATGGTAACCATATCTCAAGAATGGAAAAACAAGCACCACATGTACTCACCAGCAAATTGGTATTAATGGATCAATACTTAAGTGGACATATAGGAATAACATTTATCGGGTATAGGGCAGGTGGGATGGGGGAGGGGGGCAATGGCAATATACATAACCTTAACATTTGTACCCCCATAATATGCTGAAATAGAAAAAAGGAAAAAAAGAAATAAAAATGGTAACCAGCTATGGCATGGATATACAAAATCACTAGTAGTACATCAGCAAAAAATGGGACTACAATAGAAAGAAATCTAATTGTGCAATAGCAAACAAAATGCAAATACTTAGGAAAAATTTGAGCAAGAAATGTGAAAATGATCTAAGAAAAATAAGTACCTTACATAAGAACAGGTTCCAATGGGCTGTCAGTATAGATATTTAAATATAAGTGGTTTACAAGAAAAAATTTAATTTCTACAATCAAACTAGCCACTTGCTGAAGTTTATTTCAGTTCTAACATCTTGTGATCTTTACTACTGAAATAGCTAAATGTTTTGAATTATAGGATTCAGATATTAAGATTTAAATATAATATTTATATTTGCTTTGGAGTCTTTCATTTCTTTACTGCTACAGTAATTATAGTTTGAAATCCCTTTCTTGTTTAAATAATTATTTTTAAACTACTATAAATCTTCTTCTTGATATTATGGGTTATTGACCCAGTAAATGAAATTACTGAGCTCACAGTATTTTTAATGCTTTAATGAAGTGGCATTCTAAAATGCTCAGTCCCTGTGACCATGTAAAGCATAGCAATTAGCTAATACTAAAAATTACCACCTTTCCAATACTCACAACTGCAGAAACTAGACAAACTAAAGGCCCTACTTGGAGTTTAGAAGAGCAAAAGATTTAACCAAAATGCTATATTGAAATACTATGATGCATACTCACTACCATTTATAAGAGCCTATTTCAGACTTAGGAAACTTTCTTAGTATCTTCTCCAGTATCTATGGAACTCAAATTTGTGACTTTCGATGATGCCATTTTGGTAAAGAGCAATAGTGATTAAAAAAAGAACAAATTTCCATAAATTTAGTTTCAAGGATATAGTTGGCTTTTATTAGATATTCATAAATCCAGCAGCATTCCATCTACAAAATAGAAAGGTGTTCCAATCAGCTGAGCAGAAGTTTGGGCTTAACAGGTAGAAAAAGGTTGAAAGGAGAAACAAAGAACAAAAAGCAGATTGGTCGAGTTCCCTACTTTCCTTGTAGGTTTAAAGCAGAGGGGACTTTCTTATCGCGTTGGCTCCCATTGACTGGGCCCCTTTTGATTAATTAGGTGCTGTAAAACTCCTGTTTTTTGGAAAACCGGCTCATTTCTAAGTGCAGTTTGGTTACATGACATCCAGCACGAGTGACTGCATTCTGGCCTGGGCTGGTCTGTTGGGGCCTAGTGCAGGAGCCTAGTCCAAAACAATGGCCTCCCGTCAATTTTGTGGAACTTGAATTTATGACTCTCCATGGGATAATTTCAATAAAGAGCAATAATGGCATCTCTTAAGCACTGAATACTGAAGCAACTGCATGTTTTAAAGATGAAAAAAAAAAAGATCCCTCAAGTTAGACAGATCAATTGCCATAAAATGTTAAAGTAAAGCCAATCCAAAGTGTAAACAAACCTTTATTTTGTTTCATTTCCCAAAATATGTTTACTGACCGGCAAACAACACCCATGAAAAGAAATGAAAAGAGAAGTTCTGAACCTCGCCATTATTTGCCCTTGTGTTGTGGCTGAGACAGAGGTTGTCATTACAGATTTACTGCCTCACCCTGGGCTCCTACCAAAAGCCACATATCTGAAACACAGAGCTTAATTAATAAGCTAATGAGTGGTGCATCAATATATTATTGATAAGCCTGACCATAAAAATAAATAACTTTTCAACACCATATCATTCACTTGGGGAAATCTGGAAGGGTGTGCAGTAAAAAGCCAAATAATGTCTTAGGAAAAAGTTCTAATTTTTATTAAAACATTTTCATGTGTGTTTTTAACAACTATAAGCAAACAAGTGCTTGCCAATACACTACCTATTACTAATAGCTATTTATCACTAATTTTCAAGCATAGGGTTTTAGACATAGCATAGATAACATCTCAAAAACTGGGACTTTGACTAAATATTACTTCTTATTAAAGAGGAAGTTTATCATATGGTAGCCATATCATTTCTATATCTTTTTGAGGCCAAAAGCACATATTTGTCTGTAAACCATATGCATCAATATGGATTAAACAATAAATACATAATTTAAAATAAAGGCAATTAGCACCAAGACTTTGAAAAGTTTAATATGAAAGAAATATGCAATTGTACAATTTCAATTACAAGCTTCAACATCTTATCATACTCCAGTTCCATCTCATCTCAAATGATTTAAGGCGTTTTAAGACAATTATAACAGAACCAGTTTCTAGCAGTGTAGTCAAATAAAAATAAGCATTGGCTCTGTCATCAGACTTGGGTTCAATTCCACTCTGCCATTCTCTAGCTGTATGCTTTTGCAAGGAATTTCTCAACTTCCAGAGTCTGTTTCTTAACTTCTGCAACCCATTTACTAGCTATCCAAGAGCAATCTCTGTATTTGCCCCATGGCAACCTTGACTAAAATTCAACACTGCTACTCATCCCTCAAGAAAGGAAAGCCACCCCACAGAGCAACAGGGAACAATGTAAATTTTGCTGAAGATGCTCTGGAGACCTGGAAGAGGCCCCTCCCCTTGAGGATCTTTATTTCTTCCAATCCACACACCCTAGACTCTGTTTCTCTCCATTTCTTTATAAAGTACTGTATTTATCTCTCCTCGTTCCTCCAAGAGTCTATCCTCACAACTATTACTCATCAGCATGCTAAAGACTCTCTAGTTACCAGTATCCATCCTTCTTCAGAGTTAGCAGAAATTTATCAATAACAAATCATGTGGTTAAATAAATAAAAGCACACATACACACATTTTACAAGGGGAAATAGGCCTTTCAATGTCCTGCATTGTATCACGGGAGGATTCCCTTCAGGACTTGTAAAATCATTCTGTTTTGGTTTTAGCTCTTTGTTATTTATTCTTAGAAGATGCTAGTAATAAAGTTAAATGTGTTTCAGAACACATGATGTACTTGATATTTTCATTTTTTTCTACACAAGTCGGCTTGGTAGAAAATGCTACTTAGAAAACATCAGGAGGTAAAATGTCAGATGCAGCTTACGGATACACAGAGCTAAGGCTTGATGTAGGCTTGATAATGAATGGAAAATATGAATTGTGAATAAAATGAATCCTCTAACTCATGATGAGAATAATTTCTCAGATCTAAGGTCTCCCACTTCCCCACAGAAAAAACCCTAAAAAAGAATCATGTTCGTTTCTTAAGACTGCACTACAAGCTTCAAAAAACAGCCAAGGCCCTGAAGATTCCACTAATGGTTACCTGTCCCCTCTGAGTGATAACAAAATAGTTCAAAATCACTGCTCAAACACAGCATTGAGGTTTATTTCTTAGAAACAAAAGGATAGTTTACCCTAAAAAACTTAAAAAAGAAAATTAATTTGACAATGGATTTCCTGGCTGGGTGTTAGGAAGGCTGTTCTCAAAATATAATGTGTTATTTGTAGTCCTTTCAGGAAAACTGGTAGGGTTTTATGGATATTATGAATAACCACAGATGGCAGTGAAGTGTATAATGTATGCAAAGGGGACTGGTTCCAGACTGATATTTTTTCCCTGGAAAACTTTCTAATACTTCCACTTTAATAATGGGCCATTATCTAGAAATTGAAGCAGCTAAAGCCAAACACCACAGGCTTTGTAGTTAGGCTTTGAATGTGTTCTTGTAATTATCCAGTTGCAAGTAAAATGCAGTGTAGCTTATGGCTTCCCAAGCTGAGTTCTGACTTTTATTTTTGGCCAGTTGACCTGTGCACTGGTTTTTGACTGTAACATTCAGTCAGTCAACAAAAATATCCTGGATGAATGAGATGACATTGGCACCAAACCCTGAGTTCCTACTCTCAGGCTGGAAGTCTAACCTCTAATTTACTCCAGTCCCAGGCTGATTAAACCCATTATTTAATGAAGTCTCTCTTGGTTGTCTGTCTATCAAATTATTTGTATTCATGAAGGGAAAGTGATAAGCCAAAATGCTAATTATCCATTTTTCTAAAATAAAAGGTCCATGCTAAGAATTGCAATGAGTTATTAAAATAGCACTTTTCATCTGACATAATACATCTTAACAAGCTTCTTAAATCCAGGGATTTCCATTGCTGGACATCTTATCTAATAAAAAGGAAGATGTTTACTTTCTACCTATTCATTCTTTGCTGGCATTGGGCATCAGCTTTTGAATTTGAATGGTGTTGGAAATAATGAGATAAGATGGGGTGAAATTTGGTCTTTAAAAATGATTTTTTAAAAATCCTATACTTAATGGATTTATTTATATTATCATTTGTCTCAGTACCTGGATCTAAATTAGCGGTTCTCACCTGGGAGCAATTTTGTCCCCTAGGAACATTTGACAATGTCTGGAGACATTTTTGATTATTTTAATAGGAGGATACTACTAGCAGTTAGTGAGTAGAAGCCAAGGATGCTTCTAAAGATCCTACAAAGAGCAGCACACACACACCCTGCCACAAAAAATAGAATGAATCATCCACCATAATGTCAACAGAGCTGAGTTTGAAAATCCAGGTCTAAAAGAAATAAAGAAACTGTAATAAGTAAGTAGGCAATAGGCATAATGAAATTAGGCTACATGAGTGCCAGGAATTTAATCTTTTCTGTGTTCCTAGTTTTATTGTTTTTTCCCAAATTTCTATCTTCTTAGAATAATACTAATTATACTAAATGTAGGTCAAGCCCTAATTTCATATGATCCCACATTTATATCTCTGTTTTGTGTTAGATTAAGTAGAAAATTTTCCTTCTGATGAAAACTGGATGAAAGAAAATATGTACTGGTAGAGAAATAGGAAAGAATAGAAAGAAAAATCTTAGGGTCAGAAAAGGACATTCCAATGTCATGGGTCAAGAAAGGAGAGAGAAAGAAAGAGAGAGAGGGAAGGAGGGAGGGAGGGAGGGAGGGAGGAAGGAAGGAAGGAAGGAAGGAAGGAAGGAAGGAAGGAAGGAAGGAAGGAAGGAAGGAAGGAAGGAAGGAAGGAAGGAAGGAAGGAAGGAAGGAAGATCCTAATGGCTTCATAACTTATTTCTAAAGAATCTTCAATTCTGTAAAATTTTGTTTACCTTCTGCTGACCTCACCAGCATTCCCTGCTCACATAACCCGCCTTTATTCATTTAAAACCATTCAGCTGTGATGACCTCCACACACTCACAGTACACACACACATACTAGAAGCCCTTCACACATAGGGACTGCCTTAGCTCAAGAGCTGAATAACCATCACCACAATAACAATTATATTAATCATTAAAAAGAATTAACAGGCATTTTGATAACTGAAAAATAAAATGATTTGGAGAGCATAAATCACGTA
This sequence comes from Microcebus murinus, assembly GCF_040939455.1. NCBI lineage: Eukaryota > Metazoa > Chordata > Mammalia > Primates > Cheirogaleidae > Microcebus > Microcebus murinus. The sequence goes on along the minus strand of NC_134105.1, from coordinate 60,386,932 downwards.
CCATTTTGTTTTATGTATAAAGCTGTATCATTACATTTCCAACATAAAGCCCTACATCATTTTCTAACCACAAAGCAACTTACAGGTTCAACCTCTTTGAGTCTTCCTAGAGGACAAGTCCAAGAGAAAATATTTATTTTCTAGACAGGTTTCTGTTTCCTTGGCACACAAACTCCTGGCACTAGAGAGCTGTGAGGTACACAATGGTTTGGGATTGGCAAGCTATGAGCATTTCAGTTCCCAGCAGCCAGGCTCCTCTGAGTCCTGCCAAAGCCACCAAGCAACACTTAGTCTTCGGAGCCAAAAGCCCTAGGGAGGGAACCATCTTCTGTGCAAAAGCTCAATATATGCTCCATTAGCTAAAAGGCTGATAGCCAGTAGCAGAGCTTTTAGTAAACTATAGCTATGTTTTGGAATTTGAAGAATACTAGTGTTACAGGAGTTTGGTAGTTAATAACATAACCAGTAATGTAGACAACAAAGGGGTAACCACCTGTACTAGTTAACACCAAAGTCCCTCTCATTGACCCAGTTTTAATTCAATAAATTCCTTACAAAACTAAAGAAAGCTTGGAGATTAAAGATAATAATAACTGTAAATAATGGTAGAAATAATCATGAACATTTGTTCATATGGAACAACTTTTCCAAAACCCATGTATACCCAATGAAGAAGTATCTGTTAGAATATGAGGTGGCTCTGTGAAAACAAAATAAAACACATAAATAAAATCAGGAAACCAACATAAATAATAAATCATTTCTACAAATGAATAATACAGGGAAATTTATCAAAACCTACTAAAACAAGAATCGTATAGATAATTGAGTTTGTGTGCAAGAGCTAGATTAAAGGCCAGTGTGATACAATGACAGGAAATGGTAGCAGATCATTTATAGGGGAGAAAGAAATACTCAGCTGCTTTAAATTGTTGGCTATTATGAAAAATTAAGTTATATACATCCTTAATAAATGGCACCAAAAAGATAAGGCTAAGTGTATAAACTCCATAAAAGCAAAATACTAATTCATCCAGAAAACAAATGCACTGGGATGTTTGGCACTTGGCCCTATTTTGTGTTGTTTTCTCAAAGTATGATAATTTTTTCACTTTTTCCTTGACAGATAAATTGTGTCCAACACAAAAATCATCCAAAAGTAAGTAATTAAAATGCCATTGATGTATGCCATACTTTCTTAAAAGAGAACATTTTTTAAGAGGATGAATTAAAAATGATCTGAAAGGTTAAAATATAATGAAGTGTGTCTAAGATACACGGTTACCAATTAAAAACATATTTGTGGTAATTAGCATTCAAAATAAACGTGAAGATTTTAAGCTCTGGAATCCACATCTCATACTCTCACGAGGCATGTCAGTCGATAAAAGTAAATGAATCAAAACACTAACCACACAAAGCAAGACACTGCTCTCTGGTATTCCTTGGTAGAAGAAACCTGGGGGAAACTGCTTTGTTACTTATGTTAACCCCCAAATCAACAAGGGTTCCATTGCATGTTAAATAAACTCCAAAATCCTGGCTTTTTTTTTTTTCATTATCCTAAGTATTTTATAGCATTTACAACAACTCTGTACAGTACATAGTTCTATCTCAATTTTACAGAAGAGGAAACTGAGGCCTGGGGTAAAGCCTGGATCTTTTTTTTTTTTTTTTTATTTCGGCATATTATGGGGGTACAGATTTTAAGGTTTCAATAAATGCCCATTTCCCCCCCTCCCCCCAAAAGTCTGAGTCTCCATCATGACCATCCCCCAGATGGTGCACATCTCACTCATTATGTATGTATATACCCGCCCCCCTCCCCCCTCCCACCTGCCCAATACCCTATTACTGTAGTACCTATGTGTCCACTTAGGTGCTACTCAGTTAATACCAGTTTGCTGGAGAATATATCTGGTGCTTGTTTTTCCATTCTTGGGATACTTCACTTAGTAGTATGGGTTCCAGCTCTAACCAGGAAAATATAAGATGTGCTATATCACCATTGTTTCTTAGAGCTGAATAGTACTCCATGGTATACATATACCACATTTTATTAATCCATTCTTGGATTGATGGGCACTTGGGCTGTTTCCACAGCCTTGCAATTATGAATTGTGCTGCTATAAACATTTGAGTGCAGGTGTCTTTTTTGTAGAGTGTCACTGGATCATTTGGGTAGATGCCCAGCAATGGGATTGCTGGATCAAATGGTAGATTCACTTGTATCGCTTTAAGGTATCTCCATATTGCTTTCCACAGAGGTTGAACTAGTTTGCAGTCCCACCAGCAGTGTAGGAGTGTTCCTCTCTCTCCACAACCATGCCAGCATTTATTGTTTGGAGATTTTTTGATAAAGGCCATTCTCACTGGGGTTAAGTGATATCTCATTGTGGTTTTGATTTGCATTTCCCTGATGATTAGAGATGTTAAGCATTTTTTCATATGTTTGTTGGCCATTCTTCTGTCTTCTTTAGAAAAGCTTCTGTTCAAGTCCTTTGCCTACTTTTTAATGGGGTTATTTGATTTTTTCTTCCTGATTTTCGTGAGTTCTAAGTATATTCTAGTTATCAGTCCCTTATCGGATGCATAGGATGCAAAAATTTTCTCCCATTCTGTAGGTTGTCTGTTTACTTTCATGACTATTTCTTTGGCTGTGCAGAAGCTTTGTAGTTTGATCATGTCCCATTTATTTATTCTTGTTGCTACTGTGATTGCCTTTGGGGACTTCCTTTTATTTTTAGTCTATATGCATCCTTGCAGGTTAGATGTGTTTCCTGAAGACAGCATATACTTGGCCTGTATTTTCTTATCCATTCAGCCAGCCTATGTCTCTTGAGTGGAGAGTTTAAGCCATTCACATTTATTGAGAGAACTGATAGGTAAGGTAGATTACTGATCATTCTGTTGGGTTGGATGTTGTTGCTATGATTTCTCTCTTGAGCCATTGTAATATCTGGCCTTTAATATCTTTGGGTTTTGGTTGTTTTTATATTCGTGGGTTATTATTATGATGTTCCGTGCGTAACGCTGTTTTAAGTTCTTCTTGTAGGGCTGGTCTTGTCTTCGTGAATTCTCTGAGCCTTTGCTTGTCTGAGAATGTTTTTATTTCTCCTTCATATACAAAGCTTAGTTTTGCAGGGAATAATATTCTAGGCTGGGCATTGTTTTGTTTCAAAAGAGTGAGAATGGGGCCCCAGTTTCTCCTTGCTTGTAAAGTCTCATTAGAGAAGTCTGATGTTATTCAAATTGGCTTTCCCTTGGATGTTACTTGCTTCTTTTGTCTTACAGCTCTTAGAAGGGCCTCTTTAGTTGATACTTTGGTCAGTCTGATGACTGCATGTCGTGACGTCTTCCTGTTTGCGTTGAATCTCCCAGGGGTCCTCTGAGCTTCTTGAACTTGTATATCAAGATTTTGAGCAAGGCCTGGGAAATTCTCCTCTATTATATCTTCAAACAGCTTGTCCAACCCTTGAGTGTTGTCTTCTTCCCCTTCTTGTAACCCTATGACCCTCACATTAGGTTTCTTCACATAGTCCCACAGCTCTTGTAGGCTTTGCTCTTTTCTCTTGTTTCTCTGCTCTATTTCTGTGACTGATTTATTTAATTGGAGGGTGTTATCTTCAAGCTCTGAGATTCTTTCTTCTGTTTGAACTACCCTTTTCTTGAGACTTTCCACTGTATTTTATAGTTCCTTGAATTGATTCTTCATTTCCAGGAGTTCGGTTACACTTTTCTTCATTGTGTCTATTTCTTTTCCCATATCCTGGAGACTTTTTGTGGTTTCTTTGTGTTGGTTATTGAGTTGTTGTTGCAGCTGGCTGAGTGTTCTTATGATCCACATACGAAATTCCTCTTCTGTCATATTGGTTGCCTGATTTTGGTTGGTGTCCGTTTCTAGGGGGCTGGTGCTCCTCTTTGGGGGTGTGTTTTCCGTTTGGTTCTTCATATTTCCTGAGTTCTTTCCCTGATTTCTTCTCATGTCGATCAGTTGTTGTTTCTTTCCTTAAGTTATTGTTTGGGTATTCACACACCTTGTTTAGTTTCTGAGGTGTTAGGTGGTGTCTGTGGGTGAAATTGGACCACTCCCTGTATATTGAGTCAGTGGGTGCCGTGGAAAGGCTGTGCAAGATGCAGTCCCTGTCAGTAGGTGGTGTTTGCTTGGAGGAACAGGCTATGCTGTTGATTTTGTGTCCTGTTATCAGCTCTTGTTCTGGGCAGAGCTGGGTTGGGTAAGCCTGCCTTCAGGCAGTTAGCAGGGGTCAAAGTTCCGTTCTCTGCTTCCAGGGAAAGCTGTCAGGGCGGGGCTGGAATGGTCCTGCTCAGTCAGAAAGTCTGTGTGTGGGGGTGGGGCTGTCTGAGACCCACAGTCTGGAGCGGGCCTCGCTTCTTTCCACCCTCCCCAAGTCCGCAGCTACTCCTGGGCCTCTGCCAGCAGGCCAGACCACAAGCCACCAGGCCTCCCCAGACTGTGATGCTGGCGGGGAGGTTCCCTGCACAGGAACGCCACCTGGGTTGGGCGCACGGCCTCCTCCTGGGAGGAGGGTTGCCCTCTAGGATGCCAATCCGCCCCTGGAGGCACACACACCTCAGTAGGCAGTTCACGTATAACCCTTCTGTGCCCCGGGCAATGCTAGCCCTCAGTGCAGGGGATCTGGTCTGCAGGTCCGGTGCAGGGGATCTGGTCTGCAGGTCTGACCTCTGGGTCCCAGAGTTCAAACTGTATCCCTACCAGGGAGAGGATTTCCGGTCCCAATTCACCCACAGGGAGCCCAAGCTGGGTCTATGTCTCTCAGCCTCTGAGTCGGCACCGTTCTCCTGGGAACACCGTGCCAGCAGCACCTGGGAGGGCGGGCGGGTAGGGAGCTCAAAGTCTGAGTTCCCGTGAGTCAGCTGTGGGGTCCCAAAAGGGAAGGTCCCATTCCCTGGAGGTGCCTCCGGCTGGTGGCTGTATTGTCTCTCTGGGCAGCCACGGGTAGGGTCGGCAGAGGGGAGGAGGAGGCAATATGGCGCCTGCCTCGTGGCTCGGGTCTGTGCACACGGAGGTGCCCGGAGGAAGTTGGGAACCTGGTGCCACGTCTGCTACAGGCTCACCGCTGGCTGGCGGTGGTGGTCTCTGGGCTGCTGTCCGCAGGTCTCTCCACCCGCTGGGGAGCCCACCAGCAGTCCCAAATGCAGGGGAGGGGAAACAGCAAATCCACCTACCCTTGCTGCTGTTCTCTGGGCTGCTCTGGTGGTCTCAGCCTCCAATTCTCCTCCGCAGCGTCCTCCCGTGGAGTCTCCGGTACCCCTCCTTCCGGCCCTCGTCCGCTGTATGCTCGTCTTCTTGCTTCTTTCCTCTAATTTCTGCTAGAATCTGTCTTTTCTGCAGAGACACTCTGTCTGACGGTGTTATTCGTCCGCCATCTTGCTCCAAGCCTCCAAAATCCTGGCTTTAGGTGCCCTGGACTCTGGCTCTTTGAGCCATAGTCATCCGGCACATTTAATTTCTTTCAGTTTCTCAACCATGTCATGGTCCTCCCTCAGCCTAAAGACTGGCAACATTCTGTTTCTGTGTTCCTGGAATTCTTTATCTTCCACTCCCCTTCCCATGTTGTAGGCACCTTTTCATCATGCAGGTCCCAGCCCAGATGTCAGCTTCTCAAAGAAGTCTTTTCCTGATCACCCAGTCAAGCTCAGGGGAAATCCTCCCCACTAGACCTTGCTTAGAACACAGTGTTGCATCCTCAGAGACACTCCTCATAATTATAATTCATGTACTCATCAATCCATCTACTCATGTATTATCAGTCTCTCCATTAGAGCCTACGTTTATTGGAGGAATAGGACATTTCTTTTGCCACTGGATTAACTACACTGAAAAAAATGCCTGGCTCAAGCCAGGTGTTTAGTAAACATTTCTGAATGCATTAAAGTACATTCAGATGCACTGTATATATAATGTTGCCTAAAAGTCTTAGATGTGATGTTTACCAATAGAGTGGTTTTAACAATATTGTCCAATATCAGTGTTAAATAGGGTCCCACATTATCTGCACAACATCTTATATTTTTCAGAGCCTAAGTCTTAATTTTATTTTATTTTTATTTTTTCTCATCTATGAAAATTATTATTATTATTAAATTATTTATTATTATTATTTACCAACTATTTACTGAACCAAGAAACAGTATAACATATATTCAGGGTAGTCAGTGCCCAAACCATAAAATATATGTCTGCATGTACACAAGCACACGTGTGCACACATTTCAAAACACACCTATATGCAGATTCCTAGTCAGGGCCCCTCTGCTAGATAGACTGTCCTGAAATAGATACATGAGGATTTAGCTCCAGAGTTCTTCCTTCTCCTGAACTTTTCAAATATTGCTTTCATAACCTGCATTTTCTTTTAACATTCAAGGGGCCTTATATGAAATTTCAGATAAAGTACCATACTGAGTTAGAGGGATTGAATTTACAACAGACTTGAATTTGTAATAAAAAGGTTATGATAGCAGCACAGGCCAGGATCACTGGATTTTTCTTATTTGAGTAGGTTAGTCCAAATGAGCAACATGAAAATGGAAGATGGGTTTGAAGGCCAGGAAAATAAAGGATAAAAATACAGCAGGATTATTCATTTATATACAAGATTATAAAATTACTTTTCATCTCCATGTTTAATCAAGGAAAGAAAAAGAGGAGATTTTAAGTGTTATTAGAAAAGGATACAAGGTGTAACTTTCAATTGAAATTGTAATAATAATAATTAGATGATAAGTTTTATAAAAACAAGGGAATTATTTTGTTCCTTGTATAACTCTAGCATCCAAAATAGTGTCTGACATCTAGCAGGCACTCAAAAAAGATTTGTTGAATGAATAATGATAATAATAGCAACTATTATTAATATTTTGTCAAATACTGTACTAGACAGTTCATAGAAAATATAACAATTAACAATCAACCTTAGGAGGAAGATTTATCATTACCATTATATAGACGAGTTTATGAAATCCAGATAACTTCTGAAGGATCAGCACAAAACCGGTATTCACACCCAGGACGAGTTGACTGCAGAAGAACTTGATTTCTTAACCAGGACACTAAATGGGCTCCTTGGACATGCAGAATTGAATGGAGGAGAAATGTGACCACGTTTAAAAGGATATGCAGAAAAGAAAAAATCAGAATGCAAGATGAACCACAGAGCAGGAGAGCAGGGCTTATTTCTGTGCAATCAGTTCACTAAAGCTGCAAGTACAATGCCAGTGGATATTACGGAGGTGGCTAAAGGCAGGACAGCGGGGGGGAAAGGGAGCCCAGAAAAAATAGATAGCAAATAAATAAAAAGCTTATTCCTTTCCATAGTAACAACTATACCTCTAGCTGCAACATTGCCAGTGCTGTCAAAACCTTACAGAAATGAGGCAGACCCTGTTTTTAAAAGAGTAATAATGAAAAAATAAAGTCCTGTGGTGCCTTTCCTCTATCGGCTCTGCTTATAAATTCATAGCACAGCATGGAGGTTATTAAAATCCCATATGTGAGAACCACACATAGCACAAAGAGATATGAATTGGCGTTCCATGGAGATAATGCTATCTAATGGGCAAAACAAGTAGTAGGGTTTCATTTTTATTCTGAGTACATTTGAAAAGGGCTCAGCATCCCACTACTGTGCATGGATAGCTGACCGTCCAAAGACCATTTTCCCCCTTTCTTCCTATGGATTAATAAGTGGTATATAAAAAGTAGGGCTGTTATCTGCCCAAGTCTGGGTATTCCCATGATATTTTTTCTTTACTTGCAACTGTTTGAAATAGAGTGGATTAAAAGCTTCTCAGGCTGCCTTGACACAGCAGGGAAGCAAAGTAAATCTCCCCCTGCACCCTTGTATGGCATCAGGCAGGCCAAGGAGTCAGGAGAAACTTATGATTTCAGGTCCAGAGTCTACCAGAGACTCGCCTTGAGACCCAGGGCAGGTTAGCTTACTACTTTGTTGTTTGGGAATTTGTTTGTTAAAGAATTTTAGTTTTGTTTTTGTTTTTCAGTCAGAAAATACTGGTCCTGCTCAATATCCTATCAGAAAAAAAAAAGCAAATACAACTAAATAGTAGCAAATTCTATTCTATATGATCTGGCAAGGAAAATAGAATGTGGGAATTCAGATCAAAGTAATTTTAAGAATATTCTATGACCACAGTCAACAGAATACTGTATATCTATCTAACATAAATTATTAAGACAAAATAATAATTATTTTTAATTTATTTCCTCCAAAATCCAATATTTAAGAGCATGTAAATTTGTGGTCATAAACCCTTGGACCAAGGGATGGGCAGAAAACTCTACTGAGGAGCTAGGAAGTTTAAAATCCAATTAAAATATAACCTTCCCAACCTATCAAGACCAACAACAAACCAAAAAGCATCTGAACAGAAAATCTGAATTGTATAGGAAAAGTAATAACAAAGATATGAAATTAAGTAAAATGTGAGGGGTTTTTTTAGTTGGAACATCATTCATTCATTTGGCAAATATTTAATAAGCACTCACTATGTGCCAGGCACTGCTCCATGTCATGGCAGATTCTGCAGGAAGACAGACAAAGTCCCTGTCCTAATGGAGCTTACACCCAGTGCTCAGATAGAAGGTGTAAGAACACCTGCTACATACAGCCCTAGAGTCACCACTGTTAAGAAAAATTAGAGGGTTTGGTTATTGACTTAAACTTTCCTCAAGAGAAACCTTGAATCTCCAATGTAAAAAAACTATTGTTGAGTCTCTGCTGGTAGCTTGAAATGAGGAGCAATAATCCTGGGACCCGTGAGATAATTATGTTCATTCAGTTAGGCAGGGAACCAGGAAAAGCTCACCTAAGAGCAAGAATGAAGCAAGATGCAAGGCAATGCTGGAGGGAGGCTAAGGCTAAAAGGAGCCCCAGTGTTGGAGGGTGCACATGTCGGGTCCTTAAGCGAAACTGCGATCTCAAACCTCTGAGACCTCTTAAAAAACTCTACTGATCTATGTCAACCATCTAACTACCACATCTGAAAAGACAGGATTTTCTTTTGCTAGTAACTTAGGATAATTCTCAGGAGTCTTCTACACAGAGGTGATGAATATTCTCTCACTTGTTATCAGGAGATAAGAATGTAGATAGAGCAGAAATGAATAAAAATGTCAAGGCTGTCCAAAGTTGAAAACCTTGGGTTCTAGGTTTATCTCTAACACCAGTAGTTATAAGATGGTTAGGCAAATCTCTCTGTTATTATCTCAAATGCCAATTGCAGATAATAGCATCTGCCCTGTCCAAACCCTCAGGGTTGTCAGGAGAACAGACACAAAAGGGTTTTAAAAAATAAGGGAGGGACGGATACATTTGAAAAGCTTACAGCTAATTTTCACAATTCAGTTCAGCCTGGTTTGAGCCTCTTGGCTGAGAGAAATAAAAATAGCACCCACACAGCAGTAATTGCTATGATTTACCGAGTGCATAATACATACACCAGGCACATTTCTCATTTAGTCCTTACAACACCTCTGTAGGGTTCCTATGATTATTAGCCACATATTACAAATGAGGAAGCTGAGGCCCCAAGAAATTAAGTGTCTTGTGAAAATTCACGTATCTAGCAAATCAAACTCAAATCTGTCTGACTCCTAAGAGTTAAACCATTAAGCTTTTCTGGTTTTATTCATCTCTCATGATTCACTTCAGTTCAAGTTCATATAATTCAATTCAATCCGCAAACTTTATTTTAAATATATAAGCTCTCAGAGTCCAGATAACTTACACATTTGTAGAAAATGATATAAACATACCCTTGCTAGAAGTTCCCAATTTAGCCATGAATGCAGAGTACAGTGGAAGCACAGGGCGTACACAGAGAAGGACTAATGCCCTATGGCCCGGCACTCACCATTTGGTTTCCCAGCAGATTACTAAGCTACTAGGGTCATAAGGATCCTGCCTGAGTTGAGAAAACAAATTCTTCCCATCTTATTGATAACACACTAATTTATGCAGCTCCATTTAAGCTCTTAGTTCATAAGCCAAACTTGCCATCAGTATAAGCTCATCGTTATCCACAGGGAGAAAAGAGTCAGTTCCCAAAATATTTTTGCATCCAACTTTGCAGAAATCCCATCTTCCTGATTGCTCAGTATAGTTCTAGGTATTAGAGGGATTTAAAACAAATATAAGGAATGATCCAATCCTCCAAGGTAATTATAGTAGCAATCACACACATTTATGGAGTGCTTTTGTGCCAGATACTGTTTTAAAGTAATGATACTGACTCACTTAATTCTCAAAACAGCACTCTGACATGGGTATTGCTATTATTTCTATTTTACAGTGAAGAAACTGAGACAGAGAGTTTACATGACTTGCCCAAATGTGAGAGCTGGGATTTAACGCAAGTAGTCTGTCTCCAGGGCTGTGTCCTTAACCACTACATCATGCTGCCCCACATGTAATCTAGATGGGGAGAAAACAAATTTGAGACAATTAAATAATACCACAGCTGGCATATTTATTCAGTAAACATAAGATAAGAATGCTAATGGAGTTGAAAAGTAAGAGTTTGTTGGGTATAGGAAACAGAACTTAAACCCAAAAAGAGTTATTCTGTTTGTAATATTTGCCCATTTTTCTTCACCTGGAAAACACTTCTGCATTTTTTAGCTTGAAATTTTTTTTATTTTGTTTTATTTTTAACACATTTTTAGTGAAGAATAACATGTAAACAGAGGAAACAACCAGTATTCTGACTTGTTTCACTATGGCTTAATGTTGCCTGCTTTGGAACTTTATAAATAGAATAATAAGGTATGCATTCTCTAAGTCTGGCTTTGTTTGCTCATCATTATATGTTCAAGACTCATCGATGTTGCCATGTGTAGCACTACTTCATTCATTATTCCATTATATGAATATATGACATAATTTTTCCATTCTACTATTGATGAACACAGGGTTATATTCAATTTTTCTGATCACAATTGTACATTTCCCTTTATGCCAAATGTACCCATGTGTATTAGGTATCCAGAAATGGAATTACTGGGTCATAGGATGTGTGTATGTTTTCAGTATCTTTTTGTTATTAATTTAGAGCTTATTTCCACTGTGATCAGAGGAAATACTCTGTGTGGTTTCAACCCATGGAACTTTTTAAAAGACTTACTTTATTAATTAGTATGTAATCATCTGTTAATTTATTAAATTTTTATCTTTACTTGAAAAGAATTATTCTACAGCTGTGGGATGTGGAGGTCTGTATACATCATTTAGGTCAGGCTTGTTAACTGCGCTATTCAAATCTATAATATATTTACTCATATTTTTGTATGCTAATGCTAACAGTTAAAAAGATTAAAGTCTATTAAAAATTCCAACTATGATTGTCAAATTATTTACTTTTCTTCTTAGTTCTGTCAGTTGTTGCTCTAAACATTTTGTACTATAAAACACTCTGTATTTACTTATCGTGTCAGGGAATGGTACCTGAAGTAGTTGCAGGGTCATACTCTGAGAAGTGCCATGTTAGATTTTTCACTGGATGGCATAGGTCTGTTATGTGTTTTCCTTCATTTTTTATATTTTTATTCTTTTTTTTAAGGTAAGAAAGTTTCTGCTTTTATTGAAAATTTATATGACTCAGTATTGTAATAAATAAACAATGATTTTCACAAAAAAAATGACAGTACTATGCTAGAACATTTCTATTCTTGATGCTTCAATATATTATTTTTATTGACATTTTCAGCTTCACTAATCATTTCTTCTACTGCGTATAATCTGCTATTAAACACATCTCTTACATTCTTTAGTTTTTCAATTCCAGGATTTCCACTTGATCCTTATCTACGGGTTCCACTTGTGAAATAATCAATTTTATATCATTTTATCAAAGATATTAATCATAGTTATCTTGAAATATGTCTATAATCTCATTATATCAAAAACCTGTAGTTTATTTCTGTTTTCTCTTAGAAATTCATTTATTTGATTCTATTTCCTGACATGCCTGGTAATTTTCTAACGACTATTACACATTGTAAGTGGATCCAGTAGAGAACGGTCTATTCCAGTTCGCCCTCACTGTTACAGTCTAGCTCTTCAGAGTCTTAACGGAGAGTCTTTCATGTTCACCAGGGCCCTTCTTCCTTGGGAGGGCTCTGAGCTACAATTTCTGTCTCTTTAGTACTGTGGATTGCTTCAATCTCTGCTTAAATGTTTGGCCTTTTAACTGCTGCATTCTTTTTGGCTTCACAGCATCTCTGTGCAGAGTGCAGAAATCTGCAAATCCCTCAGGGAAAGTCAAGTGCAGAATGCTGGCTCAGATCTCTAGGGTCCCCTTTTCTCCAAGATCCTGATCCCTCATATTGCGGCTGTCTTGGTATTCCTGAACATGAATTTTTGTCTGCCAATTCCACTAAAATTCCTGTAAGATCAAGGCCATTAGTTTCTGTTCAGGCCTTTATACCCTTTTTGTGTAGTGCCAACGTATCACAGCAAAAAAGCCTGCAGTCCTCCTCACCACAATGCATTTCCTTTTCTCAGTGGTCTTGACCTCTCAAAGTCTAGCCCCTCTTGGTCTACTCTGATACCTCCAAACTGTAATTTATCCAGCTTCTTGGTTGGGAGGGTTAGTTTGATAACAGCTACTTCATCATGACTGAAAGCACTATGCTCTTATGAGGATTAGATAATATCTAACAGATAGCATTACTAAATAATAGTAAATATTTAATAAATGTTTATTAATAGTATTATTATTGCTACCTATTTGCTAATTTTTACCAGGGGCATCTTTTAGTGTAATGTTCCTAGGAGTCCTTATTCCAAACTTCCAATTCCAAGTGGTGCTTATGCCAATACTTGCCCCTGGCACAGCAAGTGTGCAGATACTGCCATTAGGTTAGAGGGCTGCAAGTGCCAGATGTTCCTAGTGCCCTGTACTCTTTTATCACCACTCCAACAGGCCTCTAAAGAAGTGATTGTCTCTATCAGTCCAAACTATTTTCAAACAAAATCTTATGCAGATCCCAAACAAATGGATGCAAAGCTGCCTGTTCTGTTCACTCCTATTTCAGCCTTCCCTGTGATAGTTAAAAGATAGATAAATAGATGACAGATACACAGACAGATAGACAGACACTCCTGAGTTATACAGTCTTAGAGCCTAAGAGCTCTGAGGAACCCACTTTAAGAACTACCACCATAGTGACAATTTCAGTACACTGCATCTCTTAGAAAACAATAATCCTTAAACATTAAGGATGTAATTTGGAAAATATTATTCAGCATTTTATCCCATTTAGGTTTCATTATACAAAGTATGGCTTAACCAGGATTTCTGGTGATTTTTACACATCACTGCATCTCTTTACAGCTCACCAGAATCCAAGCTATCACAATACTTTCTTCATAATGTGCTAAATACATATAATGCCCTAAGTACTCTGCCTATTTGTCATTCAGAATAAATAAGCACCAGACGAAACAGCAGAGTCATCTCATACATTGAAAGACAACTCTCTGGCTGGGCGCAGTGGCTCAGACCTGTAATCCTAGCACTCTGGGAGGCCAAAGCGGAAGGATTGCTTGAGCTCAGGAGTTCAAGACTGCTCTAAGCAAGAGTAAGATCCCGTCTCTTCTAAAAATAGAAAAAATTATCCAGGCATGGTGGCACATGCCTGTAGTCCCAGCTACTTGGGAGGCTGAGGCAGGAGGATCAACTGAGCTCAGGAGTTCGAGGTTGCTGTGAGCTATAATGACGCCATTGCACTCTACTTAAGGACACAGAGCAAGACTCTGTCTCAAAAAAAGGAAAAGAAAGGCAACTGTCAGTCAGAATGCTTTAAATGCCAATCTTAGATGTTTCGTTGATGGAGGAGAACTACACAGAACTGTTTACAGTAGTATTAACATGAACGCACAAGGAAGGGAAAAGGGAACTGATGAGCAACCAAGCATGTCATAAACCTTCTAGGTCCCACGTGAGCCCTGGATATTGTTTAGATGCAACATCACATTGAAAAGAATAGAGTTCAACAAACACAATAATTTAAAAACAATTTCAGCCTTACTTTGGTCTCTCAAAAATAAACAAACAAATAAATAAGTAACTAAAAAGAGATCTAATTCATAATCTAAATCTTCCCTCCTCCTCTCCTCCTGCTTCCTTTAATAAACTTTTAAAATTGAACATTTAATCCAGAAAAGGAAAGAAATCATAAACATACAGCCTGGTGGATTATTTCAGATTGATCGTGCATATGTAACCACCATCAAAAGTGATGAAATGGAATGCTACAAAGCCCCCAGAAATCTCTCATGACCTTTCCCAATCACTACCTTCTCCCTGCTCCAAATGGCAGTGACTACCTCAGACAGAGATTAACTTGGTCTGCTTTTGAATTCCCTATAGATGGACTCATTCAGCATGTAGCTGATTTTTTCTGTTATTATCTTTATGAGACTCATTTCGTTATTTTTCATTTTATGTTACATAGTATTCCATGATAACTCCAACATAGGAGGGCTGCCCACAAAGTACACAGCCATTGTTAAGAAGAACTGTTACATGGCTGGATGCCTACGGAATAGCTCTCATATTTATCTATTCCACTGTTGATGGAGATTTTTATAAACCTCAAATATAGCTATTATGAATAAAGCTACTGTAAACATTTATGTTCATGATGGTCAGTGGTCATATGGACTCAACGTGCTTGAGTGTACACCTAGAAATATACTGCTAGGTTATAGGATATGCATACGTTCAATTTTAATAGATAGCAGTAAATAGTTTACCACAAGGGTTGTATTAATTATCCTCACCCAGCAGTCTAAGAGTTCTAGTTCCTGCATATCCTTGTCAACACTTGGGTTTGTTAGACATTTTTGGTTTAGCTATTCTGGTAGTATTTTTATCTCATTGTGGTTTTAACCTATGCTACCCCGATGAGTAATGAGGTTGAATAACCTTTCACTTATTTATTATCCATCTCACTATCCTCTTTTATAAAGTACCTGTTCACATTTTCTGTCCATTTTAAGAATATTTTTCTTAAAAGTCCTCTCCTGCCCTTCTCTTCTCCCAGGATCTGCCCCCCTAACCCCCTCTCATTTGTTGTTCTTGATGTAGATTGACATGGCCTAGGTGCCATACTTTTCTCTTCATCTCTTTGCTTCTTCAAGTACTTGGATTCTCCCCAACAAAGGAGAGCTCAGGAACCAAAGCAGCCAGCAGGTATCCTCTCCTCTTCCTCCCCTGCTGCTTCTCCCAACAATCCTCCTGTTTCTGTATCACCAAAAGCCTAGGAAACTTTAGACATTTCTTGTACATTCTATGAGGTTGTTGGTTTTTTGTTTTTTTTTTAATTCTCTTTCATGACTCTACCACTCCCCTATGCCATGTTGGGCACCTGGCACAGATTGATTTCGCAGATGGGCTAGGAGAGAAAGGACACACACAGGGGCCCACTCTCTGGTCTCAGATGCCAAATTTGACCATTTGCCAGGAGAAACCTGTTTTTCTGGGAGATGAGCCACATATTACAAAGAGAATGAGCCGCCTCTCAGCTCTCCTAATCTTCCTCCAGGGCAGGCTCATTTCTCAGTAACCCCAACCAAAAGCCATTATCAGATTCTCTGTCTTTCTCCACTATGGAAAACTACTTGGCCACAGTTTGACAGGCACAGATGGTACTACCAGCTGCAAGTTTTTTCAGTTCTTGTTGACTATCAACTGCCCTTAGTATTAATCTTTTTTATCAGTTTGCTTAGTAGAATGGGAGATGGGGCCAAACCTCTAATCTGGGAACAAAATTCAAGGTGGGAGATTTAGCAGGGTCTGGTGGAGGGTAAAATGGGTTTAGGAATATTGGCAAGATGCATGGGAAACAAGCCCAGTAAAGAAAATATATGGATACTCAAAACGAATAAGAAATTGTTTAAACAAAGGATCAGGACCTAAAAAAGGAAGAGGTACAAAGAGAGAAAACCATTATTAACTCTGATGGATAATTTTTCTGCTGGTCTGAAATGAAGCCAGGGCTCTACATCATAAAAGTTGTGTGTCAAGTAAGGAATGAGGGAAATAAAAGAAAATACCATTCTGAGGAAGTGCTCATTGCATGATTAGAGTAGCCTAAGATGGCCGTTCTGATTGTGTGAAGTGCCATCCAACCTGGATGATCCTTTTTACTACAGAAAGCACTAAAAAAAAGCAACTCTGGGTCATTTACATATATTCTGGGTCCTGTATAAAATAAGTGAGCATCACTCATTCTCTGCAAGAGATTCTATCCAAAAACCTATCAATAAGGATTCATGGAAAGATGGAAAACATTGGTCGTATTTCTTACTGCTAGGGACAATATTATCATTTCTGACAACTTCTTCTCATCTCCTCAAAGAGCCTGGGAATCTACAGCCAACTTCTTTTTACTCTTTGTTTTCCATATACAAACTACTATTTCACATACCAAATGCCAAGGCCATCATTCTAAGGTAGAGAAGTGAACAAAGAGAATTGGAGTAAGCTCCTTTCACCTCACGCACAGTGATATAGTGAAATTTGGCCCTAATGGAAAGCACTATAAAGAAGGTGCTATTTGCAGAGTCAGAGGACTGAGCAGTGTCAAAGGGTCTATAAACATGCCTGGGGGCACCACATTCTCATCCTGAGACATGTCATGTGTCACTGCACACGTGCAAGCCCCTGGACCCGGGTGGACACTCAGGGGAAAGTTCAGTTACATAATGGCAATTACTAATAATTCTCTCTATATGCTGTGAATCCTCACAACAGTTCTATGAGATAGGTTCTATCATTAGCTTCCTCTTCTCAGTTGTGACATAGAGAGTTTAGAAATGGGATGAAGTCCCCCTGGTAATAAATGGCAGGTGGTAAGAACACACGGCCTGGTACTCAGTAATGTGGCTTCCTCTGCTTTATGCTTCATAGGTCCCAGATGGCCCCCAGTTTTCAATTTCTCAGGAATAACCTGGAAATTTTTGATTTAATGCTTTGTTATTATTCAAGATTTCTTTTAGATGTTTTTTTCTGAGGTGTTTTAATCTTCACTTCTCTTCCTATCTACTATCTTACTGTATCCAGGTGAGTTTTTGTTTGTTTCACTTGTTTTGGGTTGAGTGTTTTGGTTTGCTAGTTTTATTTTTTTTTAATTTAAGTTATAGGAAAGTAACCCCAAAAGTAAAAAAGGAATATATACTAGCAGACTTTGCTAATTTATGTATGTAATTAGAATACCTAGAGCAACCACTAAGAAAACTATTCAAAGTGATAGACTCAAAAACACTATATAGAAATTTGAAATCCTAAAAAGCTAATCTCAAAATGTTACATACTATATGATTCCCTCCATACACATTCTTCAAATGACAAAATTATGGCTATGGGGAAAAGATTAGTGGCTGCCCAGGGTAAGGAGGGGAGAGGAGAGAAGTGGCTGTGGCTACAAATGGGTAACACAAGATATCCTTGTGACAGAACTGTTCTGAGTTTTGACAATGGTATTGGTTGTACAAACTTATACATGTGATAAAATTGCATAACACTAAACGCCCACACACATATGCATACACATATATGCATGTAAAATTGGTGAAATTGGAATAAGGTCAATGGATTGTAGTAATGTCAACTTACTAGTTGTTTCTAAATATATTAAACTATATTTATGCAGCATGTTACCACTGGAGGAAACTGGACGAAAGTTATATGGTTATATGGGATCTCTCTGCATTATTTCTTACAACTACAATTATCTCAAAATAAAATGGTGGAGTTTTTTGGTTTGGGTTTTTTTTTTTTTTTTGTAAAAAAAAAAAGAAAAGTAAGAGGCAGTAGGAGGAAATAGACACTGAAAAGTAACAGTCTCCCATCTACCTCTGTCTCCCAATACCTTTATTTCCCCTCTTTAGGAGTAACCACTGTGGTATTTTCATACATATCCTTCCAGAGTTATTCTATAGTCTCTTCATATATAAATATGCATGAATGCACACACACATGAACTTACAGTTTTTACTCAAGTTTTAACATGATACACACTTTTTCTCCCACCTTGCTTTATTGATTTATATTTGAGCTTTCAGTAGTGATAGAGCTCCTTGTTTTAACACATGCATAATATTCTATTATAAGAATAAATCCTGATTTATCCAATCAATCCTTTCTTCGCAAAAATAACATGATCCAACAAAGAAACAGACATTTGGGTTATTTCCTATTATAAACAATGCTTCAGAGTGAGTCCATGATCACTGAATTGATTTTTTTCTAACCGTGTCAGTCCCATCCCAACCACATGCCCTCAGAAATCAACCCTTGGTCCTGGGCTTTTGGGGTCAGGTCTAGCTCTCCCAATCCCTTCATGGTGTGCTGTGCCATGAACTTAGGAAGTGCTGAGCAGGTGCTTGTTTATTGCCATGACTGTGGCCGTAGCTCTGTATCTCTCAGCTTCTCACTGTTATTTTTATTCTACTTTTAGACTTGAAAGTTTCCCTTAGCAAAAGTGAACCTATTTATAATTTCCCTCAGCCATTTATCTCCAGTCTGGGAACATCTGCCATCTCACTTCTCCCAGTACTTAGAACACTTGCTCTTCTTCTTTATTCACTTCCCTGCCACCTCTTCTAGGACTTGTCCACCTGCAATGAGGAAATAATTTTTCTTAGAAAACCACTTTGACAAGCAGCTCAATCAAAAGTACAATTCCAATTTCTCCTTCACAACAGTGGAAGTAAGATGTTCTAGTATGCCTCGCAGGTGTGTAAACAAGTATAAATAGCATGGGATACACTCTACTGGGGTTGTAGGCACTTAGATTTTGGAATCATGTGATCCCTCTCCCTTTTCTCTTCATGCAGCGCCTCCTCTTATCTCTGTGGAATTTGCAAACTCTGAAACAGGCACTTTAAACAGAATAGCGGGTATAGATCAATGAATGCTGCTATGAAAAACAAGAAAGAGAAAAAGAAGAGCTGGCCTCTTCCCAGGGTCTGTTGCAAAAACCACAACAAAAAGCATTTCTTGATAGTCTATTTTTCATTACCAAAGTCAGCTCAGCTCTTGCACTGCTATGTTAGCTCATTTTTGCCAATGAGTCAACAGAGAAAAATGCCGATTGCATTTAACGTGTGTGCGCGCGCGTGTGTGTCAATACTCATGTAAAATAAAGGTACAATAGGTAATTAACATGTACCATGAGAGATCCACAATAGTTTTAAAACTGTCCCCATGTAGTTTTTAAATGTATGCCTCCAAAGTCTAGTAAGTGCTCCATACACATTTATTGAGTGAATTTGAAAGAATAAATGAGAATGCCTGTTCCTGCAAATGGGTTCTTCTAAGAGCATGTGTTTACATGTCAGATGTCTGTTTCATTAGTGTTATATGTGCCTGTGATTAAGAAAGTTTAATAAAAATTAGATGATGAAGCTTTTCTTTGGCTTTTCCTCTTCAGGTAAATATTCTGTAGCCCTTGCAATATTCCATTACACGTAAGCTCTGCCTTCTCCCTAACCATTATTACTCTGTGGGGCAGGACTGTTTTAATGGCTGATCTATTCCAGCAGGTGAAGCAAACAAATTAGACAGAGTACTACAGCTGCTTGATATAGGATGTCCTCATGTTTTTGCTCCCTTTTTTAATACACCCAAGCATCACATTTATTTTTTCAACAGCTGCTGCTCATTGAGCAGACTTCTTAATTAGCTAATGTTTGGAAAGCCCTTTGAAGATAAAAAGCCCTATATAAGTGCTAAGTGTTATTATTACCTTGACAAAAGAGTTCTCTTTTACCTTGGCTCACAGTAAAATGTGTGAGCTTTCCTTCTCTCTAACTAGCAGCAGTCAAAGTACAGGTGACATAAAGCACACAAGAAAGAACTTGGAAATTCAGCTGTGGCCCCTGAATGCAGGCAATTGGGCACCCTGGAATGTTCTTTCCTGTCCTAATGTAATCTTCACCATGCACCAAAATAAAAGAATGGTGGGGATCGGAGGTGGTTAGAAAACACATTTTCACCCTTTCTTAGAATGCTTTGGGGAGGCAGGAAAGAAAATACAGCACCCTCTTTCTTGAAAGGACTTTTTGGGCATCAAACCTACATTTATTTCTCTTAGCTTGACCTACATTTATTTCTCTTAGCTTGATTTTGGAAAACAAAGCAAACGTTTAGCTACCGCAGACTGAGTCCTTGCAAATATATATCTATGGTTTAGAGATTTAAAAAAAATTTGCCTGAAACAAATTTATGTATAAGATGCCTTTTCCCCTTCCTCATTACTAGGATTCAGGATACTAAAGGAAATCTACTAAAATAAAAGGCAAAAGGCCAAAAAGTCTCCACAGACCAGTGGTCACACCTTTCTCCCTCTCACTCACCTTTGTTAAAAACACTACCCTTCAAGGTGTAGAAGGTGTAGCTCTGTCCTTGGGAATCTTCCAGTTTGGTATTAATAAAAGTCACCCAGTATCACTCCAATTCATATCCCCTCACAGTCCATATTGATTACTGCCGGCGCCTGGCTACCTGGGCCATGGATGCCTCTCTGCTCTCTGAGCAGCTCAGAGAGATCAGGGGTGTAAAACTTTATTGATCTTGGGGAGCCTTGGTCCCAAGGGATTCTTTTACTGCCTTTAGTAAGTTCCTATGTATGAAATGATAAACTGCACTAGAACATAGAGTTTTGGAAAAGGAAATTTTGGTCCAGTGGAAAGTTCTGGATATGTTCATTATCCATAAACAATGGATTTTATTGGGAAAAAAATAACAGAACCAACTACAACTTCTATCGGCACATATTTACCAGGTCCTGCACTCTGTGCATGTGTCTCACACATATTACCTTATTTACTTCCCACAAGAACCCTGAAAAATGGTTACTATTTCCATCTTACAGGTGAGAAAACAGGCAGGGTCCGGTGACACACCCCAGGCCATTAAGTAAGAAGTAAGCTCATAATTTAAATGCAGGTTTGCTTGGCCACAAACCTGAGCTCTCCCAACACTTCAAAGCCACAGTCATTAGAGCCTGCGAGTGGTATGAGTACACATGATAGGTTCCTGTTACCAGTTGTGACTGCAGAAAGGCAGAGGGGACAAGGGGTGCATCTGGTTCCGGCTGGTATGATCAGGGACATCACTGCAAAAGTGACTTTGATCACTGTTGCAAGGAGAGAGGTTTGCTACGTCCAGCACAATGTGAGAAGTGCCACTCTCTGATCACTATTTGATATTATACCCATTTCAGAATTTATTCAAGAGAGAGGAGTGCAAATAATGGGAGAAGACGAACTCAAAGAACAAACACCTATGCCATGGAAATCAGGGCTGGCCTTCAGTGCTAATTTAAATATGACATTTTTATTTTTGTTTAGTATTTGTTAAGTAAATACATTACTTAAATGTATTTAAAATAAATTATGTTATTATCTATTGACAGTGAAGTTTTCATTCTGGGTACCTGAGAAGATAACATAATGGTGGCATTAACTGAGAGGGAAAGGAACTTAGAGTCAAAGGAATTGAGAATGGGGGAAATGATTAAATATACCAAAAGATTTAAATTGGAAATTTTTCCATTAAAACCCCCTGAACTGTCTTGGCTATTGTGAATAAATGCTGCAATACAATATGTGTGTGTGTGTGTGTGTGTGTGTGTGTGTGCAAATATTACATAGTACCCTATAAATATATACAATTATTTGTCAATAAAGAATAAAAATTTAAATTAAAATTAACCCAAACTGAAATGATTGAGGCAGGGACTATGCAAGCAGCTTTAGTACCGTCTGCCCAAGCAGAGCTCTTAATCAGCCTGTTTCTCCCATCACTTGAAAGCTGCTGCCTCCGCTTCCTGGTGCCAAAGTACACTTATGGAACAAGGACACACTCGACAGGCTCGTGTGCCAAGATAAAAACACTTTTTGGGTGTCCTCCCTAAATGAGGCTAGGAGTAGAAAATATACTCTCTGTTATTACACAGCTCTAGGGCTGCAAGTTAAACGTTTGTAAAGGTGGAAATCCATACTCCAGCTCAACTTTGAAGAAATCTCTAGGAACTAAGCACAACCAGAGGTCCCCAAGGAGAAGCAGCAGTAGGGGAAGGGAGATGCTCAACGGCGAAAGCTTATTTGTGGCTAGCATATTAGATAAATTATTCAAAAACAACATCCTTGCGAGCCCTGTAATTACTGCCAAGAAACTGAGCTTATTGACTTACAAAATGTAGATCAAAGTCTAAATCTGCATTTCATACAAAATCCCTTCCAGGCTCTAGCAAACTGGGCTGACCATGTTGCTCCATTGAAACTCAAAACAGAAAACGCAAAATATTGTCATTCAAAAGTTATAATGCATAGGATACAGAGAGGTTCAGGTACCAGAAAGGGAATTTGAGACTCACAACTGCCAACAGGTGACATCCAAATCCTCCCTAATCTGACCCAACCACTTTGTCCAGTAGATCCTCCATTGCTACCTTCCAGGTCTCCAGGCTTCCTCTAAGCTAAACCAATTGCTTTGCCGTTTCCTGCAAACCCTGCATGTCCCACCTCCACTTGTTAATTCTTCCTGTCACTTTTTTCTAGAACACGTTTCCACAATTCCCCATTTCCAAATCCTTCCCGTTAGTCAATGTCTGCCTCATATGTCACTTCCTCAGGGAAGACTTTCTCTCAGGTAGAAGTATAAATAACACTTCTGCTTCATTTTTCATATGAAAACAACTTTTTCTCCTCTATAGAGATGCCATTAAAAAGATGTATTTCGGCGATGGCTTTCTTAGCCTGGAATCTCGTTGACAGTGAGATCCATTTCTGTGTCATCTTAGATCCTTTTTGGCACTCTGTACAGTGCTTTCAATATAGTAGAGACTAAATAAATATTTATCTAATAAAAATTCATTCAATATTCTTCACATTTATTATCATTTATTGCCAAGTACTATTCCTGGTACTGGAGATACACCATGAACAAAATGGACAGGCATTTCCAACTTAATGGAATTTACATTCCAAAGTATGAAGCTGACAATAAGTAAAATTAAAAAGTTGTATGAATAGTAAAAGATGACAAGGGCAAATAGGAAAAATAAAGCATAGAAGGAATGTAAAAAGCATCAGGATAGCTGGAATTATAGATTGGATGGATGGATACATGGACAGATGGATGGATGGATGGATGGATGGATGGATGGATGGATGGATGGATGGATAGGTGAATGGATTGATTACATAGTAAAAACTGGCTTTATTAGTGGGAAAATAAACTTTCCAAAGCCAGTTTCTATCCTTTATATAAGTCAGTTTCTAGGGCCAAAAAAGTGATGGCTCATCTCATCCACATTAATCTTAGGAAAATAGAGGAGAATCTGATTTCTCAATTTATCGCCATATTGACTTCAGGTGCCCCTGAACAAGACACTTTCGAGGTCCTTGTAAAAATATGCTAATGCCTATGAGTTTATGAAGAAACAGTTTCTTTGTGTCAGGAAGAGCACATTTTAGGCTGGAGATACTCCTACAAAGGGAATGATTTTTTCAAATGAGAATTAACCATTGAAGATGAAAATATGAAAAGGCAAAAGTTTGGAAGGAAAACAAAAGATTTTTAAATTGAAAGATGGATGAGTTATCTGTCTATGCTAATTCTATCAAGTCTGGAATGAAGACAGTTTTCACAAAGTTTTCACAAAGGGATATAATATCTTCAAAACCATAGTGGCCATTTCCTGTGTCACAACTGAGTCCATCAAAGTTATTATTACTACTTTACTAGTTTTTATTCAAAACATGGAATAGGGAGAACCACCTCGTGTGTCTTCCCATCTAGAAATGAAGGGAGTACATTCAAGAGAGTGGCCACGTTTTCCATGCTTAGTCCCTGCTGCTTTCTCACTGGGAAAAACAGCAAGAGGCTTTTTCTATTCTCTACATTATTTTATAAATTGATTTCAATTTTAGGGAAAACATCCATTTGTGGCTAAAACTCCACTTCACACTCAAACAGTGGGAAATACTTAGTGAATAAGAGCATCCTCTCACTGTTCCAAACTAGCTCTTTGAAAAGAGAAAGGGCGTGTAGCCACTCAAGGACATTTTCCCCTCCCTCATGATTTTCAAAGCTCAGAATATCGTGAATTTAGAATATTCTGCCTATTATAGAGATAGCATCGCCTAAAACCTAATGCGGTCTGAACATTTCCACTCCAGTCTCAGCCTCTACCGTAAGTTATGCACTGTTATGTGTTTCCTGTCCTTCCTTTGTTCCTATTATCTGAGATTCTGAGAGAAAAGTGGGTAGACTGGAGGCAACATATTCCACAGGGCTGGGGTTGGGGTGGGTGAGTCAGGAGTCAGCAATCACAGCACCAGCAGAATGGGTTTAGTGCCTTGATTCAGAATCAGATTGTCTGAGTTCAATTCGTGGCACCATAATTACTAGCTGTGTAACTTTGGACAATGCACCAAACCTCTCTGTGCCTCACTTTCTTCTTTAGTAAAATAAAGATAATGCAGTAGAATTGCCAAGAGGCTCTAAGTTACCATCTTGTAAATTACTTACAGATGGCAAATACCTGGCACACAGTGAGCTATATATAAACATTTGACATTAGTTGCTGTCTCCCTGCAAGTGGAAGAGGAAAAGAGAGTGGCCAAGGTCCCAGCTTGCTCTGACTAACACTCTAAGTGACGTCTGGGTATGTTGACAAATTGGGGAGCAGGCCCCTTGAAGTGTGTCCCCAAGGGCTGAGCACAACAATTTGGAGCCAGTAACAAAGCATTAGTCTGGGTGGAGGAGTTATTCTGATGACCTCTGGTTCTGATTCCAGGTTAATCTAATGCACTTGTCTGGGTCCTAGGGAGATAATAAGCCATATCCACAAGGAAAGAGAGATGTCACCAAAAATTCTATAAAACACTGGAGCGCAAATAGTACTATGCTTGGATCCCCTCTCAAAAGAGTGGAAGACACTGATGGTAACAGGTGCTTATCCTCTACCTCGAGACAGCAGAGCAGCCATTGGGCCTTAGAGGTAGTGGGGACAAAGTTGTCAGTGGTCACAGACTTCCCAAATGGCATTCTTCACTTAGTGAAGGGGGCTAAAACGATTGATTGCCCCAGCCCTCTGAACCCTACTGGAGGCGACATATATTTAAACCTTTGTTTTGTTACAATATGGTAACCCTGTGGCATGGCTCATAAACTATAAAGCCTTAAATAAATTTCACCTGCTAGTCTTATAATCCTGACAAAGCAAGGAAGGTATAAGTAATTTCCTTCATTAAGCATTAAACAAGTATTCATTAAGGACTTCCTCTGTTCCAGGCACCGTGTGTTACGAGCTAGGGAGACAGCAGAGAGAAAAGCAAGCCGGTCTCTGTCCTCAATGAGCTCATACTCAGGATTACAGAGAGCAAGTCCTCAGGCAGCTAGTGCCTGGAGTGCCTAAGTAAGTGTGCTCTGGAGTTGCAGGGAGGTGTTCCTTCAAAAAGTCAACTCTGCTAAAAGCTGAAGAATGACTAAGACCTAGCTAGACATAAAGAAGGAAGGCTGGGCGTGGTGGCTCACGCCAGTAATCCTAGCACTCTGGGAGACTGAGGTGGGTGGATCGTTTGAGCTCAGGAGTTCGAGACAAGCCTGAGCAAGAGCGAGACCCCCTCTCTACCAAAAATAGAAAAAATTAGCTGGGCATGGTGGCGCATGCCTGTAGTCACAGCTACTCGGGAGGCTGAGGCAGAAAGATCGTTTGAGCCCAGGAGTTTGAGGTTGCTGTGAGCTAGGCTGATGCCATGGCACTCTAGCCATGGCTACACAATGAGACTCTTTCAAAAAAAGAAAGAAAGAGGGACGAGGAGCATTCCAAGCAATGGAAACAGCAGCTGCTAGGACCTAGATGCGTGCCTTACCAGACTGTGTTTAGTAGGGGTCAACCAACCACGGCCTGTGGGCCACTGCCTGTTTTTGCAAATTTAGTTTTATTGAAACACAGCCACGTTCATCCATTGGCATATCATCTATAGCTGGTTTTGTGCTATACTGGCAGAGTTGAGTAGCTGTTACAGGGACAGCTAAAGCCTAATATATTTACCAGCCAGTCCTTTAAAGAAAAAAATCGCCAACCCTGAGCTAGAGCAGAGAGGGCAAGTGACAAGGCGGCAAGCATTCTCTCAGTGGACTTCCTTCAGCATTATTCGGGTGTTGGATTGGACAGTAGCATAAAGCAAAATGGAGTGAGTCCACCGGTTCACTTTTCTGTGCACTTTGCAAGTCAGACTTGCAGCAATAGCCCCTGTGGCGCTATGAAAGGAAGAGGTGCTTTTGTAGCATAATTTTACATTTGTGCTTCATGGAGCCTTTTATAGGATACAATCTTATCCAGGGTACAGGGGTGCACTAACTCACTGCAGGCTGCTGAGACCCAGAACTGTGTTTCTAGATGGTAGCCTCGAATTTCCAGCAACATGCAGAACAAACATACTGTCTGACAAGCTACACCGCAAGCTCTCTTAAGGCAAAATGCTGAAGGGAGGTAGCACACTCCATCTGGCCACTCCATCGGTTCTTGACTGAAGTCACAGCTGACATTCATCCAGTCCAGAAAGCCATCTATGATAGCAGAGAACATTTACTTAGGGTTTT
Source organism: Microcebus murinus (assembly GCF_040939455.1). Classification (NCBI taxonomy): domain Eukaryota; kingdom Metazoa; phylum Chordata; class Mammalia; order Primates; family Cheirogaleidae; genus Microcebus; species Microcebus murinus. The sequence continues at coordinate 60,360,244 of NC_134105.1, read as the reverse complement.
ATAATAAAAATAAAAGTTTCACTGAACTTCTACATCATCCAAAATTTAGTACATACTTCTGCTTGGAACTTCCTATCCTCCTGTAATCCTATCATCCTTTGTTCTTAGTTACAATAATTTCTTCTAGGATCCAGACAAACAGCCCCACTTCCTGTTCCCATAGTGCACGGTGCTTAACCACACAGGATCGTTTCTTTCCTTGCCATCTGCCACATTCCCATAAGATCCTTTGCCCTTTGCACCACTATAGGTCCATGCCTGGGACATCTGTGGGTCCTCAATATATATTTATTTAATGCATGAAAATGAAAAACTAATGATTGGATTTATAATACAGAATGAGAATTCCATATATAGTTTACACTATAGTTAACAAGCATAATTACATAAATAATAAGCCATATGTTTCTGATATAAACTCCCATTTTCTTTACACCAAGGAATTAGCCCAGTGTTGCTTGGAGAATGTTCTCTTTTCTTTAGTTTGTGTCTTGTTCTGCCTTTCTTTGTCCAGACTGAGCAGCACCACTGACTCTCTGCCTTGGAGCCCTACACTGTCATTTTGTAATACGGATATGCCAGAGTGGTCACTTCCTTATGCCAAAATTTTTAATACTTACTACAAAGACTTCTCAAATCTGCCTTTTATATGAGCTTTGGTTCACAGTTTATAGAATAGAGATTTAATTAACTGTATTTCTATGGAAGTTTGTTTATTCTAATTTGCCATGCAAAGTGCTGGCTTCCAAATCTTACGCCTAACAATGGTTACTATTTAGCCAGTGTTATAGTTTTCTGGTCTTTAGGACTTCTGTTTTTTGGCAGGCTAGAGACATGGAAGGTTTTTTACATGATTAAAAAAGTGATTGATTTCAAGTTATGATACCAGGGGCACCTTGATATTTGCTGGGTAGGAACTTTTCTGTTTGTTTTATGTCCATGCTCACATAGAAGAAGGAAAACCAAACAAGAAAGACCTAGAACTTCTCAGTGAAATAAGATGTTCATAATGGGAGAAATATTATGGTACAGAGCAGTTTGCAATCAGTAACCTTATACATATTCTTATTTTTGTCATTCAATTCTTTGGGTAAGTAGAGACTTTAAGGGGTGAGGGGAACCTCTCAGGTGTTTCTTCAACAGATCAGGAATCAACTAGAATTGACAATGCACATTTTTTTGCGCTTAAGATTTACTTTAAAAATTTTCTAACAACATAAATAGTAGATATTTCATTTTTGGAGCTAAATTAAGAGCTAGGACAAAAGATAGAATTTTGGAGGGGTCAATCAGCTCAAGTTTAAAAAAGATCATGGGCTTAAATCCATAGTTTTTAACTGCCTTGAAAGCAAAAAGAAAAAGCTGGGTTCAAGCTGGGTTAAATTTGAATATTTCATACACAGGTTGATTAATAAAGAAACATGGCATGGGGTAAGAAATTCTGAAATGGATTATGAATCATCTGAGAGAAAAGTAATTCAAGAAATCAATTCTTTAAATAAAGAAACCATCTAAAGTAAACAGAGAAAAGAGAGGGACTCAGTCTGAAATAACAGGGCAATAGCTTTTTCTGATGCTGGCAATTTTGTAATTTTCACACCTAACACACATGTATTGCCAAGGATTATGGATAATATTAGGACGAGAGGGAGAGAAGAGAGATAGAAGAGTGAGTGAAAATGGAAGGTTATGTTTATCAGTGCATACATCAATACAGTTGGCACAAGAACTACAACCGTAAGTTAAATTAATGAACCTAATCTTCAGAAAATGAGAGACAGGGCAGATGGCTATGTTAGTTATCAATTCTCAGAGTGTGGAAAAACTGAAAGACTATGCTTGCAATTGTTGTAAAAGAATTCTAGGACTTATTTTTACATTTATACTCAAAGCCCTTATGAATTCTTCTTAGACAAGATCTTAATTATGTGGACAAAGCATCGATTTTTCATTGATACAGACCTCTGAGCCACAGACACTTACGTCATGGAATAATTCAAGGTATCATAGGAAATTCTACTCATGATAGTATTGAAACAAAAATAATAGCTTTACCCCTAATAAATGTGAAAAAATTTAATTTTAAAGAGTTTTTTATGAGTTTGTCTTAATAATTCTGTCCAAAGTCTCTTTGGTCCTTCAGGAGGTCAAGAGTCATTCAGTTCCACAGTCTATTCACCTATCTGACAAACTGTATTTAGTTTTAAATGTCCCTTATACTGAGTTTCACAATATTATTCTGTCTAAAAATATATTTGGTACCATTTTGTCAGAGAATAATAATCTAGAATAACAATACTTCAGTGATAGAGTTTCAAATTTTTTTCAAATGTATTAAAATATTCTTCGTTTATATTTATAGAGGGAAAATTGAAATGGAAGTGATCTAGGGTATTTATATTTCCAAATCAACTTAGTTAAAAAGAAGATCATAACATCCAAGAGATGGAAGCAACCAAAATGTCCACAGATGAATGGATAAACAAAATGTGGTATATGCATATAATGGAATATTATTCAGCCCTAAAAAGGAAGAAAATCATGCCACAAGCTACAACATGAATGAAACTCAAGGACATCATGTTAAGGGAAATAAACCAGTCACCAAAAAACAGATATTGTATGGTTCCACTTATATGAATAACACTAAATTGTTAAATTTATAGGAACAGAAAGGAGAATGGTTGTTACCAGGAGTAGGGGGAGAAGAGAATGGGGAGTTATTGTTTAATGATAGATACCCATTAGTTTTGCAAGATAAAAAAGTTCTGAAGATGTGCTCCACAACAATGCAAAGATATTTAACACCACTGAACTGTACACTTAAAAATGGTTAAGATGCTAAATTTTGTTACATATTTTTACCACAATTTTTAAAAAACCAAAACCTAAGGTATGTTTCTGACTCATTTGCATTTAATTCATCACTCATTTGCACAGAAATCAGAGGGCCATGAAACTCTGCCCTTCAGTCCTTTAATTAGCCTCTAGCTCTTTCTTCTTAGACACAAAATCTCCTATTTTGACAGAATTAAATGAACAGGAGTACATGAAAGGAAAGGTTTAAATTTTCCTTGAAATTGAGACGCTGACTCCCAGAAGGCCAATGAGGTTCTAAACTTGAAATGTGCACTTGACGATCACTATTAATAACTAAGTTATACCATCAGACAAATTCCCCAACCTACTTATTATGTATGAACACAAGCAATTATGCCTTTGCACAACACATATGCCATATACTACAGAGCACGGAACCAAATTAATGCATAATATAATCTAGCATGGATAATTGATAACAGGAATATTGATTAGCTACCAGAAATAGTTTATCTCAACACTTTGCATTTTTATTATTAAACAAGGAAATAGACATGCATATTTATTACTAAACTATTGAATGCAATAGAGTAGAGAATATTTGAAACTGGGGCCTAAATTTGTTCATTCTCAACAGAGTAGCAGTAATGAAGTGATTATGTATACAGCTTAGTGTTAGGCTCCGTGTGCTGGCAAAATAAACAAAACTTGGTCCTTGCTCTTAGAGACATTATCACGAAATGAAAAGGATTGCTCAGCCTCTATATAATTAAAATGTAAAGAAAATAATATGAGAGCTATAAACAAAGAGCTATAGGAACATAAACAAGAAAGATAAATAGGCTGAATTCATAGACTTATGATCATTAAGACCCTGCAGAAGACATTGGAGACAGAAATATGCCTCCCAAGGGTAGATTTGCTATACCATTCCATGTTAGGAAGCTATAGTTGCTGAAAAACACTCTTAGGTAGAATGAACGTTTATCTTCCTTTAACATACAATTATTTGAAGAAATAACATTAATTTTCATTTTTAATCTATTTAATACATGATAATCCTTATCAATTATTAGACATTAATTCTTCATTCATTTAAACATTCATCAAAGTGACTGTGGAAAATCTGAATGTAGTTGTATTGGCATTTGGATATGAGAATCTGGAAGGCAGAAGAGAAGTCTTAGCTAAAGACGTACATTAGAGTCATCAACCAATAAGTGGGATTTAAAATCCTCCAACTTTTCTCAAGCCATTCTTCTTCTCTCAACTCTGCAAGTCTAATCATTCACTCATCTTGGTTGACTCTACTTTCAAATTAGACCTCTAATCTTTCCCACAGTCGCTGTCATCTCTTTATTTTAATAGCCCCAAATTGTCTCCCTGTGTTCAGTTTTGCCCACTTTCTAACTATTCTCTGCCCTGCAGCCAGAAATATCTTTTCTACATTAGTTTGCTAGGGCTGCTATAACAAAGTACCAGAAACTGAGTGGCTTAAATAACAGAAATATGAAAGGGAGCACTAGGAAATAAGGTTGGAAAACAAATGTGGAGTCATTTGGTGGAAAGCCATGAATACTAGGCTAAAGATTTTAGGCTTTTTCCATTGGCAGTAAGAATTCACTAGACACTATTCATGATCACCATTTGTGTCTCACTCTGGCCTCTGGAAGTCCCACCTTGTATACCTTGATTTACCTATCATGGGCCTGCTTCTTTAGGTCAACTTACACTTTCTCTCAAGCACAGTCCCTATGGGTAGATCTCAATAAGGCTTTGATGATAGTACTGACTAGGGGCAGAATGGTTCAAAGAGAGAGAGAGAGAGAGAGAGCAGGTTGTGGCTATTGTAACAACTTGTGTTGCATTATGCTCAGACATAGATGATCCCTGTGGTTTGGAATCAGGACTGGGAGATTCTGGAAACTAAGGTGATAGAACTAGAATGCCTTTTGATATATTCTGTTTGTTCATGATACTCCTTTAAGTTTTAATTTCCTTTCGTTATCATCCCCACCACCGGCTTTAGATCTATCCCTTTCCTGTCCACCCCCAGCTCTCCCGATGGCCCTTCCTTGCTTTACCTTTCTTCATAGCATGTAACAACATCCAATATAGTATATTTTACTTTCTTAGATTTTGTCTCTCTCTTCTGTTTTCCCTTTGGAATGTGTAAGCTCCACTTGGCATTTTTTTTTTCTCTACAGTTCATTGCTATATCGCCAGAACTTAGATCAGGGCTTGGCACATGGCAGGCAGTCAGTGTAATTTAATGAATTATTTAATTTGTTTTGGCCTTTATGTCTGGATCCCACCAAAAGCATTCTAAACTGATTGCCCTGCCTCTTTGAAGACAACAGTCGGCATCTTGAGTCCCGTAAACAAAAGCAATGGAGGGTAGATTCAAAAAAAATATACAGGAGATAGAATCCAGAGGATTTGGCAGTTCAAAAAAATGTCTGAAAAAGGGAAGAGAAGAAAAGCAAAGATGGTTCAGGTTTTCAGAATTCTGGCAAGAACAGAACCAGGATTACTAGCAAGGAAACGGGATTCGAATATTATAGTTAATATTCAATATAGTTAATGTTCTAGGAACTGATCAACATTATAGTATCATTCCCCTATAAAATATCACTTTGCTCCATAATATTTTATTTTGAAAAAAATGGAGAAACCTGATAAACCTTTGCATTCCAAATAACCTTTTTTTGAGCCAACAGTATACACATATGAGCCGAAACCATATGGGAAGGCGAGACAGAGAGAGGCAGAACAAAGAAACTTTGACTTTGATAGATTAAACCCTTGACTTGATAAATGGTTCATGCAGATCAGCAACGGGAAGGCCTATGTGCCAACCCAAAGAGCCAAAAATAATCTTGCAGTTTAAAAGAGTGAATGAATGATACAGCACTCTGTGTTTGGAAGAGCCTCAGCTGTGATCATGAAATATGTATTAAAAGCATTGGCTCTATGGGTGACACGTAGAGTTCCTCTCTGGCTGCGGTGAAAGTTATTTTTTTCTGATACAGCGTGGGACAAATTCAGATTACGGAAGCTACATTTTGTAATTGTTCCAGCAGAAATGGTTTCCAACCAAGCAAAATCCAGAATGCACTTTTTCTTGGTTGGTAGAGAAGGTGGCAGTCTATAAAAGGAAATGAGCCAGCAGATTCATCCTCTTTATCACAAAAGGAAATCACAATGCATATCTCAAAGTGGATGAGAAAAAGATCATATATCGGAAAAAGAACTGAGAGGAAATACACCAAAATGCAAATTGTCTTTGGTAGAAATATACATAATTTCTATTTTATTTCTTTACGATGAATATATATTATCCTGCAATTAGGAAAAAAAATAAATAAAAGGTTTTCTTTAAAAGAGTGCTCACTTCTCCAAAGCTGCTTGGTGGTAAGTTTGCAGGTTAATTTTAAGAAATTCTGACAGCATTCTTGCCATCTCCACTGAGAGAAGAAATTGACCCATTGTGGGTGGGGGGAGTATTGTAGATTTTTTATTTCATCCAAATCATTTTGAGTTTAAGCGAAAAAGAATCTACATGATTGTTTTGGAAACAACCAAAGCATAGGCAATTCTAATCACCCAGATGAAATGCTAAGTACCATAAATCAAATTCACAGATACATCTTAAATTCTGTTTTCATCAATAAAGTCAACCTCTGCATTTAAAAATTATTTCAAGTAATTTAGTATACTTTACTTCTCAAACTTTGCCTTCTTACCTCAATAAGACTCTACCAAAAAGCAGTTTTGAGGTTTTTTTGCTTTGTTTTACTGTAAAGGATCATAATAGAAAAGAAAAACCTTAGAATGGCAAGGGGTAAGTAACCAACCTGGTAGCTGAATGTAGATAAATGTAGAATTTGTCAAGAATGGATATATTCACCCAATCCAACGTTCCTAGAAGTTCTGGGGCAACCCTGGAAAAGCATAACTAATCATTTAAAGAAAAATAAAAGAGAAATCTCTCCCTTATATACTCATGCACATAGGCACATACCTCACCAAATTCCATAAAATTTCACATACATAAAACCTGATGGATTACTTGATTTTAAAACCAACCAACCAACCCATCAATCAACAAAAACCTCTAAATACAGCAAACTCTCAGCATTTAATGATTTCACATTCATCATTTGACTCTATGAGAATTAGTCCAAAAGTCCAATACATAAACTATACACACAACTGCCTACTGTGGGACCAGAGCTGTTCTAGGTACTGAAAATGAAGATGCCATAAATAGAGGAACAGGTCCCTTTTTTCACAGAGCTGACATGATAGCAGTTGGAAGCCAATGAAAAAGAGGGAGCCATACCAAACATGAAGATAATTCTAAGAAGACTATGTCGATAGGCAGGGCCCAGCCATGCAGGCAGGACAGTCACAGAGGCAGGATAGTCACAGCCACAGAAGCCACCCTGGAACTGGTGAGGCAGCCTCCCTTGGATTTTGGACGAGATTGGTCCTCTCTGGAATCAGTGGAAGCAGCAGGAGGAGCAGGACAACAACAGGAAGGAAGAAGAGGGTGGACGCTTGGGGGCCCACAGTTGCAGCAACAGCTACGCAGCCGCAGGTCCATGTCTGAGCGCCAGTGTTTATGACTGGTGAATGAGGATGAGCCCACAATAGAGAAGGCAAAGCTCAGATCATGGCTGCCCCTGCTGGGGTATTTGGTAGAGAGACAGAATTGTTACTAGATGATTCTTAGTTGCTACTCTTTGGGGATGATGGCTCAAGGGGTTCTCCATGGTGACAGAGGACGAGATGGTGAAGTCCCTGAATGAGCCTGACCTTCAGCATGGGCCCCAGTACCATCTCCAGCTCTAAGGCCCAGACCCGGACACCCTCCCTCTGTTCTTTTGTGTCTCACCTGCCCAGCCCTGGGCAGGGGCCCCAGCCCTACCTCAGCTGGGCATCACTCAGTTGGAACCTAAGCCAACTATCTGCAATAAACATTCCAGTTCAAAACAAACAGACAACGAATAACAAAAAACACTACACAGTATTACTTAACAGTCTCTGGTGGAAAGCAGCCAATATTTGTCATGGTGCCAGGGGAGAAACCTCTCAGAGAAAGTTACAACTAAGCTGAGACTTTCCAGACAAGGATGGCCAGCCACATGAAGACCGGGTCCTGAAGAGTGTCCAGGTAGAGGAAGCAGAAAGCAACCCCATGGCAGAAATGGGTGCAGCATGTTCTGGAAGTAGGAGGCCAGTGTGGCTTGGAAGGAAGATGTGGGTGGAGTTCCTTGTTGGCCATGACAAGGACCCAGTGTTTATTCTGTCTGCAATGAAAGGCCAATAGAGATTTTAAGAAGGGGAGTCAAGTAATCTGATTTATATTCTTAAAAGATCAGTTTGGGGAATGGATGACTGGTGTGGGGGTTGGGAGAGACAGTGGAAATAGGAGACCAGTTGGTTATTGAGTTAAGAGCTGATGGTGTCTTGGATGAGAGTAAGAGGGACAATCAAGAGAAGTGGACAAGTGTGGAGCTGTAACTGGCTGCAATGCTGATGAAGGAAATGTGGAAGAAGGAAGGCAGCAAAATATCTAGAATGCATCTTAGGTTTTTTGGCCTGAGAAACTGATTGGATGGCAGTATCATTTACTGAGATGGGAGGGGGCAGGATCTAGAACAAACGTGAAGAGAAAACTCAATTTTGAACGTGTACTTAATTGAGATAACTATTATACAACCACACAGGAATATAAAGCAGGTGATGGGATATATGAGTCAGGAACTCATGGCAGGTGTCAGGGCTGGAGGTATAAAGGTATACAGAAGGAATTAAAACAATGGAATTGGATAAGATCAGCTAGAAATAAAATATAGAAAGAGAAGAAAAAGGGCTCCGGACTTTTAGCACTCCAGCAATTAGAGATCATCTAGAGTGAACAAGCAAGCTAATACCTCTGAAAATAACTATTGAGACAGAGGGAATCCAGGAGAGACAGGTACAGTTCTGAGTGCTTCACCATCTTAATTCATTTACTCCAGTGAGGCTGGTAATGGTCATGCTATTAAAAGGAGGAAGTAGTCAACTTGGAAAAATGTTACTGAAAGGTGAAATCAGCTCAGGACATAGACAGGACAAATGTGTTGACAACATTAATATCACTAGTGGTGTCAACAAGGGTATTTCAACTTTGAAACAATAGCCTATCCCTTAAACAGAAACCACAATTACTTACAAATTATAAAACACCTCAATGACTAAGGCAAAAAAGGAAATGAACTAATCAATGTCAGTGTTCAAATAGCATTACAACAGTGTTTTCTCAACCTTTTATTTTTTTCCAATATTGTCCTTCTAAGGAGGAAGGAATTCAGACAATTTTGTCCTACCTGCATTCCCACCCCCATGAAATTTTAATGCCACAAATCAACCGTATATCTATTTATGTACCATGGCCCTTTGGATGGCCACAAACCTTTATAACATCAAAAGCCTTTTGCTTACCCCTACCCCAACCTCCCCAGAATCAATTTTCATATGCCTGTGGATGTGACATCATCTATAATTATGCATTGTTATTGTAGGCTGCTGTTTTATTTAGGGGAAATTGTATAATTCATTCATCATTGGAGCGGTCATATTATCTATTATCCAACTGATATATTTTGAGGAGGAACAGGGGTACTACTGATAATTATATAGGGACAGAAGGCATATACCAGGAAATCTCAGACAACTGGGATATGTGAACATGCTACTTATTAAAAGCTCTGAAAAAAAATTTTTATTATTAAGATACAATTGGTAATATGTGGATTCTAAAGTGGACAAATAAACTCAAAAGTTAGTTTGTCAGAAAAATAGCAAAATGGGCAAACATAAAAATCTAATGAAGACAAAAAAGAGAAAACAAAGCAAATTAGAAGTTATAAAATAATATAAAGACAGATATAATGGATTTAAAATGTATCATAGGATACAACTATGTACTTTATACTAATATATTTTAAAATCTGTATAAAAGGGGAATTTTTAAAATTTTAAAACATTTATTCAAGGAGTTAAAAACAATATAGATCATCATGAAAGAAATTGAAAATGTTATCAATGAAATAATCCCAAAAAGCAATTTAAGCCTATATATTTCTTTAGAAAAAATACTTTGAAATCTTCAAAAACACATAATTGACTATGCTGCATAATCCATTCCCAAGCTGAACAAAAAGAAAGTTACTCATTTTATAAAAGTAGCATAAGTCTAATGCCAAACTTGACAAAGCTAATACCCAAAAAAGAAAACTATAGCCCAAACTTGTGTATGAATATAGACATGCACATTCAAAAGAAATTCTAGAAAATTAATCTTTCAGTGCAAGCTAATTAGTATGTAAGATCGGGGACAAAATCTGGCTTACTTCTCAACACTAAATTACACTCTGAACTTTTGTATGTAGTTTAACAACTTTCTTAGTCACATAAGCAAGGAGTTAGAGAAGAATGTGATGCTGCAAATCCTTAGAATTATAAAAGTGAAAAATGTGTCAGAAAATTGAGATGTGGTGTTGAAAATAATATGAGCATGTATCAGAATTATAATGCCTAGGAAAGTAACCTAGCATTTGCTTCATCATTGCCAGCCCCTATATTAATGTAAGTACTAAAAGACATTACAGCACCAATATTTCATGTTTTAGGTGAGATAAAGAAATACTTTTAATCCATTATCACAATTTAACCCATGTCACAGAGTTGGTATAATAAAAAGCTTATGTAAGAAGCTTAAAATGTGCTTATTTTCAACCTGTCTTGGTTTAAAAATCTAAAACATGATTCACACATTTACCCATCTTATTGATGATTCTTTTATTAGACTATTAATTGCACTTGAGCTGAAGAAATGTGATTCAAATGAATGCTTTTAAAATGTGTCATTCAGAAGAGATATTTTTGTGTTCTTCTTCATATGATTAGCTGTCAGTAATTATACCTTAAAAAATTTAAAGCTTAAATATCCCTCTTTGAACCCAGTACTTAGTAAATCTTGTGAGGGATATGTAAGCATGACAAAATTTATCTATTTTAAACTTGTTTAAAAATCTGGACTTTGAAACGGCTAGGTTTTTCTCTTTAAATTTTTGTTTTGAAAAAATATAAGCCAACAGAAAAATCACATGAATAAGAGAATGAGCATGCATTCATTTAACAGTGAAAGAATATTATCTAATAAACAGTTCATTTTCAAATTTTGCTAATCAACATTATAAAATAAATCCTGCTTATTGGTTTTCAACTTTTATAATCAAGCTATATCTAAAACTTGAAAACTTTAAATACAGTTATAGATCAGAACACTAGCAACCTTGATAATGGAAAAGGAGAGAGAAGCTAGGGGAGCAGATATCCTCATCTTGATGGACAGAAAGCAGAGGCTGCCTCAAGGTGATGGAATAAGAAAGAGAGATCTAAATCTATTATTTAAGACAACAAAGAAAAACAACAGAAGAACCAAAATACTAATATAATGATCAAACCTTGGGGAGGAGAGAAGAAAGATAGGAAGAAAGAATGAGCTAAATCCCCCTTATTCATAGAGACGAGTCAACAAATATCTAAAGCCAATAAATCAAGGAATAATAAAATAAGGAAATACAGCAGGATAGTGCTATCTCAAAATATTCATCTAGTTGTTCTCTGTACCTTTTCCTTTAGACCTTTGGGGTCATTTGTACCCCAGGAGGTATTTCTCTCTTCCCATGCCCATCCCCAGCCCATACTAAAGAGATAAAGAAAGATTTAAAGAGCCAGACTAAGAAGTTTGAAGGGTTTGTAAATTTTCTTCTTGGAGAGCCCAGAACACTGAGAAAGGTGTAAGAGAAGGCAAGGGGTACAAAGTGAGTGAAAAGGGAAGACATCCTGAAGGGACGTAAAGGAAACTGCCTTCCAGACAGGTCTGGAAAGTGGTGCAAAGGGAGCTTGGAAGATGAACTGTCCTTGACAGTGGACTCCTGTGCCGATGCATTGACCCGGACAACAGCTCTGCACTCAACAGTCATGAACACTTGTAAGAATCCCACTTGGAAAAGGATAAGAGAGAACCTTGCTCGTGACTGAGGTGCATTTAAATTGAACAAGCAGAGAATTTCCCTATTAGAGTCCAGGGGAGGATGCATCACCACTGATACTTGCATTATTTAATGCTTCATATGTAAATATCAGAAGAATTAAGGTTTTTTTTTTAAATTAAGGCTCTGGTGAATATGATTGGGAGAGAATAGAAGTGGCATGGGGAATTGCTGCTTTTTATCTCAACTCTTCTGCACTATTAGATCCTTTACTATGTACATTTATTACTTTTGTAAAAATTTTAAAGAGAAGATTAAAATTAATGGCTTACATTACTGAATATATACTATGAGCCAGGCACTATGCTAGGTGCATTAAATACTGTTCTCTCACTTATTCTTCAGAAAAGTTAAGTATTTTATATGTAAAGCCATAACCACAGTGGCTGGTACATTGTTAAAGGCTCAACGTTGATTTAATAAGTGGATTACTAAAGGAATGCACGTCTGTGGACATGCATGCATGCATGCATGAATAAATGTTGCATGAAAAGCTTCAAGAGATTACAAAACTGCAATCTTCTCCATCAACCACCTCCCCACACATTTGATCATTGTGCCTGGACTGCATAAAATTGGCATCAGCATTTTCAGAATTCTTCGTTTTCAGGAAAGGAAAAAAATTAGAAAATCTATCACACAATGATAATTTCAATTTCTGTAGCCTTACTCTGTCTTGGAAGTTCTCATTCTTCAGTGGTTTGGAAGAGAGGAGGTTCATCCTGGCACGGAAAACCTTAAATTACAGTGAACAAATGGAGCCTTGGCATAGCACTTCAGAAAGGTTGCCAACCTTTGCTCAGCTGCCTTTTCCACATCAACTCTCATGTGCAACAGAAATCAGAACGTACGAGTTGCTGGGAAAGATACTTCCACATTCTGAAATATACAAAAATCACAGGTGATCTCTCACTAAGTTAGGCTTTCAGGGCAAATCAGTAGGGTCAGGAAGTGCCTAAGACAATAAAACAACAGACTAGACCAGTCACTACTAATTAGTAAGTTATCTCTGTCTACACTATATTGCAGAAAGTTAGAAAATAAACAACGAAAGCCATTTTCCAAATGCACTCTGGACTATTTTAATTTGAAGGGCTCTTGAAGAATAAAACACCCTTCATGGTAAACACTTGCCTTCAGAGCTTCTAGTTGCGTGGTTTAAACAGAAAGTTGTCTTATTATACAATTACTGCCAGAGTTTGCAGAGGAAGCGTTAAAATCAAACATCATCAAGAGATTTGCAAAGTTCCATTTTATTGATTAAGTTCCTAGAATGAAAATCAACCACAAGTCATAATAACCAACATTTATTAAATGTCATGGACCAGACATCATGCTAAGCACTTTATACTCATTACTTCATTTATTCTTCAAAATACCCTCTAAGAGGTATTAATATGGCCTCATTTTGTTGGTATGTTAAGCACCTTGTCCAAGGTCATGGAGCTAGTAAGTGACATAGCAAAAGCTTAAACTCAGGCAGTCTTGACTCCAGAGCCATAATTCTTAACCACTATCATATATCCTTCTCATCTAGTAAGCAAAAGGACAGTGAAACTTATAAATAGTCAATTTAATCAAGATAGCAGTATAGAAACTGGGTATCTGGTGGGATTCACCAAGATTTAAATAACTTAGATACCACCAATTCCTTTCTAGGAGACCATATTATATTATGTAATTATTCTGTTCTCGCTCTGCTTGTGTGTATATATATAAATAAATAAAAATTTATTATCACACAAATACATAAGGGACATATGTCAAAGACATATTAAAATCATTAATAGAGGAACCAGCGAGACAATAAAGTGGATTCAAAGGAGAATGCAAGAAACTAAGATAGGTAGGCAGAAAGGCAGATGGATAGATGGATGGATGGGGAAAAAATTGCTGGAATAACATTTTTAAGTTACATATTCAAAACTGTATAAAGATCTAGAGGGCAATAAAGCCCTAACACTTGGGTTTATTCTCTACTGTTAGAAATCATGTGCCTCTCCATTGGACAGTAGTGATTTGCATCTTATTAGTTTTCTACATGTTAACATAAACTTCACAGAGTCTGGACTGCAAATCAATCATAATTTTAAAACAAAATTACATTGTCTGGCAGAGTCAGATGACCCTTAGGATGGCTTATTAGATAATGCACTAGTATAACAGTGAGGGAATATGTAGTCATCTTTTTGTCTTATTTCCAAATTTTAGATGTTCACCCTTAAAAGAATAATAATGTACAAACATAAAATCTCAACCAAAACTTTCTGCATTTCTATAATGAGTAAACTCTATAATGATTATAATAATAGTAAATTTTGCATGCTTACTGAATCCTTACATGAGCCAGGTACTATACTAGGAACAATGTATACATTGTCACATTTAATCCTTGAACCAACTCCAAGAGTATATGCATTATTCCCATTTATGTAACTCCATCTCATGGAGGAGCAAATGGATGCTCAGAAGTATTATGGAACTTGGCCAAGGTCTCAAAACTAAGAAATGGCACGGTAGGAATTTGAAGCCACTACTTCTAAGTCCCAAAATGTATATCCTTAACCACCACACACACAACTGCTCCTATAACTAAAATAAATCACACTGGCCAAGCTTTTAGCATGTTTGTGTCCACCCATCTGGCCCCACAGTCCACGGTCTGCTGTCACTTCCTCCAGACTTGGTTTACACAATTACATTTTCACTGGTTCTGACTGAGAACAGAAAGGCACCTGAAATGCCAACCTACCCTTTGGGACCCACCTGTCCCTACCTCACCTTGGAAAGCCCCTGGGGAATCATCTGGCACTGTGATTGAGAGTGTGGCACCTGGGCACAGGCAGAGCCCTATTGGTAGCCTGGCTTCAGCACCACCTCTTGGAAAGCTTACATGATATGAGCTTAATTTTTCTCTTCTCTACATTGGGGAATGGAAAACAATATCCACCTCCTAGAGCTATTGTGAGGTTATAGTGAGCGCTTGTGAGGTTATGGTGAGTGCTTCCTATGCATGAATCAAGAAGAAGCTCACATAGGCCCTGTACCCATATTCTAGAGGCAAAGACAAACAATTGACATAAGATAATATTATACACCAGGTGATAATAAAGGTAGTACAAAGAAAGTCAAAGCAAAGTGATGGGGGTGGGTAGCAGGAGGAAAAGGATGACTATGGGAGCTGACATTTTATAGGGCATGGCTACAGGGGACTTTTGTTCAGGAAGTGAGGGAAGAAGACCCTCAAAGGAAGCAAGGGGGAAAGTCTTGAGGACATCTGGGAGAAGACTCTTCCAAGCAAAAGAAGAGCTGGCTCAAAGGCACTGCAGTAAGACAAATAGTTTGATCAAGAATAGCAAGGAGGAAGCAAAGGAGCAGGGTGTGGGGAATGGGTCTTACTCAGAGGAAGATTAGATATGTCTAAAGAATTTTGAGCACAGGACTGAATAATAAGATTTGCCTTCAACTGAAAAGAACATGTAGAGGAGATAATGTAAGTAAAGCTCTTAGCATAGTATATGATCAATGTTATTGGGTTATTACTTTTATCGTTAGAAATACCATTGCAAAGTAGAGCTACTATACCATACTAGGGTTTGATTGACCTTGCTTTTAGCATCTCTATGTGTAAAAGCTGTGCCAATATCTAACAGGCTCTGTTTACCCACTGTCCCTATTCTTTGTTCCTTCTTTCATTCTCTTATATCTCTTCTTTTCTTGCTCCTTTCTTCTCTACTCTTTGTACTCTCTCTCTCTGTTCTCTCTAGTCTTGCATTCTCTCTTCTGCATGATTCTATTCCAATGCTTTTCTCCAGTTAAAAGAAATTCAAGAAGACTTTTCTTGAGGTTAGTCCTCAGCTTTGCTACGGGAAAGGCAAAGAGGCACATAGAGGCATGTCTCATCACCGCCCAGGGGAGAGGGAGCCCAAGTCCACAGCTGGGTGATGGTGTCTCTGCTTGCTGCACTCACACACGGCAAGCGGGACTGGCCTGCTGGTGGCAGGGAGGCAATCAGCTAGGGGTGTAGCATAAATTGGTGACAGATTAATCAGCTGTCCCTTGTAACCCAGAACAAGGATCCTGAGGGTCTAGGAAGACAGGCAGGTAGGACTTGATGGGACCTGGGGAGAATAGACAGCTGGGCGTGGTGTGTGCAGAGGAAAGCTGGGGGAAGGCACCAAAAAAGACTGGGGGTCCCCAACATAGGAGTGAAGGAACGTTAGATATCACCTTCCCTACCTCACAGTGTTTTCTAGGTCCCACCTCACTGTGCTGAGAAAAAAAAGACATAGGGATCCACCAGTGAACGGTATTTACTCAGCCCTTATTACACACCAGCACGGAACTCATTTTTTTTTTCATTTCTAATCTTTATTCTCAGTTAAGTTCCACAAAATGCTCCCCCAATTATTATTATTTTTTTTTACTTTACAGGCAGTTTTACTTGTAATGTAAATCAGAATAGGTAACATATACAGATATGTTTTTACTACATTATATTTTTATTTCAGCATAATATGGGGGTACAAATGTTAAGGTTACATACATTGTTATTGCCTTCCCTCCCCCCTCGAGTCAGAGCTTCAAGCGTGTCCATCCCCCCAACAATGCACACTGTACTTATAATGTATATATATAAACCCATCCCCTACCCCCTACCTGCCCGACACCCAATAAATGATTTTTTTTAACATTTTGGTTAGATTTTATAACTTTGCCTTTACCTAGCAAAAGTTAGAGGTATGCCCTTCCCCTCCACATTGTTCTCCACATCCCTCAGGTGTGGGTCTATCCCCTCACCCCTCGAATCTCTGGTGAACAATGTCACCCTTTGAGCACCATATTGATAATTGGTCAGTACCAATGTTATGGCGAGTACATGTGGAGCCCATTTTTCTGATCTTGTGTAACCTCACTTTGGATAATGGACTGAAGCTCAACCCAGGATAATATGAGTGGTGCTAACTTGCTGTCATTGAAACTATCATTAAAGTGAATAGACAACCTACAGAATGGGAGAAAATATTTGCTCTCTACACTTCTGATAAAGGTCTGATAACAAGAATCTATCTAGAACTCAAAAGATTTAACAAGAAAAAATGAAACAACCCTGTCAAGAAATGGGCAACAGAAATGAACAGAAACTTTTCCAAAGAAGATAGAATAATGGCCAGCAACATAAAAAAAAAAAAATGCTCAACATCTCTAATCATTAGAGAAATGAAAATCAAAACTACAATGAGATATCTAACCCCACTGAGACTGGCCCGTATCAAGAAATCCCAAAATAACAAATGCTGGCGAGGATGTGGAGAGACAGGAACACTCTTACACTGCTGGTGGGACTGCAAATTAGTGCAACCTTTGTGGAAAAGAATTTGGAGATACCTCAAACAGCTAAAGGTAGAAACACCATTCGACCCAGCAATAGCATTATTAGGCATCTGCCCAAAAGTGAATAAGACATTCTATTATAAAGACATCTGCACCCGAATGTTTATGGCAGCACAATTCACTACCGCAAGGACGTGGAAACAACCCAAGTGCCCATCAATTCATGACTGGATTATTGGAATTTGGTATATGTTTACAATGGAATATTATGGAACTCATTTTTAATGTATATATTCTCATTCAAATCTAACAACCCTGTAAGGTATAGCATGTTATTTCAGACCTGACAATTTTCAAAATTCTAGGTCTTTCTTCCATAGCATGCTCCTCTCCAAGGGTTAAAATAGCTTAGTACCATGGGAATAGTATTCACTGAGCATCTACTATGTGCCAGCTGCTCTTCTAGGCCCTAGAGACCCAGTCATTGTGAACAAAACAGAAAAAGACCAGGTACTTATTGAGCTAAGCTCACGTTCTAGTGGGGGAGACAGGCAATAAACCAGATTAATAAGTAAATTGGAGAGTATGCCAGACATTAGTAATAGCCAGGGAGAAAAAAATAATGCAGGGAAAGGGAATGGGACAAGGAACCAGGAAAGGTCCCTTTAAAAGCATAAGTGTGAAAGCTTTTCTTTAGACCATGAGACTGTAAATCAAAATCTCCTTCTGTAAACACAGGCTTTCTCGCATCTTCCCAGAAGAGCCAGAGTGAAAATTGTTTCTGTTCCTGGCCTATAACAACATACCTGGCTCCATCTCATAGTTCAGGGTTCAGATGAAATCTTCTTGGCTTCTTATCTGAAGTTGGTTCCCTCACCCTTTACCTGCCAGTCATAACTCTGGCAAAAACATCATGTCTGTTTCTTTTGTAACACTTGTGACAATTTGTAACTCGAATTGCATATTTGTTTATTTGCATTTTTGTCTACCCAGCCATTTATATAATGAGTTCCAGAAGCCCAGAATGGGGTCTTATCTCCTACTTGCTCCCTGTCCAATGCTTAGCTCAATGCCTGACGTCTAGTGGATGCTAAAATTCTTTGAGGAATAAATGAATAAATATGCCACTTGAAGCAATTCTTATAGCTGCCTTAATTCCTCTGTTAAAATTTGTTTCATAATTACTTTTCCCTGGCACATGAATCATATAATGCAAGAGAATCCTGCTATTCCATGGCATTAACATGCTATCAAATCTTTAAAAAAATAAAAGGCAAAGAATATCAAAGCAGTTTGAAGCTAGAAGCACTTGTTGGGTCTTCACTTCTCCTTTGTACTCTGTAGGATTTTGCTTTAGATGTTGAGGAGAAGAAAGGAGAAGTAAGATAGGAATTTGTTCTGACCTTGGGGATGGAGAAGCCACTGGCACACAGTATTTGACAGGCCCTGGTTCCAAAGACCTTCTCTAGCCATTCATCCTGGCTGCATGCCTGGTTTATTTCTGGTCTGGACTACTTTCCCAGGCTTTCTAGGGTGCGGATTCAGCTCTCACAGAACTCACAGCACACACACACATCTGACCCTCTTTTTATTTTCATTTCTCCTGAGGTGGAGTTGCCCATCTTGCTTAGGCTTCCTTTATTTTCCTCTTATAGTGCCCTCCAGACTGCAAAGACAACCGGTATAAAAGTTTAGGTTGCATAAAAGAGGCTCTTTCCCTAAAAGGGTTGTGTGGCTGAAGATGTCCATTTTCCTTTGGCATTATGGGTTTAGAAAGAGAGAGTTTCCTCACACAGACAATAAGGCACACGCATTAACCTTTCGGTTCTGTAGGTATTTCATTTATCTTATCAAAAAACTAGGAAAAGAGAGATTAAAGAAACTCATAAAGGAAAAAAAATCTAACATAATAATTGAATTAATGAGAAAAACGTTACAAATGGATTCTTCAGCATAAAGAAGGATGAAATACACACACATGATCTATGACCTTGCCTTGGTCATTCCAAGATGAGAGACACAACGTGCATTGGAAAAGCTCCATAAACCTAAGGTGTTAGTGGGCACACAGGGAAGCTCCAGACCTGAGAGCCTTCTGGGTGCCTCATTCCCTGAGCCTGCTCTAATCCCCACACCAGCTCCCACGGAGAGCCCTACTCCCAAACACAAAGCCATGTGCAACATTTCGGCATTTTAATTTTCTCAGCCTTTTATAAAAACTAGACCATTTCACTACCTGCCTTGAAAAACAAAAAAAGTGTGTGGATTATATTTCAATTTCGTTCTTTGGCAGAGCCTGATTCCTTCTGGGGGATTAGCTGCTGGCAAGGCTGGGCTGCCAGAGGCTCTGCTAACTGCTTCTCTCTGCGCCATCTTTGAATTCCTTGATGATTGCTCTCCTGGGATGGCCATGTGCCTCCCTGGGGGAAACACTGACTGCTCTGAGCCCCCTCTGGCTAGTGGGGAGCACCCTCGTGGACCACAGAGGCGTAAGGACCACCTCAGCAAGGATCTCCACCACCACTCACAGAAGGTTTGCCACCATGAGGGGCACACATAGGATCACTACAGGCTCCATGTTGGGAAAATACTCGTATTCCCAGGCCTCTGTGCATTATTTCCAGGGCCCTGAGCCAATGCCTGTCTTCTCTTCACTTTTGTGTAGACCAAAAAATGAAATTCACCCTACAGGTCCCTTGGCAGCCCCACAAAGGCACTCTGAGGGACCACGGCAATGATAATAACTAATATTTGCAAAGTGTTTTGAAGTTCACCAAGGGGTTTCATGTATGTTGCCCAAAATTCTCACACCAAACTTGTGGGGTAATTATTGTCATTATCTACACGGGCTCCCCCTCACTGGTCTTTGAGTCTCTGTAGCAATCTTCTAGCCCGGAGCACAAGTTCCTTCTGTTTCCTCTGCTGAGAACAGTTTCAGCAGAGCAAGCATGCCTCTCACCCCCTTCCTTGAGGTTTTTGCTAGTGACGTCTTATCACAGAAGCGTCTCAGAATGACTCATAAGAAACAGGTGTGGACTCCAGTTGCCTTATCCTGCTTCATTTTCTTTAAAACACATATCACTTATATATTTGTGGAGATTTTGTAGTTTATTATCAGTCTACTGTCACTGGATTAGAAAAGTTGCTTCGTTTGTGTTTTTCACTGCTCTACCCCAAGCGATTAGAATAGTAGACACACAGCAGGCACTCAATAAATAATTGTTGAATGAATGATCAAGACCCATTGTATAGTGGATGAAGCTCTATTTTACAGTGGAAAACTCAAGGGGGAAAAGGCCTTTCTTAATGTATTAGTTTCCTGTTGCTGTTGTAACGAATTACCTCTAACTTAGCAGCTTAAAACAAATCTTTTATCTTACAGTTATGGAGGTCAGAAGTATACAATGGATCTTACTGGACTAAAATCAAGGTGTCAGCACGGTTGTGTTCCTTCTGGAAGCTTTAGGGAAGAATCTACTTCCTTGCTTTTTCCAGTTTCTAGAAACTTCTCACAGTTCTTGGCTGTTGGCCCCTCCCTTCTTCTTCACTCCATCTTCATCTTCAAAGTCAGCAGCATTACATCTTTAAATCACCAACTCTGACCCTCCTGTCTCCACCTTTCACTTA
Source organism: Microcebus murinus (assembly GCF_040939455.1). Taxonomy (NCBI): domain Eukaryota; kingdom Metazoa; phylum Chordata; class Mammalia; order Primates; family Cheirogaleidae; genus Microcebus; species Microcebus murinus. Next base: position 60,339,353 of record NC_134105.1, on the reverse strand, counting down.
TAAGGACCCACTCAGATAATCCAGGGTAACCTCCCCTTGTCAAGATCCTTGACTTAAGCACATCTGCAAGTCCCCTTTGCCATGAAAGGTAACATATTCACAGCTTCCAGGGGTTGGGATGTGAACAGCTTTGGGGCCATTATTCTGCTTATCACACTTAAGGTTACTCGGTTAGTAAATAGCAGAGCTGAAACTATAGAGCAGGCCAGGCCTTCCAACCCGTGGCCGGTTCATCAGAACATAGGGGAAGGAAGACTGGGATGATCCTCATGACAGGATGGAGACCAGTGACAGTGCTGGACCTCTCCAGAAAGGTGGCAATGGCCAGGGAGCCATTCTAGCCTCTGCCACTATATGCTTATCTTGATTCCATTCTGAGTGGATATCCTGGAAGAGAATTGTAGATAACCAGATGTGATTCCCATACCTAATTTCTTTATCTGTCAACAGACAGAATATGGACTTGACCTCATTTCTTTGGGTCAGAATCACAAGTAAGTGTGCTCTGGAGCAGGGTTTCTCAACCTTAGAACTATTAATGCTTTGAGCCAGATAACATTTTTGTTGGGGGCAGGGGTGGGCCTGTCCTTTGCATGGTAGGATATTTACCCTCAGCATCATTCTTGCCTCTACCCACCGCGCCCCACACTCCCCACCCAGTTATGACAACCAAAGTGTCTCCAGACAAAACCCCACAGTAAGACCCACTGCTCCAGAGGAAGCAGACCTACCCATGCTGTGTGCTACAGCCCCAGGGTGAGGGGCTAGTGGAGTCAAGCCTCTGGAGGCATCAAGTGTCCGGGAATCTAGAATGATAGGCGTCTTTGTCTTTATCTGCATTTATGGCCTCGTCATTACAATACAGGATTCTGGCTGAAATGCATTTGGCTGCACCAAGCATAAAGTGCTTCCCCATCCCACTGGCAAAACATAATTAACCAAATGACAATGGCTTCCACATACACACTGATTCCTGTAATTTCAAGTCTCCATTTACTAGATAAATCAACAGCAGAATTATATTTATCAGCAAAAGCCTCCTCTCCTGGCAGACTTTTTGTTAAATATATTAATCCTAGAAGAGTAATACTTTCCCTCAGCTTTGCTAAGCAGTCCACCCATAAAAATGTTAATAGCCACAACATCATTTTCAGTACGCTGCTCCTCCATTAGCTGTGCGGCTCCCCCACGCAGAGCAGCTGTTGGCTTTTCTGAGTGTAAGGTGCAATATAGCAAGTAGCTGCTCCGTGGAGGGCCACACGGCTCAAGGACTGCCAGGAGAAAGGCTTAGAGTGCTCCCATGACTGCAGATGCCTTGCCTGGCCATGTGGCACTTCACAGCCCTCTGGAAACATCTGTCTGGGCCAGAAAAGAAAGGATGGTTACTATCACCCCGACCCTGGTCCTGGGATAGACCCCAAGTAAATATGATCAACTTAGGCTATAAAAAATACACAGGAAGTATCATAGCCCCCACGTGTCCCACAAGTCTGTAAGATTCTGCCCAGGCTTATGAGTGTTGTTCAGAGCAGGGCTTCTCAAACATGCAAACAAACCCTCTCGTGATCCGTTAAAATGCAGATTTTTATTCCACGGGGCTGGGCTGGGTCCTGGGATTTCACATTTCTAACCAGCACCCAGGTGATGGTGGCCCACAGGCCACACTATCAGGATCAAGTACTAGCCAACCAGCTTTGAGATCCCTTCCCCTTTAGACAGCTCAAAAAATACCTCCCTCCAAGAGGAGAACATTTGCAAATGAAAGCCACTGGGACACTAGTTCACCTCATACCATACAAAGAGAAGTTTCTTGCTGCCTCAATTACCCTGGATTCCAAGCCCAGTGGGAGAAGTAATTTCCTGACTTATTTCCGAGCCACTCCAGTAGCACAGTAGCTCCTGCCATTTGTCAGCGCATACATCTGGCAGCTCTCTTGCCTCCGGGCCAGCAGGCTCCAGACTCTTGAGCCCTGTAGAGCCTGGGCAAGCATCCAGTTGCTAACACAGCAGCCGGAGAGTGCGTGGGGAATGCAGGAATGACATGCCCCATGTCTGAGGGGGGTCAGCCTGGGCTCTGATTAAGCAATAGGAGACAGGAGGAAAAAGATCTGGGAGAAAGGAGAGTCCAGAGATCAGAGGCCCCTGTGCCTCAGGGACTCACCAGCCCTCCTGTGAGCAGATTTGCATAGTTGAGGCTGAGAGGCGAATGCAGATGTCCTCTTTGGCCTGTGAAGTGAGCCCAGCTTGTCCCCACTCTGGCAGCACATTAGGTCATCTGGAAGAAGCCGTAGCTACTTGCTAATGCAGCTGCTGTTCACAAACCAGCCATGCCATAGATCAAAGGAGGCGGGAGAATAACCAAGGAACCCCTTTGGTATGGTGGAAGGGGTGGGTTTCTGCTTAGATTCCTGAATCAGCACTCACAATGCCTTGCCCTTTGACCTCAACCATGTGACTTGCCTTTCCTTGGCCTCATACTTTTCTCATCAAACAAGTAGGGGATAAAAGGAGCTGCTCTTTACAGAGGAGCTGGGTAGAGCTGTGCATGACATAGGCATTGAGCCAGGGGAGAGGAAACCTGAGATGTCTCCACAGCCCTCTCCACTCACCAGCTGCTTTAGTTTGGACAAGTTATGTAAGCTTGTAGTGACATCATTTCCTCACCTATAGAATGGGATTAATATCTCAATGCTTAATATCTCATGAGTTTCTAATGAAGATCAAATAAGAATAAGACTGTGTTGTGAACTGCCCGAGATGTGAACTGCACTGAGATTCCATCAGTGACGCCAAATTAAATGGAAACACTAACAGCCTTGTTTATAACACAAAGATGCACTACTGTTTGGAATTGCAGACCTCTATACTACTGTCTCTGGATTCACTTATACTGTAAATTTAAGGACATTCTACGACAATCATTAGGGAAAAACAGGAACTACTGTGTGGCCTAAAAATCTATATAATAAACTAACAAATATGTTTTGGGTCAAAGTCCATATTCCAACAAAGCATTGGAATCATGCCAGAAAATTTAAGATCACTGAGCTCTAGCTTTCTTCCCTCATGTAAATGCAATCTTCCCTGTGTTCCTCTTGATACACTAATGGCACTCTGAGGAAATCCACAGTGAGAAATTGCAGCTTCTTCCCAGACTTCTCAGTCTGCCCATGCATTTTAATCTTGCTTTGTGTCAGAAAGGCTTTAAGAGTGTGACCCTGCCCTCCAGACTCACTTATTATCCTTCCCAGAAATAGGAGTCCTTATTAAAATCCATGCAGTTCGTTCAGCTGTGGCACTGCTAGCTGAGCCCAAATTGGAAAAATTGAAAATAGCAAGCAAGAAGAGGAAAACAATTTTTATATGGCCCTTTTTGGATCAATAAAATGAATAATTTTTATCAGAAATAAGTTTTTATCAGAAATAGATCAGTCACCCTAGCCTGGTAGAATATTTTTTATTGTAAGAGATATTTATTCATTTAACAAACATTACTTGAGCATCTATCACGTGCCAGGCAATGTTTGGTAGTTGGAAAACATAATTGGAAAAGGAGATACTAAAACCCTCAATTAATTACAGCATATCCTCAAATAATGTCATTTCATTCAACAGTGTTTCGTTATAATGTTGATGAAAGAAAAAAACATCGATTCCCAGCCAGGGCCACTGTCGCTGTGGAGTCTGCACGTTCTCCCCATGTCTGTGTGAGTTTTCTCCAGGCACTCTGGTTTCCTCCCACATCCCAAAGCTGTGCACGTGAGGTGGACTGGAGTGTCTCGCTGGTCCCAGTGTGAGTGAGTGTGGTGTGTGGGAGAGTGGCCCTGCGAGCGATGGCATCCTGGCCAGGGCTGGCTCCTGCCCTGCACTCTGAGCTGCTGTGATAGGCTCCAGTCACCCTTGACCCTGAACTGGAATAAATGAGTTAGAAAATGAAAGATAAATGAATACAAATAATTTGTAAAATAAAAATTTTTTAAGTCTACAATAATCCCATACAAATGCAAGACAGTATATGATGGGGTGAAAAAGGGCCCAGTGAGCCCACCATATTTGAGATTTTTGAGCTGTGTGGTAGGAAGAGATGCTCCTTACAGTTTTTGCTTTGCAAACATTTATTTATTCCCTAATTTCACCAACCACCATGATCACCACCATCATTCACTGATTCACCAAAAACTGGATAAAAATACTTTAAGTTATTTTTATTAATCTTTCTTAAATGTATGTATAGCTCACATTTATTTATTTTAATGTTTAATATTAGAAGTGTTCGGGATCTTTATTTAGAAGTTTGGCAATGTTTTTGCTACCAGAAATATGTAGTAAGAATTTAACTCTTGTGTATGCCAATTAGACTGTGGTAAAATTTGTTTCATTATACATCATTTTCTTCAGGTCACAGTTTCCAAGAACCCTTTAATAACATTAAGTGAGGACTTAGTATACGTGCTTGGTCTTTACTGACGTAAGTTTCAAGCAGAGTTCTACTCCCAAATGATCTTTTGAAGCAAGGAGTACAGGCATTTTCCAGCAAAAAAAATGCAGACAGTATTCTAGACCAAACTGATAAAGTCAGTAGGGGATCAAATGGTATCAACACAAGCACTTTGAAAGAACTGAAGTTAATACAATGAATATGTGTAACTCCTGGGTGTGCATTAGAGTCACCTGTGAAGTATCCTAAAAATATTGATTCGTGTGACCCAGGCTAGTTTCTAAATCTCTAGTTCTCAAAGTATGGTCTCAGGACCAGAAGCATCAACAATACCTGAGAAGATGTTATAAGTGCAAACGCTTGAAACTGATCTCAGATCTACTGACTCTGAAACCCTGTGGCTGGGCCCAGCATGGGTGTTCTACCTAATCCTTCAGGTTAATCTGATTTATTTTAAGATTTAAAAATCACTTCTCTAAATTATGCTTTCCAGAGACTCACGTGTGCTTACAGGAGTCTGTTCAGTCAAGGTTGGGAAGAATCATTGTAACTTACTACCTTCCAACAGTGAGATTAGTGACATGATGACAAGCTCTAAAACAAATATCAGCGAAGGCCCTTATAAGGGCATAGTGGTGAATCTCACTTCTGTGATTGGTCATTTCACTTCATTTGACCAGGATCACTTTATTTGTATCATATGGTACTTTTTATATATCTTCTGCTTCCTTCTAGACTACATTCTGCCCATAGTACACATTCAGTAACATAGAAAGATGGCTCTATCCAAACCCAAAGTTCAATTCGTCTTTGGATTATTGCATGCTATTATGGTTTCCACAAAAGCAAAATGTAAATGGAGAAGTCTCCGGGAAGATAATTAACATAATCATGGAAATATACTCATATTCCTAAGAGTTCAAACTAAGATGTATAGTTAGCACGTTTAGAAAATCATAAATGGTATGAATTAGATAAACATGGATTTGTGTGGCCAATGCTAAAATATATAAAGTGGTAACAATGCAGAGAAGCTTGAAAAAAAAAAATTTTTAGAATAAATAAAAGCAAGGACTGCCTTGTCCAGTGAATAATAAACACAGGCGATTATACCAGGTAAAATCATCCTGAAAGGTAAGTAAGTGGTAGTATCTTATTAAATTTATTCATCAAAAGGTAGTAATGCCTAATAGTTATAAGTTCAGATTTAGATCAGATTGCATAACAGCAATATGATCTTAGGAAAATTAATTAGTCTATGTGTGCCTCAATATTCTCATTTATAAAATGTGACAATACTAAATAGTACCTACCACATAGCACTGTTGCAAGAAATAAATGAGTTCATCTACATAAAATGCCAGTAAGCACTTCATAAACGTTAGCAACCATCACCATTATCATATCTGCTTTGTATCTCCTACTGCATCTGACCCAACATGTAAGTATCAATATTTATTGACTTAAATTGAAAGATATTTTTTAAAATCTTAGAAATTTTATAGCATTTAAAGAGTAGTGAAAGGAAATATGGACACACAAGGACAGCCAGACTCATTGGAGAATGAGGCTCTTCATAATTTTTTCCTTGACTTTGATTAATAAAAAAAATTAAATGACGGTTGGATGATGAATATTAAATGAATAACAATGAATATCAAAGCCATCATTGGCAATTATAAGAAGTTAATATTTGAGCTAAATTATAAAAATAAAAATAGACTCTTAAGATTCAACAGGATCTTGCTAAATACCTATTCCAAATATAAGAATATATATGGTAGCATCCCTATGAGTCTTGGTACAAATATTTCCAGTCATTGAGACCTTACTGTTTGACAAGAATGTGCATTCCAATTTTGAACAATGTTAATGCCCAGAAAGCTATATTGAATATAAATCTGCCATTGAACCTTCCCATCACTGGCCCTAATTCATGTAATTTTATGAAATGAAAATTTTGCTGAGCATTCCTATCTATCAGACATACAGTAATGGAGGAGAATCACATCTCTCAACAAACCTGATCTCTGTTTCTCTTTAAGGCTGAAATAAATACTATATGGAAATTCATATATTTTTAAATATTTTTGGATGTACTTCTTCCTGAATGGAGGCACCACTATTGGCAGGAAGGAAGTGGAAGAAAGGATTTGAGATGCAAAGAGGGTCCAACCTTTCAGGAGCTTATGGTTAAACAGAGGGAGAAATGTGCTGTGGACATAAGTAATAGTAATATGTTGTTACAGGTAGTCTGGTAGAAATAGAGGCATCACTAGGAACTAAAAATAAAGCACACCAAGAAAATGGAGGTAATCAGAAAAGACCTAGAAGCATAGAGATGGGAACCAAGATGGCTGACTAGAGACATAGCTTGTTGGACTGTCCCACCAAAGGGTAGAAGGTTGGCCTGAGGAGAGTGGAGAACAATTGTGGGTCAGGTGTGGATCACAGGGAAAGACAACAGAGGTGTCTGGGGACCCCATGGAGAAGGGCTGTGAAACTGAAAAAGAGGAAGAGAGAAAAGAGAGGACAATGGCATGGACCAAATATAGAGAGGCTCGGAGCCCAGTGAAAAAGTAAGGGGGGCTCCCCTCTCCCACATGGGTGACTCTGGCAAGAAGTGGGACACAAAACTCTCCCCAGAGAGTGATACTAGAGACCAGAGAGCCAGCATTCTTACACTGAGACACCTCATCCTCTGTACCTCCTCCATTCCTGGCATCACAAAAACCATTTTTGGCTCAAGCTGTCTCATAGCTTTGGCACCTCCTCCCCCCATAGCAACCTCAAGAGTGCTCTGTTCTGTGATGCCTATTTCTCTGCAGCAGGGGTGCATTCCTGACCAAGCCTGCCACTGAGAGCAAAACTGCCACAGCAGCATAACCTAAGAGGTTCATTAAACCTGCTAAAGCACCCCAAAGGCAATTCAGGACCAGCACTCCTCTCCTTGGCACAATCAGTGACCAATCTTCAGGGACTCAGAGACAGGTCAGTAAGCCAACCCTAGCACCCTCAGCTCTCTATTGAGAGACCTGATAAGAAGGAACCAGTGCAAGTATGAAAAAATTGAAGCAAAAGAACACCCCAAAAGAAAACAATAACTCTTTACCAATGGATACCAACCTACATGAAAATATTAAAATGACAGATGAAGAATTTCAAATACAGATTGTAAGGAAGCTCAATGAAATGCAAGAGAAAGTAGAAACCCCAACACAAAGTCATAAAAATAATGTAGGAAATGAATGAAAAATTCTCTAAATAAACTGAATTTTTAAAGAAAAACAAACAGAATTTTTGGAAATGAAAAATTCATTCAAGGATTTACAGAACACAGTGGAAAGCCTGAAGAATTGGCTAGATCAAGCAGAAGAAAGAATCCTAGAGCTTGAAGATAATACCTTTGAACTAAACAAGTCATTCTAAGAGAAAGAACAGACGTAAGAGAAATGAACAAAGCCTACAAGAAATGTGGGATTATGTAAAGAGGCCAAATATAAGAATCATAAGCAATCCAGAGGGAGAAGAAGAAAACACAAGGGTTAGAAAATCTATTTGAAGGAAAAATTGAGGAAAACTTCCCTGGCCCTAATAGAAATTGAAATATTCAGATATAATAAGCTCAAAAGACTGCTGAGAGATTCATTGCAAAAAGGCAATCACCTCATAGTCATTAGACTTGCCAAAGTAAACATGAGAGAGGCACTCTTGTTAGCACTAAAGTGAAAAAAAGTAAGGTAACTTACAAATGAAAACCTATCAAACTAACTGCAGACTTCACAACTCAGAACTTACAAGCCAGAAGAGATTAGGGCCCCATTCTCAGTCTTCTGAAAGAGAATAATGGCCAGCCTGGAATTTTATGTCCTGCAAAACTAAGTTTTTTACAAGAGGGAAAATAAAGACCTTCTCAAACAAGTGAATGCTGAGGGAATTTGTCAAGACGAGATTTGCCCTGCAAGAAGTACTCAGAATTACATTATAAATGGATCAACACAATAGACAGGCACCAGTATAAAATTACACAAAAGACAAAAGTCAGAGCCCAGATACCACAATGGCTCAAGACATAAAACAAAGCAATAAAGGTCTACTCAACAGGATGAACAAAAATCCACCGCACTTATCTATTCTTTCAATAAAAGTGAATGGCTTGGACTCCCCACTCAAGAGACATAAGATGGCTGAATGGATAAAAAAAAAAATACAAGCCAAGTATCTGCTATTTCCCAGAAACAAATCTAACCCACAAGGACTCATTCAGGCTGAAGGGATGGAAAGGTGAAGGGATGGAAAATAATATTCTATGCAAAAAAGAAAGCTAGTATAGCCATTCTCATATCAGATAACATAGCAACAAAAGTAAAGAAAGATAAAGATGGTCATTATATAATGGCAAAGGGAACCATTTAATGAGAAAACCTAACAATTCTAAATATTTATGCTCCTAACATAGGAGTGCCCAGATTCATGAAGCAAATTCTACTTGATCTAAACAAAATGATAAACAGCAGCACTATAATAGCCAGGGACTTCAATACCCCACTGATAGATCCTACAAACAGAAAATAAACAAAGAAACAATGGACTTAAACAGAACTCTAGAACCAGTGGATCTAACAGATAGCTATAGAACATTCTATCCACAAACCACTGAATATACGTTCTTCTCATCAGCTCAAAGGACATTCTCTAAGATTGATCACATCCTAACCACAAACCATGTCTCAACAAACTTAAAAAATAGAAATTATAGCATCTATCTTCTCAGAAAGCAGTGGAATAAAATTAGAAATAAACTCCAACAGAAACACTCATCTCTATACAAAGTCATGGAAACTAAACAACCATCCTGCTGAAAGATAGCTGGGTCAAGGAGGAAATTGAGATGGAAATAAAAATATTCTTCACACTAAATGATAATGGAGACACAAGTTATGAAAATTTATGGGATTCAGCTAAAGCAGTCCTGAGAGGAAAATTTATATCCATAAATACCTACATCTGAAAAACAGAGAGATCAAAAATCAACAATTTAATGAATTATCTCAACGAACTGAAAAAGGAAGAGCAAAACAATCCCACAGGAACTGGTGACCATTCTTCTAAGCAAAGTATCATAATAATGGAAAAACAAATACTTCAAGTACTCACTATTAAACTGAAACTGATCACTCAACACCCAGGTGCACCTATAGTAGTAAAACTCAACAGAAATCAAGTAGGTGGGAGGAGGCAGGAGGTGACGGGTAAATTCACACCTAATGGGTACAATGCACACTATCTTGGTGATGGGCACATGTATAACTTTGACTCAAACTACACAAAAGCAAATCATGTAACCAAAACGTTTGTACCCCTGTAATATTCTGAAGTTCAAAAGAAAAGAGCTAGGAGTTGAGCAGTTCACCAGGTAAATGAGGGGAGGAGCAGGCATTTGAAAATCCAGAAAGGTATGAAGTATGTATACTGTACACTTTAGAATTCACAGTGATTCAGTATGGCCAAGCACTGAACACTATGGGCACAGGGTGCAATGAGAGATGAGCCTGAGAGGTGGGCAGATACCAGAATCTGTAGACTGAATGGTCTTAAGGACTACACATGGATTGATTCGCAACACAGACTCTAACCTTTTAATGAACTTATCCACTATCTCAAGGAATGCCATTAGCCCTAAAACACTTAGCACTGCCTACGCATAGTGAAAACCTGGCTCATCATGCCCTTATTTCTTTCCAAGGAAGTGGTATCGACTTTGTTCTATAGAAGGCAACTTGGAGCTCAGTAAAGTTAAGTACCTTATCTCAATCTGAACACTATGGGGTGAACATAAGAAAATCAATCTCCCAATTTGCAGTGCCCTAACTTTTCTAAATGTTTCCATGTCCCTTTCATGAATTAGAAGATGAGAAAAAGAAATGACTGGATAAGGAAAGTACAACACATCTCTCAGCTTCAGTGAAGAGGAATTAATGAGATGCAGACTCCAGTTGTTGGCAGATTAGTGATGAAACCCCCAGAAGAGCATTCTAGTAGGTTCAGCTCCCACAAGACACATGAGCCAAGTGCCTCATTTTTCCCTTTAGGGATCCCCACTACCATTAACCTGGGTAAGCTCCATTAAAAACACTGATTTGGTGGAAGATACACTGCCCACACTAATACACTGCCACAGAATTAACTCTGGATGAGGAAAACTGTAAGCACAAGGAAATTTATAACTCTGAGGACTTTAACAAATCTGAGCTGATTAACAGGATGCCATGACTGAAATCCCTGTGTTCCAAGAAACTTCATGAATGCACACTTGAGGGAGAAAAATTCATGAGATATTCTAGGCAGGTCTCTACATAAAAAGAGAGTAATATTAGAAAATACACAATGCACTGAGAAGTAGGGTGATTATTAGCTGGTAATTCTTAAGTTACCATTCTTTTTTGGTAAATTAATGTTTACATTTACATTAACATTTATTAATATTTCCATAAAAGGAATCTTAACACTTTTTCAAACAAAGGCCCACCTGAGACACAGCTCATCAGAGCAAACTCCACCCTGATCAGTTGAAGGTAGTGAGGAAAATGCAGAGATGGAACATTTTCATGCCAGACCCATTACTGGAATGGGAATCTGCAAGTAATTGGTGAAAGGAACAATTAGTCCAGTGAGGAATTGATAACAATCTATCCAGTGTTTAAATAGATAAGTTTCAGAGCACTTAGGAAAGGACAGTTATGGATAAGAAGTAATGCTAATAAAGTAACCTTTCAAAGGAGTAACAAAGGTTCTATTCAATCATTTGTAGAGAGCTGAAGGATTAAGGATGCATTTGGATGGCTGCATATCCAGTGAGTAACTGCAAATAGGAGCACATCTGGATTTAGCCCTCTGGGCATTTGTTTGCCTGATTAATTTCCCATTAAAGATAGTGTAAGCTTCTCCTCATAAGCCACAGAAAACCCTTAGCCCTTTTTCCACTACTTACGAACAAATAATCTTTCTTTAAGACACCAAACTATGTGGTTGTTCATCTCCCTTCAGCAATCAAGTGGTATCACTGTATATGTGAGTGGTATTACCTGACCACTGAGTGACTCAACAGTCAATGGTCATCTTTGCATCCTTACAGGGTCTCATTAAAAAGAAATGTAAATAGTCTCATATCATTATTATGTCTATACTAGATATCATCTTTTGGCACCCAGCATCTATTTTTACTTTCTGCTATGCTCTTCCCTCATCCTGCATAGCAGGGGCTAGAAATCTAACAACTACATTTCCCAAACCTTCTTGCCACTAGGATCTCAGATGCCACTTAGATTCTGCCAATGGAATGCACTCCTGCAAGATTCAAAATGCAGGAGAAGATGGGGTCAGTCTTCCTGTAGCAATGGTGGCTGAAGGGTGGCCTCTGGCAGTTGTGAGATTTTGCAGCATTTTCACTGACTAGATACAAGAGTTTTGATACAGAAAGTCTATGACACTCCTAGCATCTTCCTGCAGTTATCTGACCTTGAATAAGTTCCTTACCTTCTCCATCCTTTGGATTACTCATTTATAAGAAGCGGGATAATAATGATACCTGTTGCATAGGGTTGCTTTGAAGACTAAGTGAATATCTGGCAAGAAGATGTTATCTATTACTGCTGCTACATCTAAACCACTTAGAAGAATGCCTGGCACAGAGAAGTGCTCAATAAGGGTTGGCTACGATAATAATAATTTGAGACCACAGGATATAGCTGGCAAATGAAGAGATTTGATATTAGAAGACAGACAACAGCTATGTGGCACTTAACAAAATATTTAACCTCTCTGTTTTTCATTCATTTAATGTTCTCAATTGAAAATGGAGGCTATAATCAAGGCCACAGGAGTATTTATTAAATGAGATAATGAGTCAACAAACTTTGTGAAGCACACAGAACTATACAAGTGTATATAATTATTAGTTATCATAAAAAGTGCCAAAAGCATTCACAGGAAGAGGCCATATCTGCTAAGTAGAAGAATAGCGCAATCCACCATGGAGGAAATGGCCTTTGCACTCAGTTTTAAGGAATGGGCAGACTTTCTACATGTGGAGGTGGCCTATAGAAGCTTGGCAATTTGAACTAATTCATGAAGGCGAAAAATTGAAGGAACAATATAGAATATATTATTATTTATCTAACATCTTTTTTTCTGGCAGTTACACCATATAAGCTTTGAGAAACAGCTAAGAGAAGGAATCCTAAGCGGACTCCTCTAATTGGCTTTCTGCATAGTTAATTAACACTTGCAGAATAAAATGGTTATGGGGGCAGAATGCATTGAAAAGAGAAGGCTTATGTGCATGATTATGTATGTAATCTACAGAATTTAAGATGCATTCTTCCACGTTAAAGGCCGCCCCCCAAAAATAAAGCCTCCTACTAGCAGGGAAATCTCGAGGTGGCTCAGATGGTGAATATTGTTCTGTGGCCACGATTATTCCTGTGTTTTTGTCAGCATAAGAATTTTTGACACAGGCACCCCACTCTCTGAAGAGATGAATGCCCTCGTGTTAGGCGACTCCATTCCCAACCTCTTAGTAGGCATAATAACTACAGGCTGAGCGTGGGTTATTTAACGAAAAGGAGAATGATAATGATCATGCTGGTTTTGAGAAGCAAATAAGAACATTGACCGCAGACCTATGCACTAAAAAAATAAATAAATGAATTCTAGAGATTATGAGGGCAATTGGAGTCTGTTCATATTCATGTGGCTCCCGTGGATATCAAAGACGAATCTGCCTCTTTGAAGTAGACATTGAAGAAAGAAACACAAGGGCTATTTGGCACATAGCTCAGCACCCAAAACTTGACCTCGTTTTTATCCTCAGTGGATTTCTGAAGAATGATGTCAATTTCCACCTAATTTAAAATCAAGAGCATATATTATATCCCACTAGTTCTTTAATTTGGGAAAGTCACCGTTTTCACTCTGAAAGGCTGTCCTAAACACATCATGTCTGAAAGCTCATATTATTTCAAGAATACAAGGTTAGAGAGCTCAGTGCAGCCAGGGATGAAACACAAGTTATCAACCACACTGCTTTTGAAATGGGGCTTAAGTAACTAATAAAATAGCATGATTTCTTTTGAAAAATGTGGCGAGAGAAATATGAGGTCAATTCATCGGCAAGTTGGCAAAAATGGTCTTGCTGTGGTTGTTATTCCTACCAGTACAATAGAGTGAAAAATAAGGAGAGTTTCACTCTTGTACTCAGTCCAGATGTAGACTGCAACAAAATAATCTGCTTAATAGTAGCCCATACCAGAAAGTAAAAATCTCAACTCCTCTACGTGTCATCCGTGAAGGTCCTCAATTCAACAAAAACCATCAAGATTAAATCAAATATGAAAGTTACAGGCAATTCAATCCCGAGCAAAGGAAGTAGGTCCGGTTTGGAAAATACCATGTCAGCACATTGGATGTTCTTTCTCTGCACTTGATCATATGACTAAAACCTGGGGCTCTGGAGTCAAGTTTAAAACTCAGCCCTGACACTTTGAACATGTGTAATTTTGAGCAAGTTGGAAAACCCATCCTAGCCTCGATTTCCCATATTTAATATGGGATAACAATTTTATATAACCCAAAAAGTATTTGTAAGAAATTTTCAAATTCCAACAATTCATTAAAAGATTTATGCAGTGTGATGGTTAATTTAATGTGTCAACTGGACCAAGCCATGATGCCCAGATAGATATTTCATCAAACATTATTCTGGATACTCTGTGAAGGTGTTTTTTGGATAAGAGTAATATTTAAATCAGTAGGCTTTGAATAAATCAGATTACCCCCCCATAATATGGGTTAGCATGATCCAATTAGTTGAAAGTTTTAATGGAGCAAAGAATGATCTTTCTGCACAAAAGGGAATTCTGCCAGAAGACTGCCTTTGGACTGCAAATCTTCCTGAATCTCCAGCCTGCTCACCTACCCTGACAATCTCATGAGCAAATTCCTCCCTCAAAATCAAGTGTGCTCTTTCTCTCTCTCTCTGTACACACACACACACACATGCATGTATGTGTGCATGTGTATATGTATATATGTATACATATATACACATCCTGTTGGTTCTTTTACTCTGTAGAACCCTAATACATAGATTATGAAAAAAGAGAAATTAATTACAAAGGTGGTTCAAAATAAGTAAGTACCATCTTGATAAGTTTCAAGAGAAAAATCATACAGTCATTCAATAGATGCCAAAAAGTTATTTGATAAAATTCAACACACATAGGTATTATTTTAGAGACACAATTTTAAAAAATATATGAATTCTTTTTTAACATGGTAAAGAAAACTAACTCAGGTCAACTTTATACTAAGTGATCAAGCATTAGAAGCACTGTCTTTAAAAACCTTACACTGTTGTTACTATTGTTTGATAAGCTCTAGTCAATGCAATAAATATGGGCAATGTACATAACCTTAACACTTGTACCCCTATACTATGCTAAAAGAAAAAAACAAAAGAAATGTGGAAAAGATAATTTAAAAACATTGAGAGTGCACACCTACACAATCCAAAGGAAACTTCTAAAAGTTAACCAGAAGAGTTCAGTACAGCAAGCAAATGCAAGAAAAATATATAAAGTTAATAGCATTTCTGCATCCCAAAATAAATAGCAACAAAGATCATTTTTAGAGCTTGTAATCAAGATAAGAAAAATACTTTAAAACCTATTAATAATTGTTTAACAAACATTTATAGAGCTTCTACTAGATGCCACAAGAACTCTGCTTGAAATGTATATTCATGTTCTTTTTTGTCAAATTACTTAATAATTACTTATATAGATAAGATACTCTTAACATAAAATGCAATTATTATAATAGTGTCTGTTTTTATTAAGTTAACATATAATGTAACTCCAACAAATATTATACCAGTATGGTGGATGAAATTATTTTTGGCAATTAGTCACTCTCTCTGTACTCACCTCCAGAGGAGGAATATACTTCCCACTCCATTGATAAGCTCCATTGATGTTGGACTTGGCCATGTAACTTGACCTCAAGATGGGTAAAATGTACTTCTCTGCCCTTTCATTTTGGGCATGGCTTTGGTTGATCAGATATTAGCAGATGTGAGGCTGGCAGAAGCTTTCAAAGTTGGGCTTTCAAAGTTGGGCTTAATTTCTTATGCTTTTGCCTTCATCACAAGGAGAATATGCCCAGGTGGCCCAATGGTTATCAGTGAAGAAACAGACCTGGAATCAACGTGCAGCTTTGAAACTAAGCCCATTTGATCTCAGTCTGTATGGGCTATGCCCCAGCTGACCCATAGAAACATGAACATGAACAAATAATTGTTCAAGTCACTGAGTTTGGGGTGATTTGATACATAGCACTGTTATGCAAATAGTTGTCCTATACAACCGAGATTTTCTTCATGCAACAAAATGGCATTAAAATTCACATAGAGGTGGATATGTTTAAGATTTCTGGAAAAAGATGAGCAAAAAAGTAGTAGGTCTAATCCCATAAGCAATAATAATTTTAAAATAGCATTTATTTTTAAAATGTTGATCAATTAAACAAAATAAAGAGCACAAAAAAAGCGAATATATAGGGTGGGCTTGAAGGCTCATGCCTGTAATCTTACCACTTTTGGAGGCCAAGACAGGAGGATTACTTGAGGCCAGGAGCTGAAGATCAGCCTGGGCAACATAGTGGGATTTTGTTTCTACAAAAAAGTCTAAAATTAGCCAGGCATGGTGGCATATGCCTATAGTCCCAGCTACACAGGAGGCTGAGGCAGGAAGATCACTTGAGCTCAGAAGTTCGAGATTACAGTGAGCTATGATGATGCCACTGAAATCCAGCCTGGGTGACAGAGTGAGACCCTGCCTGTGTCTGTCTGTCTGCCTGTCTCTCTCTCTGTCTCTGTCTCTGTCTCTCTCCATAAATACACACACACACACACACACACACACACACACGGGCTTCTTAAAACAAAGGGAAGAAAGGATTATAGACTACATAGTGTAATGATAAACAGTTACTATAAAAATAGACATAAACCTAAAAATACACCAACCGGAATTACAACTGCATGCATATGTTTTCATATAGACAAAGACTAAATAAAAACCAAATGCATAAGAGGATGTTTAAATGAAAGTACTATTGCAAGGGTTTTGGAAGAAATAACAAAGACCAAAAAAATATAAAATTGGTGCATGGTATTTTCACATACTAAAACTAGTGGCAAAATTACCTATACCGTTTATGCTCAGAGATTATCTAAATGTTCCAGCTAGCATTTGCCCATCTCCAGCTTATATAAGAAATGTGAGAGACCTTTGGTGGGGAAGAAAGTGGTCCAATGAGCTGTGCATTAGTCTCCCTCTTTATCCCCATATTTATCTCCCCTAGCAGAGATATGATTGTTAATATTTTATATAAGTGTTAACTATTGTTACAAGAGATACTGTGTATGGTGGTTAATAGCAGAGACTCTGGAGCCAGGGTTCCAATCTCAGCTTCTCCACTTACAGGTATGTGACCTTGGGTCTCTATTTCCTCATCTGCACAATAAAATAATAATAATATCTACTCCCCAGTGTTATGAGGTTTAAATAAATTAGTCGATGTAAAGTACTTAGAACAGTGTTTGGCACATAGTAAGGACTATGTGTGTTGACTTATTATTATTATTGTTATTACTATTACTGTTATTATGTCATTGTTACCATCTTCTGGGGACATGCTGAAAATACCATCCTGGTGAGCTTCGGGGAAGGGACCTGAAAGATAGCTAAATTTTCTCAATCCAATAAATATTATTAAACCTTATTAGAAAGAAATAGTTGTTGGCAAAACACAATAACATACTGAGCCACCAAAAAGTTATTTACTTTGCTCCTTTTCTTTCTAGGAATTTCATGTTTACATTGGAAAAAAAAGTGGGTTGCATTACATGAAAGAAGCTGCTGTAAGTGTTTAAGAGTAAAGGAGAAGGGTTAATTTATCTCCATAAATGCCTATAACCAAAAGACAAGAAGATCACAAATAGACAATCTAATGAAACGACTCAAAGAGCTGGAAAAAGAAGAACAGACCAACCCCAAACCCAGCAGAAGAAGTGAAATCAACAAGATCAAATCAGAACTAAACGAAATTGAAAACAGGGAAGCTATTCAGGAGATTAATAAAACAAAAAGTTGGTTCTTTGAAAAAATAAACAAAATTGACACACCATTGGCTAAGCTAACGAAAAGCAGAAAAGAGAAAAATCTAATAAGCTCCATCAGGAACAAAAAAGGAGATATCACAACTGATCCCAAAGAGATACAAGATACAATTTATGAATACTACAAAAATCTTTATGCACACAAACTGGAAAATGTGGAGGAAATGGACAAATATCTAGAAACACACAGCCTCCCTAGGCTCAACCAGGAAGAAATAGATTCCCTGAACAGACCAATCTCAACAGCTGAAATAGAAACAGCAATTAAAAATCTCCCTAAAAAGAAAAGTCCCGGTCCAGATGGCTTCACACCTGAATTTTACCACACTTACAAAAAAGAACTAGTATCTATCTCGCAGAAACTATTCCACAACATCGAGAAGAATGGAAACCTCCCCGACACCTTTTATGAAGCGAATATTACTCTGATACCAAAACCAGGAAAGGATGCAACAAAAAAAGAAAACTACAGACCAATATCCCTAATGAATATAGATGCAAAAATTTTCAACAAAATCTTAGCTAACTGAATCCAGACACTTATCAAAAAAATAATCCACCACGACCAAGTGGGCTTCATCCCAGGGATGCAGGGATGGTTCAACATACGTAAATCTATAAATGCAATTCACCACATAAACAGAAGCAAAAACAAAGACCACATGATTCTTTCAATAGATGCAGAAAAAGCTTTTGACAAAATTCAACACCCTTTCATGATATGAACACTTAAGAAAATAGGCATAGAAGGGACATACCTAAAAATGATACAAGCCATATATGACAGACCCATAGCCAACATCATACTGAATGGGGAAAAATTGAAATCATTCCCACTTAGAACTGGAACCAGACACGGCTGCCCACTATCTCCACTTCTGTTCAACATAGTGCTGGAAGTCTTGGCTACAGCAATCAGACAGGAAAATGGAATCAAAGGTATCCAAATAGGGGCAGAAGAGATCAAACTTTCACTGTTTGCTGATGATATGATATTGTATCTAGAAAACCCCAAAGATTCAACCAAGAAACTCCTGGAACTGATCAATGAATTTAGTAAAGTCTCAGGATACAAAATCAATACACAGAAATCAGAGGCATTCATATACGCCAACAACAATCTAATTGAGAACCAAATCAAAGACTCAATTCCCTTCACAATAGCAACAAAGAAATTAAAGTACCTAGGAATATACTTAACCAAGGAGGTAAAAGACCTCTACAGGGAGAACTATGAAACACTGAGGAAGGAAATAGCAGAGGATGTAAACAGATAGAAATCCATACCATGCTCGTGGATCAGCAGACTCAATATCATCAAAATGTCTATACTACCCAAACTGATCTACAGATTCAATGCAATACCTATTAAAATCCCATCAGCATTCTTCACAGATATAGAAAAAATAATTTTACGCTTCGTATGGAACCAAAGAAGACCCCGAATATCAAGAGCAATTCTAGGCAACAAAAACAAAATGGGAGGCATTAATATGTCACATATCAAACTATACTACAAAGCTGTAGTAATTAAATCAATATGGTATTGGCACAAAAATAGGAATATTGACCAGTGGAACAGATGTGAGAATCCTGATATAAAACCATCCTCATATAGCCATCTAATCTTTGACAAAGCAGACAAAAACATACGCTGGGGAAAAGAATCCCTTTTCAATAAGTGGTGCTGGGAAAACTGGATAGCCACCTGTAGAAGGCTAAAACAGGACCGACACCTTTCACCTCTCACAAAAACCAACTCACGCTGGATAACAGACTTAAACCTAAGGTATGAAACTATTAGAACTCTAGAGGAAAAAGTTGGAAACACTCTCCTAGACATCGGCCTGGGCAAAGAGTTTATGAAGAAGTCCCCAAAGGCAATCATAGCAGCAACAAAAATAAATAAATGGGACATGATCAAACTACAATGCTTCTGCACAGCCAAAGAAATAGTCATGAAAGTAAACAGACAACCTACAGAATGGGAGAAAATTTTTGCATCCTATGCATCCGATAAGGGACTGATAACTAGAATATACTTAGAACTCACGAAAATCAGGAAGAAAAAATCAAATAACCCCATTAAAAAGTGGGCAAAGGACCTGAACAGAAACTTTTCTAAAGAAGACAGAAGAATGGCCAACAAACATATGAAAAAATGCTCAACATCTCTAATCATCAGGGAAATGCAAATCAAAACCACAGTGAGATATCACTTAACCCCATTGAGAATGGCCTTTATCAAAAAATCTCCAAACAATAAATGCTGGCATGGTTGTGGAGAGAGAGGAACACTCCTACACTGCTGGTGGGACTGCAAACTAGTTCAACCTCTGTGGAAAGCAATATGGAGATACCTTAAAGCGATACAAGTGAATCTACCATTTGATCCAGCAATCCCATTGCTGGGCATCTACCCAAATGATCCAATGACACTCTACAAAAAAGACACCTGCACTCAAATGTTTATAGCAGCACAATTCATAATTGCAAGGCTGTGGAAACAGCCCAAGTGCCCATCAATCCAAGAATGGATTAATAAAATGTGGTATATGTATACCATGGAGTACTATTCAGCTCTAAGAAACAATGGTGACATAGCACATCTTATATTTTCCTGGTTAGAGCTGGAACCCATACTACTAAGTGAAGTATCCCAAGAATGGAAAAACAAGCACCAGATATATTCTCCAGCAAACTGGTATTAACTGAGTAGCACCTAAGTGGACACATAGGTACTACAGTAATAGGGTATTGGGCAGGTGGGAGGGGGGAGGGGGGCGGGTATATACATACATAATGAGTGAGATGTGCACCATCTGGGGGATGGTCATGATGGAGACTCAGACTTTTGGGGGGAGGGGGGAAATGGGCATTTATTGAAACCTTAAAATCTGTACCCCCATAATATGCCGAAATAAAAAAAAAATAAGAGGAAAAAAAAAAAAGGAGAAGGGTTAAAAAGGTCAGTTTGACAAAGGTTCATGTTACCATTGTGCAGGTGCCTGGCTAAGTACGGTAGCACCCTGACAATGCGTAGGGTCCAGGAGTTACCTTAAGGACTATTAGGTTAGTCTCCAGGATAGTCTTCACACATACCTCCTCTTCTTAGTCACCTCAATATTGCAGAATCCCACGTTCAGTGCTGCCTGTACTATTTACTTAAAAGAAGCCATTTCATTCTTAATTCAAAATCTAGGGTTTTTAAAAAAATTCTCTTTAAATGAATGAGTTAATAAAATGAATACTTCCAATCCAAAATAACCCTTTTGCTTCTTTTTTTCAGGATTAGGCACATGATATTATTTTGAAAAAACTTAAAATGAAATAAAATAAAGATTTTTTTTTAAAAGTTCACTCTGACTTCCACAGGTGTTCTTGGGGGAATCTTTGAAAAATTTGTAGTTCATAAGCAGGACAGGAATTATTTCTATAGTACTCATGTTTTTCCTGCCAAAGTATTTATTGTATTCAATATATTAACAGAAAATTAAAACGATGTATTCACAATGCATTTGCCTTACACATCTCTTTCCTAGGGAGCTGGACTCATACCTTTTGAATTATTTTAATTCACTTCCTTCTGTGGTCTTCCCCATCTCAGTCAACTACAATTCTCACATTTCAGATACACAGGTCAAAAACTTAAAGTCATTTTTCAAAATAAACTTGTTATTTTAGAAGAATTTTTGATTTACTAAAAAATTGAGATGGTAGTATAGAGAGTTATCATATGCCCTACATCCAGTTTCCCCTATTATCAGAATCTTGTATTAGTATGATACATTTATTATAATTAATGAACCAATATTAATAAACTACTATTAACTAAAGGCCATATTTCATTCAGATTTCCTTAGTTTTGACCTAATGTCCTTTTTCTGTTCCAGGGGCCCATCCAGACCAGCACATTACATTAGTTGTCATGTTTCCTCAAGATCCCCTTGGCTGTAGTAGTTTCTCAGACTTGCCTTGTTTTTGATGACCTTAACAGCTTGAGGAGTCAGGTGTTCTGTAGAATGTCCCTCAGTTTTGATTTGTCTGGTGTGTTTTTCTCATGATAAGACAGGGGTTATGGGTTTGGGGGAAGAGGCCTCAGAGGAAAATTGCATTTTCATCACATTATTCCAAGGGTATAGCCTACCAGCACAATTAGTTACTATTGATGTTAATTAACTTGAACCACCTAGCCGAGGTAGCCTTTGTCAGGTTTTCCATTGTAAAGTTACTATTTATTCCTCTTTCCATTATAAGCAACCCACATTTAAGGAATGGGAGAATACTCACTTTTAAAAGTATTCCAAACAATATATTTATTCAGACATTTTAAGTTCTACTTTTTTTATGATAGTAAAAGCTCCAGATTATTTCAAGGATATTATTTTAAAGGTATTTGTTTTCTAGTAATAAATGCAACTCATGTGCATTGTAGGAAAATTAGAAAACATGTTTAAGGAAAATATCACCTAAAATTTGCAACCCAGGCATAGACTACCGCAGTTAATATCCTGAAGTATTATCTACAAACCTTCTTTTCATGTCTACATTTAGAGTTGAACTAATCCTCTAGGTATATTATTCTTCCTTGCTTATTACCATCTAATATTATGAAAAATTTTAAGGCAAAAAGTGTTTTATTCTCTACATTTCCAGACCCTAGCACAGTCCCTGGCATGTACTGGATTCAGCCAATGGGACCCAATGAATTTACACACTTAATGAACTGGCAAATGCTCCCTGAAACCATTTAGAAGCAGTTGCTCACGAAGACAATCTCATGCTCTTCCTTTGCCCACACAGGACAACAAAAGCCACTAGTATGCATCACTGCTTTGGGGCCTTCAAAAATTAATTAAATCAGTAAAATAGTATGTATTCTTTAAGGGCTGAAACTGAAAATGGTAGTCAAAATACTTAACCCAGTGACTGCCATTTAACCTAATCACTGAGGGTTTTTTTTTTTTTTGATTAATTAATTAATTTCTAGGCATTACATTCAATTATTTTTCAAAGCTATTTAATTTTTTTTTTTTTGCTAAAGCCTTGCTTCCCCATGTTTTATATACATTCTTAATCATTTTTATAGTCTGTGTTTGACACAGGCCCACAATCCCTATCCCAAATCATTTGGACCAGGTATGTTTTGGAATTCAGAAATTTTCAGACTTGAAGAAGACAGTAGAGCAAATATACAGTATATTATGAAACACAACAGGATATGGCGAAACAACACACTGTAGTCAAACAGTGATATTTTTTTGGGACTAAGCACAATAAATAGACTGTTTTCTTGTGCCTTCTATAATTCTTAATGTTGTATCCTACATCTGGGTTGTGTGAAAACTGTCTGGAGGAGTTTTCAATGTCTTTCACCCCAGTTTATCATTTGCTGGGAACCAATTTTTGGTCAATTTCTCAGTTTTCAGGATCCCTAGACAATGCAAGTAGTAAAATTCAAACTGTAAGACCACTAGGGTACAGGTCTAGCATCTTGAACTTGATACTGATAAACCCCTAGGAAACCACACCTTCAGCTTTCGTGCTCCCCTCTCCTTACATTCCTTCTTAGCTTCTGGTACCTGAAGATATTCTTCCTTCCTATCAAGGCATTAAGTAATTCTGGGCATTAAATAATGTTTCCAATTTTATCCAGCAATATCCTAGTGTTATAGCATGAGAGTGGTCAGGTTATCTTAGATCACCACATATTGCCAGAGCAGAACTCTTAATTTCCTTTTCCTTTGTTTTTGTTTTTTGAGACAGGGTCTCACTTTATTGCCTGGGCTAGAGAGCAGCGGTGTCATCACAGCTCATGAAAACCTCACACTCTGGGCTCAAGTGATCCTCCTGCCTCAGTCTCCTGAGTAGCTGGAACTAGAAGCGGACGCCACCATGCCCATGGGGTCTTGTTGTTGCTTAGGCTGGTCTTGAACTCCTGGCTTCAAACAATTCCTCCCGCCTCAGCCTCCCAAAGTGCTAGGATTACAGGTGTGAGTCACAGTGCCTAGCCTCCTTTTCCTCTTAAATCAATAATCTACTTATTAAGTACTTGGCAAATGCTTATCAGTCAGATGACTCAGTTAACCAGATATAACATTTCCTAAGCTTGGGGTCAGGGTGATAACATTTGATTTAAAAAAAGCTATACAGTTACTTTTTGAAATAAAATATTCTATAATGAATATTTTTCTTTTGTGAGTAAGGTTTTGTAAGTCTACTCTGAAAAATTAGAAATCACAATTTGATGCCACCTACTTAATGACAAATTATCTTCCAGACATTGAATACAATAGTTTCATTGAAATTATTAGAATATTCACTATGCTTAACAGAAGTGGAATGAATCTCTTTTGTAAGATGGTTACTCAGCTTTCATAATTATAGGCTGAAATATCAATGCCATCTAGGTAATATTGTTCCAGGATTCCTGTAATTTGGTCCATCTTATTCTCTTCCTTGGTGAACCCCAATTTTTAACACTTCTTTAAAGTGGGGTTCATTGATGATTGTTAGCACATTGTCTGGAACAGAATAAGCACTTATTAAATATTTGGTGATTGCCTAATATTCATGGCTAATACTAACTGCCATTTGATGACTGGTTTCTGTGCTAGTCTCTCCACCAGGCTGTCAACTTGAGGAAACTTAAACAAAAACTTTTAACATCAATGCGCTAGTTCTATCATATTTTTCAACCGTCATATCAAGGTAGGTGCACTGTTATGTTTTCCTTTGCTTGTCACAAATGAGGTAATTCAATATTTGAATTTCTAATAGGCTCCTCTCAAATGTGTTAACATGACAGTTGGCAAATGGGCATTTTTCTATCTAAGGTTCTGTAATGAATAAAATTCCCTTATATCTTCCTGGGGAACCAATTACTACATTAAAACTTATGATAATAATGGATCCTTCATCAATAAAAAATGTGATTTGTAAAGTGAAAATCAATCTATTTTGACTGCTGATGCCTCACAGCAATGGGGAAAATTTCATCCGACAATTATAATAAAACTCTATGATTTATCAGTAGAGTAAGACCAGAAATTCAGTAATCAGTTTTGTCCAGGGACATTTTCTGGCTATGTGACCTTGGGAAATTGTGGCCTTTATTTTCCACTCTTAAAGGGATAAGCTAGTTTACTAAGCAATATGTTCCTAAGCAGAAAGAGAGACAGTGTTTACCCCTTGTAGGCACCAAGCTGGCGGGTGGATGTGACTTCTCACGCTCGGCCCACCAGCAGGTTTAAGAGTTGACATCTGGAAAGACAGCTCCTCTCATCCTCCAGGTGGCACTTTGTTTAAAGACGAGTTACAGAACGTTTGGTGGTGGTGGCTGTAAAATAACTGCCATGTATCATGTAGGACTCTTTTGGTTGCAAGTGACAAAAAAACACAGCTCAAACCAGCAAAAGACAAAAAAGAGAGATTTATTGGCTCATATGCCCAAACGATGGCGGAGGAGAGCGGCTGGTTTCCAGAATGACTGGGCTCAGGACCTGGGTCCTCACGTTGACCCCACAACTTGTATCTGCTTCTCTCAGTGTCTGGGGCTCATTCTCTCCAGGGAACACGGCCACTCACATCCAGAGAATTGTGTCGCAAGAGCTCTACCACCAAAGAAATGAGGCTCTTTCCCACCAGCGTTACCCAGAAAAACAAAATAAAATCTTGGAAGGCTTCAAAATGGCTCATCTTTAGCCACATGTCCATCTAGGAATCAATCTCTTGATGGGCCAATCACTAGCCTGACTTTTCGGCTCACCCTGTGGTCAGAAGGAAAGGGCCACCTTCTCTCATAAAGGGGAGGTGGAGGGGCGACAGACACAAGAGGCACTGCATACAGCTACCTGGCTAATTTTATACAGAAGGGCTGTCCAGAAAGTACCAAGTCATTATTAATAGCCACTTGGGTAGAGGGCACTGTGTTCATGTCGGGAGTACACTGAAGTGACATTAATTAGAAGTGACCCCCTATGTAGTTTGCAGGACCCAGGAAAGAGAACTCCAAGACTGGGTAACCAGCTAAGCAAAAATAAGAGCTACAAGATTAGAACTAAAGGTAGTGGTTCCAGAGAAAGGTAAGAGATGGATCCACAAAGCGTGAGGCAATGGTGCTAACTAGCACAGACATAAGGAGTTTACTGTGGCTTTTGGTGCAATATCCTTGGCCTACTGGGAGTAGTAGGGGCTGGA
Source organism: Microcebus murinus (assembly GCF_040939455.1). Lineage (NCBI taxonomy): Eukaryota > Metazoa > Chordata > Mammalia > Primates > Cheirogaleidae > Microcebus > Microcebus murinus. The sequence continues at coordinate 60,313,476 of NC_134105.1, read as the reverse complement.
GGAAGCTGCCCAGTGTATACGTGGAACTTTTGACCTTTTCCTCAACTCTACTTTCTCTTGTCCCTCTGTCCCATCCAATTCCTTCTCCAAAGCACATGTCTCATCTCTCCCACAAAAGTTTCTCAGAATTATTACAACAGTAATGTCCGTTCCTTTCATTTGGTGCTCGATTATGGATTGTCTTGAGATATGGCTATTGATTGAGAGTTGCTATTTCATAATCAGACAGAGAAATATAATCATCTCTTCTCCACTTAACAAATGTATGCCCTCATACTTGAAAAAAAACAATAAATTATCATTAAAATGACTAATGTAATATGCACATGTCAAATAAGTAATCTTTATTGTATGTTAATTTAGTTGTTTCCTTTTCTGTAACAACTTAGTAGTCAAAATTTCTTTTTCTTCACGATTACACAAATGGGAATGTTTAGATTCTAATTAACAATTAAATTGATCAATTTTAAACTTTTGGAACATAGATTTGCATATAATTGCTCTCAATATACTTAAGTAAAACCTAAAGCCTATATTCCCAAATATAGAAAATCTATTCACATCAGCTTTAGTTACATGTGTACATTTATTTGAATGGTTGGAGTGTGTGCTTTTATTGCCTAGAAAGTCAGCTTGCTCCTTAATTGTTGTTCTAACCGCAATTTGGGAAATTCTATTGCAACATCAATATGTTATACACATCTTTAATTAGGCTAGTGCGGCCTGTCTGTCACAGCAGCTGATCCTAAATATCCTTGTGTAGTCTACTTGAGGCTTTATAAAGAGGCATACTTTGGCCTCATTAAATTGTTAAGCAAATTAATATGCAGCCCTACACTTGATTCCTGTGTTCTGGAAATCTTATGTTTCTCCACTTAGCAAATCTTTAGGTACCCCATGAAAGAACACTCTTCCCCAAATATTATACCAAAAGTCCTCTGTAACCCTAGCATGATATGGGGCAGATATTATCAAATCTGAGGGAGAAATCTGTCACCCCCATTGATCACCAGAAAGATCTGGCCTTGGCATCCTATTGATCGCCAGAGCCTGATTCTCTTATCCAGCAGTAAATGAGCAATGTCTTCACACCAGATCACACAACAAAAAAGACAACACAATGACTAAGTCCATCATAGGAAACTACAAATTAAACCCAGCCCAAAGTTAATTTTCTTCTCTTTTCCCCAAATCTGTCATTTTATCTCAACAGGAAAAAAACTATAATTTCTTTCAACCATGCCCTGGGGTACCTTAATCCTTTATATCTTCCCTATCTGCTATAGTTAATCATTTTAAATAAATAGTTAAACTTTGTGTTAAGGACAAAATAGGATTCATAGGATTTGGCCAAGCACAGATACGTTTGTTTGGTTTTATTTTTGGAAACACACAAGTAACATATGTTTTTTACCATGGCCAAGGTCAGTTGATAATACAGTATCTCTGTCATAATGTTATAGATGGGGTCTCCATATTCAGTCTTGTTACAGATGGAGGGGGGGGGGTCCATCATTGACACAGTAATGATCTGGCAAAGGAGTATAAGGTCTGTTGCAAAATCTAAATTGCTCCTGGTGCAAACTTCAGTTTGAGGCTACCTTGTGGGTATCGTCACCTCAAACATAAGTGTTCATGAAGAATTTGGGGCTCGGTGGCCAGTGCAGACATTCAGAATTTCAGCACTTGGTCTGTTACTTGGTACTCTTTTTGCTTTGCTGCTTCTCAACATTTCCCCTCCCCCAAAGGAAAGAACCAAAGCTTGTCCTGGTTGAGACTGGAAGTGGGCACTGGGTGCAGAGTGGGACCAGTCACTTATTATAAGAACAGTGGGAGGGGTATTTTAGTCCTTTCAGTTAACTCCTCTACAATCACCACCACAGTTTCCACAACATATTTCTTTTCATGGTTCTGGACCAAGGAAAAAAAACACTCAAACAATTAGAATTAGAAGCAAACCCACAGGCTTATCTTTCCTGTATCCCTTTTACTTTTACTTTTTGTATTTCCCTTGGGAACAGATTATTCAAAAAACAGATGAATTGATAAAATGAAGCAGAGTTTGAACTGGGTATAATTTACTATATGTGAGGCCTTCAGGACAGGCTGTCATAGAGTCACAAGACTGCATATATTTCTAGTTGTGCTGGTCCAAAGGGATCAGAACTCATCCATTTTTTAAAGAGGACTAAAGAATCAGATTGTGCTCCTACGCAGTCCTACTCCCCACATTCTCCACTAGATAATCTTTGACCTAATTCTGCTGCTTCCCACCTCACCTTACTTTAGACAGGAGTGAAGAGACATTCTTTGTTATAAACATTTGAGCTCATAATATCTGTGTCTAGTTACAGTAATGTGTGGCCCAGCTGGAGCTCTGGCCAATAAAACTATCATTGACAATGATCACATTCGCAGATGCTCTAGGTCTGGTAACCATTGCTGGCATGGCTGCATGTCTAAAAATAAATCTAGGAAGTTTAGTGGTTTCCAGAAAGCATATGCATTTTAGGGGAAAGAACTTCTGAGAAAACCTTGAGGACCAAGATCTTGAAGTAAGTAGATCAGCTTGGTGATCACCTGACTCAGTCCAGCCAAGGCTATTAGAACGCAATGAACATGGACAGAGCAGTGTGCGGCTACCTGCAAAATATGGTTTGAGGGTCACTATTTAAGCTATTTGTCCCATAACATTGAATCCATGACCTATCCTTTTAGCTACATTACTTTGGCTCTTAAAGGCTTTATCTTCCTGTCTCTTATCCAATGCCACCATCTCTGGAAGGACTGCTCCTGAGACCATTATTGGTAAAGACCAATGCACAAACATTTAAGAGTAAGAGTCAGCACAGACATGGGGCTTGGGGTCTGACTGCCAGAATGAAGGATGAAATCAATGAGGAAGGTGGTAGAAAGTCACCATGGTTTCCTTCCACCTTAGTCCAGAACTATTTGAGTTTGAGAGAAAATCCTCCATTCTCTTTGAGTCTTTTTATGCTATTTATCAACTTCCATGCAAAAATGTCTGCTCTATACTTATGTTCATGTTACAGTATGGAGCCTCTCCTTCTATCATGCATAAATCAGAACTAGAGGAATAAGTTACCTATATGTCTGTTAATTTTCATGTAAAATGAAATTGCCTACTTCAAATATTTCTAGTTTGTTTTAGATAGCTAATGTCCCATTGCTTCCTTTTAGTTATTTCCTGCTGTTAAATTGGGTGAAATGCTTTGTGTGATTCCCCACCCACAGTAAGTGGTAAATAAATATCCTTCCTGGGCTCAGCGTAATTATTAAAATGAAATAGACACAGAGGAAAGTCCAAAAACATAAATGTATACTTAACAAATAATGTGACTGTGAACACATGTGTAACCTCCAATGGGATCAAGAAAAAGCATATCGCTGAATTCCCAGAAACACATTCTGATTACACACTGCACACTCTTCTTAGAGGTAATGGCTATTCCCACTTCTAAAATGATAATTTCTTTCCTTTTTTTGTTCTTTTTCGTTTTACTCCCAAAATACATCCCTATGCAAGGTCATTTAGTTTTACCCCTTGCTATGATCTATAAATGGAATCACACTGTGTATGTTCTTATATCCTACACGTTGTCACAGATAGCTAGTTTCTTCATTATCATTTCTGTATAGTATTCCCGTCTATGTAGCACAGTCTTGATCTATTCACCTAGTCACCAATAACTGGGTATATTCCAACTTCTGACTGATAGGAACAATGTTGCCACATGTGCTGTCCATGCCATCTGGTGCATGAGTTCATAGGCATCTCCAGTGTAGATATCAATGACTAGAAATGCTAAGGCAAACAGTGTGCAGATCTTTGACTTTACTAGATAAAACAGTGAAGCTGTTTTTTTCCAAAGTGATTATTACAATTTATACTCCCATTACTGGTATATAAGAGTTTCTGTTATTCCACATCCTCACCAACACTTGGTATTGTCAGATAATTTTTTGCCAATCTGGTATTTAGTATATGGTAATACTAAATGTTAGTATTTACCATATTTACATATTTAGTATATGGTAACACTACTACTTGTGCTTTTAAATATTTTTTCATTGCAGCTTTAATTCATAAAACCCTGATTACTAATGAGATTGAAAGCCCCTTCACGCATTTATTGCCCTGAGTCCAGAATCTTTAAAATTTAAATATAAAGTCTGGGACTCTGGACTATATTTTGGTGTCAGTCATACTGAATACTTCATGGCATACTGGTAAGTACAGAGAAAGCAAAAGAATTGCATTCATTGAACAGCAGTTTGAAGCTGGGCACCTCATGCACTTTTTCCTATTTAACCCTCATAATAATTTTGCCAGGTTGGTGGTGTTGTCCTTATTTTGCAAATAAGGAAACTGAGACTCAGAGGTTAAGAAATATACCCAAAAGTAAATATACTGCTTTTTAAAGTCAGTGTCAGAACTGAAACTCAAACCATGCCTGTGTACCTCCAAAGCCTAAATCATTTTCCAGTAAGAATGTTTTCTCCCAAAACATAACCTCTGCAAGAGCAAAATAAAACTCAATATCCTTTGGTAAAGTCATTTTATTAAAAACTGTATCAAAAGAATTTCAAAGGTGGCCTGATTAATATGACTAATTAAATAACTGCATCCCTAGGTCAGTTTTGCCTTTTAGGCTCCAAAATCTGATTCATTAATATTTAAACAAATGAAAGGGTCTTTGATATCTGGTAGGATTTCCCTTATGAGAGTAATTTGTGAGACACTTTAGTCACATGTTTCATTTTCAGCCTGTGACAGGCACTTGTGAAATGATTAACACTCTACAATAGAGTTATAGACTATTAAATGACAGCCAGAAATAAAAGAAAAGAAGACAGTGAGATAAACTCTTCTCTAAGATATATATTTTTATATAGGTAATCAATTTATTAGAATACTTGACAAATTCAAGCAATAGATACTTCTAAAACATTAATTTAAAACCAATTAAAGGATAGACATCAAACAAGGCTCCTAAGAATTTACATTTTATTAATCGTGCTTTTTTTTCAACTATAAAAGGCTAATAAAAAGCCTGTAAATCCTGAAGATACAGAAACAATTTTCAAAGAGTCAAATTAACCATAAGCAATAACTCTCATGATATTGCCTAGAAAAGGGAATGGACAAAAAAGCCAGCTTTTAACATCCCTCCCAGAATGCTAAGAATAACTCTCAGGACAGGAGTAGCATTTTGTGCATGAGTCTCCTCTCTTGTGTCTTTATAAAATGATCTTTCAATAAGACCTGATCCAAAACCCTCTCCAGATATGTAGACACACTACTAGACTGTATCTTTGTCACCAACAGCTTCAGACAAGCTTCAAACTTGGATTTTGCATCTCTGAATATTAACCTCACATTCATCCCACTCCATGAAAAACGAATAGAGAAAACAACTGTATTAACCAGTTCTATATACTTCACATATTTTGTGAAGTTCGTTATTTTTTATTTTGCTTTATAAATCAAATGCTTTCCTGCAAACGTGCCAGCATACTGTGCACTTTCTAGCTGTCAATATACCTCCATCCTCTCCTGTACTACCAATTGGCTATCAAGATTTAAAAGTTCAGTGATTATAGGATTTAAATGATTTTAACCCCTTTAAATTTGAAAACTCTTTAAATCCCATTATCTCTGCAGCCACTGCGAATTTTAAAATCAGCTTGGCCTTTTCTAGCTCCAGGTCTAAGGATTACAGAGTTTTAAAGAGTATAAGTGCTTTTCTGAAGTTCTATAAAGAGTTCTCCCCAACCAGTTGACCTACGGGAAATAAAAGCCAGCTACTTCTCCAGCTGGCAACTGCTGATCAGAGTTTCTAAATGGAAGGATATGTATGTTATGCCACAAACCACCAGGACAACAGGTAACTGCTCCCTTGACTCCATATGAAGCCAGTGAATCAGAAGATTTGATGTAGGAAGGCTGGCAGATTTTGGACATTTGTCAGTAAATGTTTAAGAATGAGAAAACGGAAGTTGTTTGCAGGGACCCAGAGAAGCTCTCCAGGGCAGAGAGAGTAAGTTCAGTGAGTTGGAAACCATCTTGTTCCTAAAGAAAAGCTGTTACCATGGATACCCTCAGAATCCTAGGTAACCTTCTGAGGTCTTACCTCTTGTGTCCTCACATTTATGTATCCATAGTGAGTTCGAATGGGCCGCCTGTAGGTGTAAGGGAATGGTATCCATTTTGTACCAGGTTGTCCAAAGCAGTTTAGCAGCAATGGGAAATTTACTTCATTTACAAGGCGCACAATCAGCAAGAAGAGGAACGCTGCTATGAAGCTCACCGCAATCACAGACTTTCTCTATAAAACATTCAAAAAAAAGAAGAATGAATGAATGAATGAACAATATTCAAACAAAAGCAGTCACAGAGGGCAGTTTATTCCTCTCTCTTTATTCCTCTCTTTATTCCTTTATTCCTCTCTTTTTCTTTCATAGAGATCAAAGGATTCTGTCATGTACAATATTTCACTTGAAGACAGCAAATAATCATTTGGTGACCAGTTTGCCTTAGTGTGCTAGGCCTCTGGGAGCATGCAGAGAAGTTTCCTTGGACTTTTCCATTCCACCTCTACCCTTCCCTGCCCCCCAATAATCCCTACAAAATCCTATTTAGTTTGCAAAACCCAAATCATGCATTCCCAACCCTAGGATGCCTTTCCTAATTGCCCATTTTTCTCCCACTGCCTTCCTTTCACCCCCAACCTACCCACCCTAACAGAGGTAAAGTCCTGTGACTCCCATACTTTACTTTGAAGGCACTTCTTTTGTTGTACTTTTTTCACTGTGTAATTATTTATGTGGCTTTTCCTCCACATTATTGTGAGTTCCTGGAGAACTAGAATGTACTGTGTCATATTGATCTCTGTATCCCAGGTGAACACAGTACACTGAGCACTCAAAAGACACTTGAGTGAAAGGAATGAATAAATAAATGAATGGATGGGTGGTTTTTTTGCATCCTTATAGACTCATTATCACTCATTCTTCTGTTTCTGTATCTGGCACTCTCTACAAGCAGGGAACTTTGTCTGTGCTATAGGATGTCCAAAAGTGAGATTCAAAAAGCTAACAAGAGGATAAAAAATTTCATGCCAAGCAGCATAAGAATATTCTCTTAAATGTGCTGCCATGGAACAAAAATACAGGAGCAACTATATCTGATTGGGGTGGGAGAAAGCAGAAAGGCACTTGAGATTGTGCTTGATAAAAGCATGAGTTTTAATTGGTAGGGATGTGTGAACAGAGCTTTCTAGGTAGAGAGAATGGAGCAAGGAGACAAGAAAACGTGGGGTTATTCATAGTCATAGAGCAGTTTGTCTTACTGAAGCACAAAGGGGAAAAAGCCAGAAACACGAATGATAACTTTATGGTGAACTGCCTCAGATACCAAGCTAACATATCTGTACTGAGTTTGCTGGGTGATGGAAAGCCAAAGGAGATTTTTTAAAATTCATTTTATTTTGTTGAAGGGGACAGTTATAAGTTACATGATATACAAGTGTTTGAGATGCTTCAGAGCAGGGAGAGAGGAAAGGTAGGCAGTGACTAGTTAGGAGGCCATCCGAATTGGCTAGGACAGAGATAATGAGCAATGGAAAGTAGGGCAGGGGAAGAGGGAAGAAAAAAAGTAGAAAAAGATGTGAGAGACACGATTTAGGTAGAAGGCACAGAACTTCGGTACTGATGGGATGGAAGCGGCTGACTAAAAATTCAGAGATGCCCAAGAGTTTGAGTCTTGGTGACAGCAATAATATGGGTTATATCAGGAGAAACCAGAGTGGTCAGAGAAGAACTTGATTTAAGAGAGTAAGAAGATAAAGCCCTTGGCTTTCTAGGTACCAGTTTCCAGGGACTGGTGGGTCATCCTGGTAGAGCTGTCAAGGAGTCAGGTGGAAGGTGAAGTCTAGAGCAAGAAGAAAGAGCAGAGCTGAGGACAGAGCTCAGGAACAACCCTGGTATGAAGTGCAGGGTAGAGACACAATGAAACATTCTTTCAAGTAGCTGCCCTGACCCCTGATTCTTCTTCAAACTTCAGGAAAGCCTTTCTGGGAAAGACTGAAAACTTTGTTGCTGTTGTTTTTTCTGCTTACCATTTCCTGGTGGAATTAGCTCTTTTTGCTCTCCACAGACCCTCTCAGGGAAGACAAGAAACCCAAACCCAGCCCCTGTGTCCTCCCTGGGCCCAGGGTCACAACCTCTGCATGGAACCAGCCCCCAGCAGGCAGCAACACCCAAAAGAAGTCTTCGTTCTTGCTCAGCTCCCGTCATTTGTAAAAGCCTCGTCCCTCTGTCTAGCCAGCCTAATTTTCCAATCACTGGAAAGTCCCTTGAGCTCTGACTCTTCAACACCCCTTATCTCACCACTAACTACCACAGCCCTACCTCATTTAACCTTCTAATCATGAAAAACCGTTTTAATTTACTCCTCTGTAGAATCATTATGTCCACAACATTGCAATGTGTCAAGGTAACAGCTTAAATGAAGTGATGGATCTTACAAGTTTAAAGGGACACAGACCAGAACAGATGGCTAAATAAAAGCAAAGAGGCCAGTCACCCATTAAGTAAACAGGTAAGAACCTTGTTTTTAATTGTTGTCCGATAGCTGATTGCAAAACAGCACCTTTCTTTGAGGGGGCCCTGTCAAGATTCGTGCTTTTGTCTATTCAGAGCCCAGCACGGCTCTCTGGTTCTCTTAGTTGCTGCATTGCATTGCATTGCATGGCTGAGGGTTTGGGCACAAAGATGCGGAGGGCCTTTCTGAGTCACCGATTGTGAGCAGCGACACATACATAATGCATACATGAGAGGAAAATAAATCAACCATTTTGAGAGAAACTTCAAAACGGAATGAAATCACAGTTGTAAAAGCCTGCTCCCTGGCAATCCGCGTCTGCTTCCCACGTTCTATCAAAGAAAACCAAGTAATGAGCACAGAGAGGGCGAGGGAAGCCAGACACTGGCTGCTGTGCACTCCGCCTGGAATTGGATTCTGCAGTGGGCAGAGGTGCTCCTTCCACCGCTCAGGCCCTGAGCCCAATTTCCGTTGGGCTGCCTGGACCCGAGTCTTCACCTTTCTTCATGTTTCCATATTCTTGTTTAGCATGAAAGTGTTCTCATAGTGCTGATATAAAACCACCCCCAGATTTCACCAGGATAAGTATCACTTCAAGCACATCCTGTGCTCCAGACAGCAGAGAAAACAGAACCCAACACAAATGTGCATTCTTCTAGTGGTCACTTCCACCAGAACATGACCTTGAGCTTCAGCGACTACAGTAAAAACTGTGGTTGAGTCTGCACACAGCTGAATGCAGTGAGAATGTGTGCGTGTGTGTGTGTGTGTGTGTGTGTGTGTGTGTGTAGAGATGTGGGAGGTGGGGAAGTGAGCCAAGTACTCATAATATGCATGATATATATGAAATATTCACACCTTCAAGTCACAATCATTCACTGAGTCCATGCTCTGTGTAGACTTGAGTACTGAGAAAACAGAAATAAAACCATAAAAGACAGACCATGCTTCCAAAGAGGCCAATGTAGTGCAGCTTGCCAGTTAATAGAAAATTATAGTATCATGTATGACATGAGGTTACTGGAGGTATACACAGGGTGCTGTGGAGCCCAGAGGAAGGGTGGGTGCAAGGGTTCTGGGGGAAACAATTCAGGGAATGCTTGTCTGCGGTGGTAGTATTCAAACAGAGTCCTGAAGACTGAGAGGAGAAGATGGGAAAGGCATTCCAGGCAGAGGGAACAGCAGTTTGAAAGGCTATAACTTGGTCAGAAACCTTCAAGTCCCTTGGTAAGAAGGGTATATAGACTATGTAGTAGGAGATGATGCTAGACATGGTTCAAATCACAAAACACAAAATATTAAAGTATATTACGTCAGGTGCATTTACCTGTCCTATCTAACTTACCTTAAAATAATGAAAGGATAAGTGCATAAAAAGGCTATGTTTTATAATTCTAAAATATTCTTCATTTTTCAATCATGTGAAAATGTATCAAGCACTTCATTTTATTTGAAATTGCCATTTAACACACTACAACACCTTGTTTCCAATTGTTTGGCTTATTCCATCAATAAATTTATTCCATCAGTGGCTTCTTCTAATAACTGTTTTGAGTCCATCAACACTCAGCAAATTAGAAGATGCTACCTGTTTACACATGTGTTCTATGTCTAATGATTTATTTATGGAAGTGATTCCTGTTGCCTTTATTAAAGTAGTCAGAACATCCTTTAGATTCAACAACCACCAATTAGGTTAGAGAAAACAACAGTAAGTACTTGTCAGTTTATAATGTATAAGACTTGGTTCAACAAATTTTTCATACTGCAAAAAGCAGACATAAATTTAATAAACAGTCATTCCCCAAAGATCAGAAGCATGAATAATAAATGACACAATGGATGGAAAATGAAGAGCACAGTGCCAGGCACATACTGAGCACTTAGGAAACTGAAGATATTATGATATAACTACAAATTGTGAGATCCTAGGTGGACATTAGCCAGTTATTGAACACTGATCAGGCCATGATAAATGCATGATAAGAACTAGAGATCTTTTTCTCAAATATTCCAAGCAGATACAAGCCCTTGAACTATTCAATGTAGCTTATCCCTACAAATTCTGAGACAATGTCACTGTGCCCAAATAGATCTGATGAATTGCTTTAGGGAAAGCTTTCTCCTTCATTTTGGGCAAGTCTGAAGGGGACTTTAACAGCTGAGGCATTCAAAATTTAATCCCCTCTGTGCTGCAAAAAATATGTATCAAAAATGTGGCATTCTAGTTGCTTGTTCCTTAGAGTGGGAATATAATTTATCATTATAGCAGAAATGCCTAATTCAAAATAAAACCCACAGAGAATTCATAATTTGGAGAGAGAACATTGCAGAGATTTGGATCTACCAATTTTGCAAGCTATATTAATATGTGTATGTTTTTATTCTTTCCACCACAGATTTAGTCTTTAACCACAGAGCAAAGTCTTTAAATTTTAATCCAGTCGGTTGCTAGACTTTTTTTTTCCTTCTCGGAAATGATAACCAACAGTACAAAGGTATATTTTTTTATTTAAATAAAATTATTTAATGACTGAAGTAGTTGCTTGCCAGGGTAAAATGGTGTATACTTTTGTCCATATGCTGCCATTTATCCAATAATAAACGTGAAATATGATGTCAACTGTATTACTTATCTCAGTGTTCAATCACCTCACACATTGATGAGTTCCTACCTATTGCATATTTGAGACTTTATCAAATGTTAATTTTTATCCCATATAAAAAGTTGTATAATCAATATAGTTCTATCTTGTGCCACTGACCAAGTTCTAAATCTGGTTCTTTCTGAATACAATAAAGCTTCTTGCCATTTGCACAAAAATGAAGTAGCAAAGCTCAGATTATGTAAATAACACCTTCATTTGTTTTGTTTTAGCTATTGAATCAACAGTCTGTTCGGATCTTGATTATTAAGCTATGGTAAACTCTGGAAAAAAGTCTCACTCATTTTGTTGGGGGGTAGGGGTAAGAAAAGAAGGTTAACAAAATGGTGGCAAGTCCTAATGGGTCGAGTTCATACAGGAGCTTATCAAGGGCAGCCTTAGGCAGCAGAGCTCGTGCTAGAATCATTGAAATCATCGGGAAAACAGTAGTATGGTGAATGTCAAACAAGATTAATGTGGGAGAATGAACACATGTCAGAATTCAGGAGGCTAATGAAGAAGTTGTGATATGGTATAAGAAATAGATTTTGAGAGCAGGCTTTTAAGAGTGCCAAAGGAGTGGAACTAGAGAGGCAGGAAGGTCTTGTGTATCACACCAAAGACTCTGGACTTACACTGTAGGGTCCAAAGGGTCTAGATGTGGAATAGACTGGATCAGGTGTGATTCTGGAAAGGTGTGACTCTGGACTTACACTGTAGGGTCCAAAGGGTCTAGATGTGGAATAGACTGGATCAGGTGTGATTCTGGAAAGCTCACTCTGGAGGTAATGTGGCCAATGACTGGAGAAGTGGTAAAGACCCTTTCAGGAAAGACAGTATCAATAGCAACAATGGACTACTTCATCAGATCACTAACAGACATTAAATTATCAGTATGAAACCCAGCAATTATTACTTTCAGAAACTGGCTTTTCTTCTCCTAGTAGGTACAACTAGTATGAATAGTTCGGACAGAGTATAAATGCATGAATAACTATCACAGTCTTAGAGAGAGATAATCATCATAGACAAAGAAATAGGTCCGCAATGAAGTTGAGTGACTTGCCCAAAGTCACAGATCAAAGAAATGGTAAAGACAGGACTTGAATTCAGATATTCTGCCTCTAGAGCCCACATTCTGGTATGTGAATTATTTAATAGCTGAGTTGTCAAATGTTCTTCATTCCATTGGGAGTAATCTTACAAAACTGGTTCTGAAATTTTAACAACTGGTACTAGCCCTAAGTTGATTCTGTAATGTAGTTTGTCAATAAACAAAATACCTAATTCATACGGAAAATTAAGAGGCTGAGGTGAAGCATGATAATTACATTTACTTCAAAATCAACAATTTGTGGACAAATTTAATTCATTTTGCCTAAATCTGGCTTTATTCCCAGTACTAAAAAGATAACTACAGGGTGCACTTGGTTAGCATTCAGGGAAAAGAAAGCAATTACTCTTCCACTTTGCTAGAGAACACTGATACCCTTTGTCAGCCAATGGTCTGGAGTCTTATCGCAGGCAGTCTGTAGGATCCAACATGACGGAATGGGATGTCTTCCTTTCTCAGCTCCACAATCCTCTGACCCTTTTATTCAATGAAGGCACAACTAAATAGCAAAATGTTCATAGTTTCAGTTTTTAAAAGTTTAAAAATAATAGAATACCTTCAACATGGTAATCTACTTTATGGATTTGGAGCACATATATAACCCTCAGACATGAATATAGTACAGTAAGAATTACTAATCCAACAAAAAAAAGTCAAGGAAATAGAGTTTTCATGGGCACCACTGTCATAAATTCTTTTGTGCACAAAAACTAGTTCTAGAGAAAAATTGTAGGAGGACAAAATTTGCTCAGGGATTTTTTTCCCCAGAGATTTCCTATGGCTGCAAACATTATTAAGAAGTTCAAGTTAATATGAGAGTTATGAGTTTATCAGAAAACATGATAAGAGGTCACACCGAACTTTCTAATACCTATTTTAAAATCATAATAAAAAATCTCATTGAGTTTTTAATCTGCCTGCAAATTTTCTTATTTTATTTGGGGAATAGATTTAGGTTTTCCTGATTTATCTAGACTTTTAAGTTGTTACAATATCTGTCACATGAAAACAATCATGGCTACATTCACTGAGTTTGTTTCATTTTTTAAAAATATATAAAAAAAAGTGCATCTCATTCTGCCTGTTTATCAAATTGCTTCAGCATATGTACATTCATATAGCAGAAATAAATTAAAGTTCTTCAGAAACACAAGATAGAGCTGAAGACTGACACTGAGTACACAGAATGAAGGGCCCAGAAAGCAAAGTCTCTCAGCGTGGCTGCTCATATAGACACACAGAGATGTAATCCCAGGGGTTAGTTCTAATGATGAGAACATCAGACACTGGGGCAGATGGCCCTGAAGTTCATTTTTGTTTTTGTTTTCTCATTAAATCCTAGTACTTATGGGAAGAAATGTGTTCCAATCCACCAGTTATCCTCACTCAGATTCCCTCCCTGTGTCTCCAGCATTCTTTTGAGGGAAGAGGGGTGCTAATTAACCATGGACAATACAGGTAATCAGGTAATCATATCAGGTGCTTTTGTTTAATTCTCAGCCACCTTATAGTGGTTGTCTTTGGTTTCTGTGAGTCTCTGCTTGTCATCTTCTAACACATAAGGAAGTGTGTGTCTCTTAGAATTCAATTCTTATTTCCAAGGTGTTCAGGACACAGACATGGAGCATGAGCATAAACTGTGGTGGTCCTCATGTCATTAGGGAGGGAGTCCTGCCCAGAGACATTGCAATGATGAAAATGACTATGATGAGGATGATGATTAGATGACACCAACTGGGACCTCTTATTCTTCTGTGAATCTACATGATCTTATACTATGCAGCATTTATCTTTTCAGGCACATTCAGACCTGTCACCTTGCATGAGTCTTTCTATAACCAGTGGAGTAAGAAAGGAAGGTTGGATGCTTGAAAGTACCCACTCCCATCTCTCTTGTCCCTGTCCTCCATGTTTCAAGCTGGACGTTCTCCACAGCCCCTTTGCTACCTAGTTCCTGTGGCCTTGTCCATGCGGCTCCTCACCACCCCATTCTGTGTTCTATCATCCCCATCTCTACAAATTCAAATACAACTCAGCTCAAAGAGGGTTTCTTCCTTGAAGCCCCCTTCACTCCTCCTTGGCTTCCAGTTCTTGGATAAGCGTGGACCAGGTGGAGAAGAAACATAGAGGAAAGCAGGAAGGCGGAGGAAGGGAAAAAAGAATGGAGGGAGGGAGGGAAAGATTCCCCTTTAATTTTGTCTTTAAAACTTCCTTGAAGATAGGAACAAAATCTGAGAACTGTCTCTCATAAGGCAGCACCAAGCAGTGTCCTGAACTCAGAAGATAATCAGTAAATATTTGTAGAAGAAATGAAAGAATGAAGGAAAGAAAGAAGGAAGGGCAGAAATGTTATTCTCTTCTAAATATAAATCCTAAATTATCTGAAAGTTTCAGATTAGGATTATTAGGAAAAACGTGCTTTTCTATGAGGGTAAAACACAAATTATTCTTTTCTTTTTCCCTCTTAATTCACCCCACCTGGAGATTTCTGTGTGGATTTGATGTGAATGTGGAGGGAAGGTGGGAAGAAGGGTTTAGGAAGAGAAAAATAAAGTGAAGTAAGAAATTCTCTTAAATTGGACTTTTTACTGAGAAATTGCTTTGAAGTTCCTTATAAAATTTGTAAATCTGAATGGTAGAAAACTAGTAAACCTGCTTAGAGCAACATTCTTCATACAGTACATAATGAAAAGACTTACAGGAATTCACATATTTTAGAAAACCAACTCTTGTCTGAGATTAGTCACACTTAGAGCTAGAATCCCTTATCATGGAATGAGAAATGGATGACAAAAGGGTATCTTGGCCCATTTTCTAAGGGGACGAGACTTACAACACATTTGCTATGTGTTCAGCAAGTATCAGTTGTTATGCTAAGTACAGACCTGAAAGCAGATTCTCCCCAGGAGTCTACCTGTAGACTCAGGTGGTCAAGTTCTCCAAATGAGTCAACATATATGACTTTGGGCACACTGCTTAGCCTCTGTTTTCTTACCTGAAACTGGGGTAAATAATAGTACCTACCTAATATAATCATTAAAGTTTAAATGAGCTATGACATACAGAGCCCTTAGAGCACTGCCTGGCAAACGGAGAGCGCTAAATAAATATTAGCTTTTACTGTTACAGTGTCTCACCAACTATAAAACACCATCAATTATTAGTCACACTGTTACTCTAAATATAATATAAAAAAAAGGCTGATAGTGACTATAAGGCAGCATTGAGTATAAGCATTCTTAGATATGTGAAAATGTGGGAAAACATTTAAAAAATTAATAAAATATGGTATTGTTGTCAGTACCATAATCATCATCACCCAGGGAAACAAAGAGAATCAAGAATGGTTCCTGGGCCGGGCGCTGTGGCTCACGCCTGTAATCCTAGCTCTTGGGAGGCCGAGGCGGGCGGATTGCTCAAGGTCAGGAGTTCAAAACCAGCCTGAGCAAGAGTGAGACCCCGTCTCTACTATAAATAGAAAGAAATTAATTGGTCAACTGATATATATATATAAAAAATTAGCCGGGCATGGTGGCACATGCCTGTAGTCCCAGCTACCCGGGAGGCTGAGGCAGAAGGATCACTCGAGCCCAGGAGTTTGAGGTTGCTGTGAGCTAGGCTGACGCCACGGCACTCACTCTAGCCTAGGCAACAAAGCGAGACTCTGTCTCAAAAAAAAAAAAAAAAAAAAAAAAAAAAGAATGGTTCCTGGACTATTTTAAACATTTATCCCTCATCCCACACTCTTAAGGAGGCATAACCAGAAGTTCATAAGGAAAGGCTCACAGAGTCCTGGAGCTGCCCAAGACACTGGAATTTACCAATATAAAATACCCTTTGGAGTTTTTTCTTCCTGTCAATATCGCACCTGTAAAACAAAGCAAAACAAAACAAAACAAGAAAACCCTTCGTTTTTTGACCATGGTTTAGATTATAACTGCACACACAGGCATAGCCCACCCCATCCCCATGCATTAAATATCAACTGTGGTGTCTCCCAGCATCTCCCCAAGGAATATACACTGTCCTCATATAGGTCAAAGGTGAACCTCAGCAGAGTAACACACACATGTTAAACAGTCTGTTGCTGAAACATAAGCAGAGTTTTGCCAGAGCATAGGTCTCATGGTGATAATAAATAGTACTGTGCCAAGAACACACTTGAATTTTTAAGTAGGAGAGTTTTCCTATCAATTCTGAATTTAATATCGCATTGACACTAATTTGAATCGCTCATACAACATAAAGCATATTAGTTTATTACTTGCGGTCTCTTGTGCTAGAATAGCAAAAGGAGAAAGATCTTCACTGTTAAGCACAGCCTAGAAGTACATGCCCAAGGTCTGTTATCAGAGACTATTTGATATTTTTTTTATCAACCCTAGAGCCCTCAATACCATATTACCAACAGCTTACTAGACATTCCAATCCGAATGTCCCAGAAGCAACTCAAATCCAACAGTCCAAATTCAAACTGATGATATGCCCCCCTTCCACCCACTCTTCCTTACCTATACTGTCTTTCTGAGTTGCTGCCACTAAATTAACAATGGAACTCCAAAACTTAGCTCTACTTATCATCTATATGACTTTGGACCTCTTAATTTTCTTTGTCTCTGGTTGTTCATCTGTAAAATCATAGAGCCATTGTGAAAATTAAATAATAAGATAAAACAGAAAGGGCCTCACTTAGTGCCCTGCACAGAGCAGGCAATCAACAATCTTTTTTTTTTTTCTCTCTTTTTTACCAAGACAGGGCCTCACTCTGCAAGCCCAGCTAGAGTATAGTGGTGTCATCATTGCTCCTGCAATCTCAAGCTCCTGGGCTCAAGTGATCCTTCTGCCTTAGCCTCCCGAGTAGCTGGGACTACAGGCCTGCACCACCACACCTGGCTAATTTTTTCTATTTTTAGTAGACACAGGGTCTCACTCTTGCCTAGGCTGGTCTCAAACTCCTCACCTCAATCAATCCTCCCCCCTCAGCCTCCCAGAGTGCCAGGATTACAGGAAGGAGCCACCATGTCCAGCCAATCAATGATCATTGATTTTCTTTTCTTTAAACCACATATCAGGTTCACTACTCAAGCTATTCTTTCTTAATGGAATGTCTACTGCTTTCCTTTCCTTCCTCTTTTTCTTTTCAAGAAAACTGCTGCTTATTCTTCAAGACAAAATTCAAATGGCATCTCCTCTATGAAACTCTGCTGCCCCTCCAAGAAGATTTTAGAGCACTCTGTTCTGACTGAAGCATACTTCACATCATGTAGCAATTATGTGATTACCAATCAACCTCCATCATTCAACCAAATCCAGAAAATACGTTACACACCATGTCCCACCTTCTCTCCAGACAGACATTACTAAGCAATCACAGCACCACTGCCCTGAGTCAGGATGCAATTTCAGAATCCTTTCAATACCATGTCCCAAGCAGTAGTGGCACTAATCAGTTTACCACTTAGAACTAAACAGGCAGCAGCTTAAGACCAAGGGCTGTACCTAGATAAGTCTACAACCTACGTGACCACAAGTCAGATTGTCAACCTCTCTAGGCCTCAGTTTCCTCATTTGTACATCTATTTTTTAGGATCCCTGCTGGCTCCCAAGTCTGATGACTTCGTAGTGATAACTCAGGGGCCCAAAATGGCCAGAGCTGGTGTCACTACAAAAGAAGTTTGCAGCACAGCTCTGTACATGGCTCCCACTCCAGGTCCACACCCAATTCTTATCAGAGAGTTAGGCATGCCTTTCAGACACTCGAAATTGATGCTGGTGTCTATGTAATTGAAACAGAAATGGGGTGAGAATTTGAGATCTTTCAACTTGGCAGATAGCAGCTGCTACTTACCAAAGCCTACCTGATTGCAGCTATTTTGCACCTGCTGAGAAAAAGTTTTCAGCAAAAGAGATTATTTCCTTTTTTAACCCTTGCCTGAGAGCAGTACTCCATATTTTTTTTCATCCAGTTGTACAGAATAGATCAGATTCAGTCTCCCATATGCAGATGGACCCTGATGAGTTAACACACATGGCATGGTCAAACAACTTCCACTAAGTCCTGCCACTCACTTGAGAATTTTAAATGTCCACTGAGCTATTTGTTGAAAATCTAAACTCTTACCAGAAATGGTGCTACACAAAACCAAGACAGCCTGAGAATTTTTATTCTGTGAATATTTCTAAAATAAAAAAATCTATTTTTATATCTTATATATGACTGCTTAAAGATAAAAATTTCTCTGGAGATTATTTGTTGATTCCATAAGCCAAATATTCAGATTTATTCAGTAAACATTATCATGAAAATACACACAAAAATAGTCCCCAGGGAAAAAATTACCAATAAATAGTTGTGAAGAAACAAAGGCCATTTCTCTGAATTTAGAAAACAGATTCAATTGATGGGAGGAATGTTCGTGCAGGAGCTTAATATTTTTTTTTTTTTTTTTTGAGACAGAGTCTCG
The DNA here is from genome assembly GCF_040939455.1 of Microcebus murinus. Lineage (NCBI taxonomy): Eukaryota > Metazoa > Chordata > Mammalia > Primates > Cheirogaleidae > Microcebus > Microcebus murinus. The sequence continues at coordinate 60,294,627 of NC_134105.1, read as the reverse complement.
CTTTGTTGTCCAGGCTAGAGTGAGTGCCGTGGCGTCAGGCTAGCTCACAGCAACCTCAAACTCCTGGGCTCGAGCGATCCTTCTGCCTCAGCCTCCCGAGTAGCTGGGACTACAGGCATGCGCCACCATGCCCGGCTAATTTTTTATATACATATCAGTTGGCCAATTAATTTCTTTCTATTTATAGTAGAGACGGGGTCTCGCTCTTGCTCAGGCTGGTTTTGAACTCCTGACCTTGAGCAATCCGCCCGCCTCGGCCTCCCAGAGAGCTAGGATTACAGGCGTGAGCCACCACGCCCGGCCTAGGAGCTTAATATTTTAACTAAAACTTCTGCTTTTATTCCCAAGACTCTCTATGTGTCCCAGTGTGGGTGCACATTCCTCTTTTGCAGAATTAGGTCCCAATGACTTGAAAGGAGGCCTTACTAATAACCTATCAGAGGAAAATAAACTATCAAACAGAAAGTAAGAGAAATAAACTCACAGCACATAATTGCCCCTTTGAAGGGGAAACTCACAACACAACTACCCCCTTGTTTTCTTTAATTAAAACACTTGTGGCCTAACTTGTTATGTCTAAGAGTTTCGTTTTCTCAGCCTTGAAGAGTCCTAAATGGACAGTAGGGGTGCAAACGCCCCACTTCAGCTCTCTGCCTCAGTTCCTGCCAGAAGGAGATTCCAAGCACTCTGATACAAAGTCAGCCACAGAGAGAAGGGAAAAAAAAGGAAGAAGCAAACACAGCAGCCACCATAATGGCTTCTGTTATCAGTCTGCAACAACAAAAGAAAAAAACAAGTTTTACCCTTTAAAAATAGCAAGTCATTTAGCCTCACTGTCCGGCACTTTCTTCTTTCCTCTGTGTGCTGTGGCCATTCCCTCCTTCTCTTCCTTCCTTCCTTCCTTCCTTCCTTCCTTCCTTCCTTCCTTCCTTCCTTCCTTCCTTCCTTCCTTCCTTCCTTCCTTCCTTCCTTCCTCCCTCCCTCCCTTCCTTCCTTCCTTCCTTCCTTCCTTCCTCTCTCTCTCTTTCTTTCTCAGAAAAGTAAATAAACTTTGTACTTCTTTCTATCCTAAACTCTGCATGAGAAATCTTTCTCCACTCACCTTGAGCACCCAGTAAATTTCCATCCTTTCATGATTGAACTTTCACAACCCCTAAAGCAGCCATCTGCAACCATTTTGGCACCAGGGACCAGTTTCATGGAAGACCATTTTTCCATGGACTGGGGAGGAGAGGAGGGATGGTTTTGAGATAATTCAAGCACATTACATTTATTGTGCACTTTATTTCTATTATTATTATGTTGTAACATATAATGAAATAATTATATGACTCACTATAATGTAGAATCAGCAGGAGCTCTGAGCTTATTTTCCTGCAACTAGACGGTCCCATCTGGGGGTGATGGGAAACAGTGACACCTGAAGTGTGTTGCTTATGTCCAGTCTACTTCATAATCTCGTTTTGGCTGCTGCTACTGTAGAAAACCCTTCTTCACCAAGATAGAATGTTAGAAATGGAAGCAGCCTTTTCATTGCTTTTGTGGCAATCTCAGGATATCCTATCTTGACTTTAATCCAGAACGTATGGAGATTTGAAGTTGTCTCAAACATACTTGTAAGGCCACTGACATTTGCAATCTCAAGCACTTGATCATCTTCTAGCACAAAGTTGATTCACCTGGCTTATTCACAAATGGGTCACGGATCCATTCCTTCCCAGTTCAGGGGTCTTTTATGATTAGGAAGTAATGCTCCAACTCTTTTGAAAGCTGAGATAGAGATCATGCTTCAGCTGGGAGAAAAAAATGCCCTGGCTCAGTCTCTTTCGAAATCTTTGCTAATATTTGAAACATGTCAAAAATCCCAATGTTCACTTGTCACCCCTATAATTCCAGTTTGGCTTTGAATTCAGCCACTTTATCTGCTAATTTGAACACAGTTGTCATTCTCCTCTGAAGTGACAGATTGAGTTCATTGAGCAGGTTGAATATGTCACACAAGTAAGCAAGTTTTGCAATCCATTCTGTGTCACTGAAATGTGCTGCCAGTGGTGACTGTTTTTCGTAAAGAAATCTCTGGAGCAGCTTTCATAACTCAGAAACTCTGGCCAGTGATCTACCTTTAGAAAACCATCTCACTTCTGTGTATATGAGAAGACATGTGTACTCTGTGTCCACCTCCTCACAGAGCTGTGCGAACAGATGTGAGTTAAGGGCATGTACTTTAATGTGGTTGATAATTTTACTCACATCCTGCAAAACATTGTCTAGTTCAGGTGACATTTTTCAGCCAGCCAGCCTTTCTCTATGGATGACACAGTATGTAGACTCACATTCGGAAGCAACTTCCTTGACCCTAAGCAGTGAAACCAGAAAGCTGTCCAGTCACGGCAGCCACTCTGTTTGTGCATACACTAACATAAAATGACCAATTCAGTTTTTCTGATATGTAATTATTCAAAGACTTGAATAGTTCTGCAGCTGTGGTGTTGGCTGGCAACAAAAGTGCACATAACATATCCTCATACACATCCTCCTAAAAAATATTTCCCACAAAAACAAGCACTTTTGCCTTGTTGTCAACATCAGTAGAATTGTCAACCTGGATTGCATACCACAGTGACTCATTAATCCTCTTTAACAATTGTACCTCCATATCCTCTTCTGTTTAATCAATTCATCTAGTTATGGTGCTAGCCAAAAGAGGAACAAGTGCCACCTTTTGAACCGCAGCCTCTCCTAAAAGTTCATGGCAAATGTCCTTAGCAGCAGGCAGTATCAATTCTTCACCAATAGTAAAGAGCTGCTTAGCTTTAGCAACGCTGTTAGCTGCTAAGAATGATGCTCTCAGAATTCACTAAGAATAATGCAGATACATTTGATGAAGCCGTGGCCTTCAAAAATTGCTTCTGTTCTTTGCGTTCACAGTTTTCTTCTTTTGAAAAACTCCAAAGGCTTCTCTTTTAATGCAGGGTGACTGGTCTCCATGTGGCAAAGCAGTTTTGAAGGTTTCATGGCTTCATTGGATAGCCGGTCACCACATATTACACAAAGTGGACTTGGAGAATGTGAATCGCCTGTTGCAGTGAACTCCGTAATTTAAGTAGTACTCTTGATATTTTCTTTTAATGCTTTTACTTGTTGGCAGTCTTAGAGTCTTCTGCTGTCTCATCATTGGGTCTTTCCTTCTTTTCAAAGAAGCTCTCCAGTGACCTTTTTCACTAAGGTTAGCTTGCAGGCTTATCACAACTGTGACTGAGACAAGTACACAGTGTGGGAAAGAGGTGCACATGGAAGTGGTAAATAAAATAATGGGTGGGCCACGCTGGAACTAAAATAAGTGTCAGATTCTGACTTAAAGCCTGCCACCAGATGCAGCTTTACAATTCAAGTAAGATGCTCACTTGCCACTATAAAGCCTGCCACTAGATGCAGCTTAATCGTCACTTACCAATCACTGATAGGGTTTTGATATGAGTCTGCAAGCAATTGATATATTATGGTCTCCATGCAGCTAAACCTCTCTGCCAATGATAATCTGTGTTTGCAGCCACTCCCCAGTGCTAGCATCACCGCCTCAGCTTCACGTCAGATCATCAGGCATTAGATTCTCACAAGGAGTGTGCAGCCTAGATCCCTTGCATGCACAGTTTACAGTTGGGCTCATGCTCCAATGAGAATCTAATGCCACCACTGACCTGATAAGAGGTGGAGCACAGGAGGTGATGTGAGCAATGGGGAGTGGCCGTAAATACAAATGAAGCTTTGCTGGTTCACTGGTGGCTCACCTCCTGCTGTGCAGCCCAGTTCCTAAGAGGCCACAGACCAGTCTGCTGCCCAGGGGCTGAGGAACTGCAGCCCTAAAGGGCTTAACCTGTGGCACCTGAATCATCCACACATATCTCTCTTTACTATTGCAATGACTCTTAGCTCTTAAAGACCGGAAGCTGCATCTATTTTATTTACCAATGCTTCTCCATAGGCAAAAGCAACCAAGCCAGAAGCCTCGTGTACAAAGAAACACGCACAAATCTGGATATTTTGTAGGCCTGAGCAAGAGCTGCGTGATTAATCTGTTTTAACCACAGATCTACTGCCCTAGTGGAGCAAGAAGAGAAAGGCCACCTCCACATCTTCTTGTCTCCTCCAGCACCTGAAGCACAACAACTCACAAGATGATGCTTAAAAAACACATAATTCACATTCACTTAAGGTCAGTGTTGGCCAAATTAGTTAGGTAATTTTTCAAAAAATGAAGTTGATCCCATATTCCTAGCATATTTTGACTTTTTTATATGTTTTATTTTTAGGTGATATTCTACAAATCAGGCTTTGCTCCTGATTTTGACAAAGCCTTTTCTTTCCCAAGTAAAATAGATGAGCAGTTCAGCAAGACAGGGCAGCTTTTATCTGCAAAAAAATCTTCCTTTTAGCAGAGCAGACAATACAAGCAAAACGGAGGCAAACACACGCAATATTTCCTATATGCGAATTGTGATTCTTTTTTCCCGTGGGATGTGCAAGTGGCAAGATAGTTTATTCCCATGTGGCGCTGATAGCAGGTCCTGAATACTTCTGAATATATCACTTTTATTGCCTTTTATATTGAATTACTGTGAAAGAAAAAATACTTTTGTGAGAATTCAAAATCAAAATACTTTAGGAGCTTTTAGAATCTACCTCCAGGACATAAAGAAAAGCTTAAGAAAACAAATAATTCTGCTAAGGGGTAGAATTAGACACCACTCCCACTGAGACAGGGCCCTTTCACGGGAAGGGAGACATTATCAAATATTTATGCTGACTCTCAGGGACAACCTGCAGGTGTTCCACTTGGGGGTTAGGCACTCTGCACACTGTCCCTGCTGCTTTAGAACCTGCCATGTTAATGGACAAAATTTGCCCCAAGGTGCTTTGGCCTGTAACATTTCAGCACTGCATGGTCCTTCTGAGATTTGGTTCAAGATGCTTTCTAATGGTGTATTTCACTAGAAATCTCATCTCTCTATTGTCCATTAATCATAAGGATTCTTGTGTAATACATAGCATTTCTTAGTTTTCCAGGTAACTCTTTAATACATTTTCTCTTCTTCCCATGCAATCAAGAATGCCACAAACCAAGATTTGTTTAATTTCCAGCTTGTCATTTTCTACTTAAGTGAGAAGAAGTTGTCTACATGGCAAGGTAAGGTCAAAGTGTCTTGGCATGTTATAAAAGCCCCTTCTTGATCTGACCTCTGACTATTCATCCAGCCTCATCTCTCAGACTCCCTAAACTTATACCCCAGATGTTAGCCTTGGTAAGCTTTTTGTGGTTCTTGGTAAACTCTACGCTTTCTGATTGCCTCATACATTGGTAGAGTTTTTTTCAATTACAAAATTTAAGTTTTAAGGAAAGAAAATCGGTCTGCAATCTCTAAAAAACTTTACCTCTTCTCCGAGAGTTCCCCTAGCCTTTCTACTGTCTCATCAGGAAGTCATTCCTTAGAATCTTGAGGAGTCCACAGTTAGGTAGATATAGGTGGGTATGCAAATAGATAATAGATGATAGATAGAATATAGATGGAAAAGCAGATATAGATATACAGATATAAAACAAATACAGTACAAATTATATATGTTATATTATAAATATTACATGTTTATATATTATATAAATTATACATATTGTAGTCATGCTATAATTGTAGTACAATTACTTGAACACCTACTATGTTTCTAAAAATTGTGCTAGACCCTTTACACACATCACCTCTAATCTTCACAATTACAATGCATGTAAATACCCTTATCCTTCAATTTATAGTTGAGGAAACTATTAGCCAAGGGGGGGATAAATGATTTACCTAGGGTAAAAGCTAGTAATTGGTGACATCAAGATTCAAACCAGACTTGTGTATAAAGCTAGTGATCTTTCCATTACACCTCAAGGATATCTTATTCTGTATTTATTTAGTCATATCACCTTATATAACCTAAATAAGTATCCTGTATTTATTTAGTCATATTTCTGTCTATTCCAATAAATCATAACGCCTTGAGGAAAAGGACCACATCTTGTATCCCTGGCTCTGGAAACTCATACTTTGGCACATATTAGGTGTGTAAGAAATGTTGGTGAATCAATAAATTAAATGAATGCAATAACTTGTCTCTGTGCTTTTCAGGTAAAAAAAAATAGTTACTGAAAGTGGAAATTAAGATGCTTTTATATTTCCTGATATTTTGTTTTAATAATTTTCAAGAGGCAATATAGTCAAGAAAAGATGACTTGGGGATAAGAGAGACTAGTTTCTGATCTCATCTCTACATTTAACAAATTATTTCCCATCTACAGATTTCTCACCTGTAAAAGGAAGATAATAAGAGCCCCTTCCTCACATATATATGAGGCTTACCTCTGAGAAAGCCTATAAAAACCCTTCCTTCACACACTGTTAAGTTCCATACAAATGTTGACTAATGCTGATGGTCAACTACACATGATGATATTCCTCAGTGACCATTTATTTCAAAATATTACTTTTATAACAAGAAAAAAATGACAACTAAAGAGATCTTATATTTTCCACCCATCAAAACACATTTATTGAGCACCTATCCATATAAGACATAGGATCCAAATTCAATCTGTTCTCCTAAAATAAGAAAGTTGATGGTAGAAGAAAACAGGAAGGAAAAAAAACCTAGAATGCATTTGTTATAAAATAATGTAATGCCTTTCTTTCTAATTCAGGTTAAAATTCTGCAAAGGCTGGACCTGTGTCTATTCTGTTTGCCACTATATCATCCTAGTATAATATACGAGATACAGGTGACACTCAAACATTCATTAAAAACACGTTCATAGTTCATTATTTCGTAAAATACTGTCATAGACATCTTGAGTTTCTAAGATAAGGCACAGTCTGGAAATGTAGGGTAAAAGCAAAGAGAGAACTGAATTTTCTACATATGAAAAGCAACATGGATTTGTGGAATGAAGAACGGCAAAGAAAAGAAGGGTCAATAGAAGAAAAGAAGTCCAGGAAAGTAGGAGTAAGGCAGGACCTCGGTGGGGTGACACAAAGGCATTTCCTTAGAAAGAAAAGAGAACACCTGAATTTTTACCACCTAGTGATATTATAATACTCAAAGCATTTAATTGCATGAAAATGCATTTTCTCCCTCTCTCCTACCTACTCTCTCTCTCTCTCTCTCTCTCTCTCTCTCTCTTCCTAAGAAGTTTGCTTTCCAAGCTTTCATTCTCGTCCCTCTAATTCCTCTCATCTGGATACCACCCTAGTGAGGTGACCGTGGATGTTAGAAAACCAGGTTTGACTTGTAGGCAAGTAAACTTTACCTCTCTGAACCTTTAATCCAGAAAATGAGGATAGTAACCTGCCACTTCTCAGAATTACTGAGTGTTGAAAGCAATAATATATATGAAAGGGTTCAGAGCACGCCATCCCCAAATATGCTACTTTGGCATAATAGTTATTTTGAGTTAAAAAGCACTTAAAAAAGAGCAGGTGCAAGATCACCCTGAGCTTCCTTCTGTTTCTTAAAAGCAGGAGATGAAATTCCAATGTGGAGTTCTAGTGAAAGATCCCCTCCCTATACTAAAAAGAAAGCAACATTCTTTTCATCAAGGACAAGAAGTTGAGACTGAGAGAATTCTGTACACACCTTGTCAAAATAGTTCTCACCTTCTAGCCTCTCCACATAATTCTTTGCTTTTCCACAAATTACTATTCTTTGTCCAAATCAATATAGAAATGTTCAACAATAACTGTGTCTTTGGGTCTTCATTTCCTTGTGAAGGCGCCTGTGACACATAAAACTTGTCTTAAATAAATTTATGTTTTTCTCCTGATGATCTGCCTTATGTCAATTTAGTTTTGAGGCCCAGCTGGGAAAAAAACAAAACAAGAGAGGTAAAATTTTTCCTCCTTTACGGACATTATGTCTCTAGCACATAGTAAGTGCCCAATAAATGTATATTCCTTTTCCTACTCCCTACTCTCTCTTTATTCATCCTGCATCATGAGGGAAACAATTTATAACTACTGAGACTCAGTTCAGCAGCAGTGGGAACTCACTCTCTCTCTCTCTCTCTCTCTCTCTCTCTTTCTCTCTCTCAAACATCCTACCTTTTACCAAATGCAATAGTACTGACATCCAACATCTCCAAATAAAGAATAATACACTTGGTAGAACATTTGGAGAGAGTTTTTAACTACAAAGGGCCATGCTAGTAGCACCTTAAAATACAACATTTGGGTCTCTTTAGTTTGAAAAATCTTCAAGAAGCTCTTTGATATCAAAGAACATACCTATTTTCGGTAGCTTTAAAGTATAATTGCTCAGGTTCCCTGGTGGGAGAAAAATAAAGTCTCGTAAAGAAAAGAAAAAGAAAACATCTCAATAAAGGATTCCAAAAGGGAAAAAAAAAAATCTCTCACTGGTTTGAAAAAATTCTTAACAGAGATTTTTCCCCTGCATAGCCTGAACTGGGGAAGCTGCCAGGATGAAGAACCAAATTATAACAGGAGGAACCAGGAAGGAATTACAGCCCTCCATACCCTGATCAGTTTTTAACAAGTTGAACATCTTCTCTTTTTCATTACAAATTATGCAGTTTGAGTTATTTTACCTTCTAAAAAGTGAACAAAACGTATAAAATAAATAGAATCTTCCCAGGACATTTTGCTTTCGTAGACTGATAGACAAGTGCACCAACTTCACATAAATTATATGCCTAAATAGAGCAGCTAACAACATGCTACCACATACCCATCACTCTGCTTCCCTTAAATGGGTTGAACTTGACCTTCAAAGCCCTTGAAATGCAAAAAAACTTACTCTTTTCTGACATTTATGAGGGTCTTTTCTGCTTGACTGCCTTTTACCTCCTGGAAATAATAGTGAAAGCATTGTGGACGAAACCTGCTATAAACACTGACAAATAACAGGAAGGCAGACAGTTTTATTCTGGGCAGGTTAAAGCTAATCTAATCAAATCTAATTCTCTCCTTTTCTGTAAGCCTACCACTATGTTCAATTTATTTTTTGATTAGAAGTGCAATATGATAGTCCTCTCTGGACTGCAGTTAAACAATACTGAGGTTTACATTTTCCCTACAAACAATTCTGATGAAACAACAGATTTTAAAGGTTTCTTTTTTGAAACCTTTAAAAAAAACTACTCTCATACTAAAGATAAGTTCTGAAAAGATTTTTAAGAGAAAATTTTTCTCAGTGATTTTTGACTCTGAAAATGTACTGATTGCTTCTATTCTAACCAATAATAATATACACCTAAGGGAAAAGTGTTCCTTCATCCCAGGTTTCAGAGATTTAAAGAAAAAGAGCTCTTTGAAAATACTGACTAATGGCGGTAAAGACACGACATTATGTGTATTTAAATACTAAATAATGGGAACAATGAGACTTGTGGCTGAAGAATAGTTAGCAATTCAGTTAACAAGGTACAAAGAAAATACAAAAGGTATTTTCTTTTCATTGAACAAATGCACAGTCCCTTATCAAAAACAGAGCTTTCTTGGTGAGTCCAAAGCAAGGCTACATGCCCCCTACATAGTTTTGCATAAATCACCAGTTTGCCTTCCTCTGAAAAGTTTTCATTGACCAGTAAATCATCCTATTTCTCCCACTCCTCGATTACGGCATAAAGCAAATGCACATTCACTATATATATTACACACGCACCCCTCCCTCACACATATACAAACTTACTTCTACTTATAATGTACCAATTGTTAGGCAACATAACTATATTTTGGTTTAAAACTTTATATTTGGAAACAGAAGGAATTTTACTGACGGTCTTAGAAGAAGAAAGAGGAAAAGGCCACTATTTAGCCTTATTTTCAAATTAACAATAGTATATGACCCTCACATAAAAGACTAGAAAACCCACCACACGATGTTGGGATTTCAACAAAATGTTTAAATGTTTCTTACATTGACCGTGCAAATGACATGAAGAGTGACAACTGTGGTGCAGACAGATGAAAGGACATCTGCCTTTGTGTTACTTGGTCTTGATTCTAGCCTGGGTTGTTCTACTAACCAGCAATGTGTCCATGGGCTTTTTGCATCCAGTTTGCCTATGTGTAATGTCAACAGAGAGGACAAATGGATTAAATATTTTCTAAAGTCACTTCTAGCACCATATGAAAATTTATGTAGGTCTAATGATCACATAAGATGGTAGATCAATGTCACTATAAGGGTAGAAGAGGATCCTAGATGGCATCTACCAAAGTAGCTACATTTTTCCGTTACCAACTCTTTTGATCAAATCTGCAAAAGATACAACACCATGGTGCCAGCATTATTGACAAAATCAGCATTTGAAAAACTTTCAATAAGGTAGAAGGATGGGTAAAAAACATTACAATCAAATTTTACAATGATAAGTTGGATTGGTCACAGATTCAGTTAAAATGATTTCTTTAATCTCTCTAATAAAAGATGGATGGAAATATTTCCTTGAGAGAAAAAAACCTGAGGTTTCAGTTGACCAGGAAGCACAAAATGATTGACAAACTGCTAAAGAAAATAATTAATTTAGGGAACTTGGGATTAATCTGGAGCAGAGAAGATTTGAAGAGTGATTAAGCATCAAAATACTCACATGGAAGAGGGAGTTGTCGTGTTCATTTTTGTGCAGGAGATAGAAATAGTTCCACCAAGTGGAAGTTCAAGGAGGCAGATTTTGACTTCATATAAGTAATCATTTTGGTTTCATATATCCAAAATATGCATAGGGCATTTAATATGTTCTGGATATAACTGAGATGTGAGACTACAGAAAAAGGCACAGACCCACACCTCAAGGAGCTCAGGGTCCAATAATAAACACATGGCTATAAGAGGAAATAAACACCCCAAAGGAAGAAGTAGTCAAGCTAGGCTTACTGATGACTTTTAAAGGGAAATCCTGTATGTATTGGGTGAGTTCTTAAATTCAAGCCTTTTTCATCTTTAATTCCAGGCTGTTGGTTCAGGGTATAGCAAAGCATTTCCTTTAAAAAGTCCATAAGGTGAACCAACCTTACTTAATGGTACTTACACACCAAGTGTCAGAACTTCAGTCACAAGAAGAACTTAAATTACAAAAGGAGGACTCATGGTTACCAGTTCGTTCATTCTTTCAATAAACATTTTATAAGAACATCTTGCTCACTGCTCCATGCAGGTCTGGCTTTGTGAGGTTGAAATCTCACTGGTTTTTCACTGTAGCATCGCTCCCTGCCCAGGTATATCAGTGTATCATTTCCCACTAATTGAAGCCACCATTTCCAATGAAATCATTTTAAATTGGGACTGAGGATATTTTAACTTCCCACGAGATGGAGCTTCAAAAACTGCCCATTTTCAATGTTGTTGTAATATTAAATTCCTGAGAAGATTCACTGCTCATTACTGGTTCAAGCAATGTTTTATGACAGGCTGAAATTAATACGAATCCCAAGAATTATCTTGGAGAGCTCTCAAAACAGTGCTGTAAGATTTCCTCAGTGTGGCTGCTAAGTCTTTTGGCTATAAATCTCTCCCAATAACACTGCTTATTCAATTTAAGGTTGCAAGCCCAAGAGAGATTAATGAGATGAGTTGTCCACTAGTCAAGGGAAGAACACAAGATATATCCTATCTTATTTCATCTTCTGGTTTAATCATTATAAGTGTTATGTAATATGACATTCACACATTACTGAAGACATTCAAGGAATAAATTGCATATCACTAATCAGCGGATCATTTTTCATTTTCTTACAGACTCTAAAATTAATGATGCCCTCCCTTTTTTATTAAATTCTTTTTTAAAAAAAAGTTATATTAAATAAGAAATTAAACACAGGAACAATAACCATTTTTTTTTTCTTTTGAAATGTTGGTGCTTTTCTCTACGCTAACCAACCCCAACAGTGTTAGCAAAGAGGCTTACGGAGCAGGGACTTACTTCGTTTCAGTTCGCTAGATCTCTGACAAGCAACTTGCCCTTTCGGGATCCAAAATGTTCTTTTCCCACTGGATTCTTTCATGTCTGTTATTCCTCTTTAACTTAGTGGTTGTAACACACTTGGATGCAATTTCCAATCTGCTAATTGGGTCCTGGGGAGGTCCTGGCTGGGCTGGGACAGCGAGACCACGTTGAGCGGGCTAGGCTCTGTGCCCTCTGCCAGGACTTGCTCCAGCAGGAATCCCCTCTGACAGAGCTGCAAGGTGCCCCTTGGCCGGGACAGGGGATGGAGGTGGGCACTCTGCCTCCGGGTACTGCAGCCTCAATCCGCCCACCCCTCCGACATGCTGGGGATTTTAATTAAGAAACCCTTTTGATATGCCATTGTAAAATATTGAAGAAGGTTCATCAAAAAGAAGCTCAGGTTCTCCGAATTTTAAACTTTTACTAGGCCCTGGGAACCCCTTTTATTTTAAAGTATGATGGTCACTTAAAATATCCATCTCTTCCTTTCCTGCTCAAAACACGCCAATCTCACAGGATATTGTTCTCCATCTTCTTTAGTACCTGCTTCCTTAATAATTTAAGCATTACTTCCTCCTGACATTTCTCAGTCGGCCCTTTCACATTTCAGCCATGGGTGGATAACACAGTGCTGCTTTGGCACAACAGCTTGGTAAATAGGTCGGGTCAGGAATCTGTGTGATCCCCTCCTCCCCCATTTTATTCATATAGAGCTGTCCACCTCCTAAACGCCGCCTTCCTTCACGGAACACACAGCAGCCCACCTGTCATCTAAACTGAGCAAAGAAGCAGAAATATCTGGGTCTGCCTCTGGGATGTTACTGTTAGGAAATCAGTGGCCAAATGCAAATGTTCCAGTCTTAGGATAAGTGTGGGAGGTAGCTGTAGAATGAGATGGAAGATGACCCATTAAACAACTGCTAAGATGTGGAAACAGCCCAAGTCCCCATCAATACATGAGTGGATTAATAAAATGTGGTATATGTGTACCGTGGAGTTCTATTCAGCCACAAAAAACAATGGTGATATAGCACCTCTTGTATTATCCTGGTTAGAGCTGGAGCCCGTTCTACTAAGTGAAGTATCTCAAGAATGGAAAAATAAGCACCACATGTACTCACCATCACATTGGTTTTAATTGGTCAACACCTAAGTGCACATATAGTAGTAACATTCATTGGTGTCAGGCAGATGGGAGGGGGGAGGAGGTGATAGGTATATTCACACCTAATGGGTGTGGTGTGCACTGTCTGGGGGATGGACATGCTTGAAGCTCTGACTCAGGTGGGGCAAAGGCAATATACATAACCTAGACATTTGTACCTCTATAATATGCTGAAATAAAAAAGAAAAAAAAAAGAAGACCCATTAGTCCTGAATTTGGGACAAAAAGGCCTGAGTTCTGGTCCTGGACCAGCTACTCACTGCCTGCACCACCTTTCTGGGCCGCAGTTTCCTTTGTTGTAAGATACTATCCTCCTCAACGAGCAGATATAGAAACATACCCAACTACCCAAAGAGGTAGATTTCCAGCTGTGATAAAAGAAAAAAATGGAAACAACATAAATACCTACCAGAAGGTGAAATGGCTAAATAAAGAATGGGATATTCATTCCCTGGGCATGCAGCAGTTTAAAAGAGTGAGGTAGATCTGTATGTTTTATTATGGAACAATCTCCAAGACATGCTGTGAGTAAAATTTTTAAAAAGTAAAAAAAAAAAAAAAAAAGCTTGTAGTAGAAAGTTATGCGTAATATGTTACCATTAGTGTAAAAAAGGGCTACGAGGCGACACTGTGCTTTTTTCAAAGGTCTCCCCGAGCGGCCACGAACGGACTTCTGTGCAGGACGCCGCACTGATGATGGCGGCCGGCCCTGAGGGGGGATACCGTGCGGGGAACTGCCGCGGGAGTGCTGCTCAGAGGGAATGTTTTACGTTTATCGGTAACACTTCAATTTTCTTATAAAATAATGTATTCCTTTATTAAATGTGTAATTAAACATTATTTCCAAAGGAAAAGAGTGCTTGTGAGATCATGTGTATGAAACTACTCTGAAAAACAGAAAACACTGAGCACCTGAGAGCTTTCACCATCAACTCGGCCCAGGCCGAACCACACCCACCCAGGCCACCTTCCCTGCAGAGCAGGAGGCCGAGCAGCCCAGTCTCCCACTCTCACTAGTTTCAGGAAAGACCTTGGGCAAAGGGGAATGTGCTTCCGCTGGTGACCTCGCCATGCAAGTGACCAAAAAGCGAATGTGTTGGGGTCAAGGCTGAGCCTACGCCAGCCAAGCCTTCAGTAAATGCCTGTTGACTAAATCCTCTGTTGACTGTGGGGCCTCCCAGTGCGATATCTAAACCCCTTTTTGGATTCTATCAGTGCTTCCTTGGGTCTAACTTAACGGGGTTGGTTTAATCCAATGTTTCCCAACCACTTTTTTGCTACCGCCCTTTTCCCCCTGCAAGAAGCCTCTGCAGTCAACTTTTTCCCTAATAATACCATTCATGAAAAAATCTAAATTTTTGCCCCATCGAGGGTGCTATCATCCTGGTAGGGACGCATGATTTAAGCTATCTATCCCATGCTGCTGAAAGCATTGTACCTGAATTAACATATTTAATGTCCAGAAACAGATGAGAAACCCGAGACACAGGAAGGTAAGTTCTCACCATAGCTTCCAGCAGTAAGTGCCAGCGCTGGGACTGGAACCCAGGCAGTCTGACTGCGTCTGTGCTCGCGACCACTGCCCTGTGCTGCCTCTCAGAGAAAATGTGCCAAAAAATACCTGAGAAAAATATCTTGCCTCACCGAGAGAAATCATTGGAGTTTATCCCAAATGAGACTGTCACCTTTCAGTGGTGTTTGTAGCAAATAGAGGTTGAGATTAAAGGTAACACACCAAAGTGTAACATAAGGTCCTATAAACACAGGTTTCAGGAACACAAGCGGGAAGAACAAATAAGCCCGCTTTTATTGCAGTTTATGGCACTTAAAAATATAGCTTTGTAGACAAGATGAGAATATACAATGACACAGGTCATACTTTGGAAGGTGAAGACTGGTTCTACATGCCACACACGAAAATCAGACTTTTGAGCCTCACACTCTGAGTGAGGCTCTTTCGCACACGGAGTGAACAAAGTGCAACATGTCCGTTTTTCTCCTCTCTGAAGTGGAGCCAAGGTCAGTGGGTCTCTTTCCAGCCTCCTCACCCGGGACTCCCAAAAGAGAGCTCTCCCCCCTGACGAGTCCTGCTCACACACCTCTGCACAGAGTGTGTCTTTTCGCCACTCATCCAAGTGCAACCTATTTTTGAAGATCCATCTCAAGTTGAATCCCATCCCCAACCTCAGACAAGCCTACATTCTGTCCCCTTCTTAGAGACCCCAATCATCCTCATACGAGCTTCCAATGCATGTACTGCATGCACCCCTCACCTGAACTTCTTTGCAGTGAGGGTTGACTTGAGGTTTCTGTGTGCTGTTCCCTCTCTTACACCACAAGTTCTTTGGTGGGGAGGTTTGGCTAGAACTTACACCTCTAGCTACTTTGTCCAGGACCCAGCATACAGTGTGATACCTCCAGGGTTGGCATGTTGGGGCGCTGGTGTCTGGTGTAGTTTGCTATTGAGAATGCATGTGTTCAAACATCTATATAATGGTATATACATCTATATAAAGTTTATATACATTTATATTTACATTTATTTGCATTTATTTATTTATTACATTTATATACATCTATATAAAGTAGGGGAACCATTGTTTTGGTCACCCTGCATTCAGAAATTGGACCACTGGCCTCAAAAACACATTACCATTGGGTGCAAGGTTGGAGAGGATAAAATAATTATTTACGCTCCAAGTTTCCTCTGTGATTTTTACACTGTGATTGTACCTTTCTCCTGAAGCTTCTAAACAACAGTTATAGCTTAGGCCCACAGGCTATGAAGGTAGCCCATTAAAATCCTGGCAAGCAGAACAGTCTGCCCTATTAGTTGAATAATGAATCAATACCCCACAGCAAAGTGGGAGATGTGATTTTCCATGTGACTTCTCAGCTGGGCAGTGGACTGTAGGTGATCAGTTCAGGGCTGCCAAGGCAGGCTGATCTCAAAACCGCTACTGCTCACAAATTGTGTGACCTTGAACAAAGTTACTTAACAACCTTGTGCCTCAGTTTCTTCATCTGTAAAATGGGATTATAACTATATTCCCATCTCAAATTAAATGTGGCACACTTAGAAGAGTGTTGTTCTCGTTAGCCGCACCATTATTTGCAAAAGTGTATGCACTCAGGAAAGAATAAACTAGCAGATTCTCTTTATATCTGTGTAATATGAAAGAAGAGAGAACCCACCCAATGGAGTAACTTTTAACAATGCTTAAACTCGTCAGGTATCCATGCGCACATTTTTCACACAACAGTCATAAAGCAGGCTTGCTTTTATGATGCCTGTGATTAGGGCTACAGATGACAGAATCACTCTTTAATTAACCTGCAGCTACCAGAGGATCCTATATAAACTAAAGTATTCATCTTTTAAACAGATGAGCTTCTCCCAGCTACTAAAATGAATCCAAAGTAATTGCTGTTAACTTGGGAGGTCGAGGGGAGGCTTCAGTTCACTGTGACCACATAACTTCATTTCTGATGGGATTTATGTGCCATCCCACACTCCACTAGTGTCAACAAAAGGACAGAAAAATAACCTGCAACTGACAAAATGCAAACTTATAAATAACTTCGACTGCCCTCATTCTCTTAGCTGAACAAATTATCTCCGTAATGATGTTGGACAGCTTAGGACTAAATCCTCAGATAGACACACACTGTGGTTATTTGTGCAAAATGAGGAATCACTTCACCTAAAAACAGTTTCACGACTGAGGACTAAAGACACATGAACGGGGTTCCTCCCCAAGGCTGACGTCCTTTCCCCACGTGCCCAAGGCCTGTTGCTTCCTTTCCAGCACTCAAAGGAGGGAAGGATGAGCAGGTCCTGGTTTAACAACTTTTCTTTTTTTAAAGTTATTATTGATTTCTTCCTACAACCATCTCTGGAAAGATTAGAAGACCAGAATTCAGAGCAGATTGAAGTACCAATACTTTCTAGTGTAAATTATTTTATTTCACTGGGATTTCTTGTACGGCATTTTAAAGGATGCGTATCTTACAGAGTTTTCTGTAAACAATCTGTCTCCAAGTTTCTGGAGACAATAAAGGTGAAAAGGAAATACGTGACTTTCAAAAAAGTGACAAGGTCTTTGGGATGCAATTGTCCCACTTTCTTGGTGCACCTGCAATCCAGGCAGCTGTCCTGGGGCTCAGGCCAGGGCACTTCCCACCTCAAACTAAACTTTAACCTCACAATTTCCAGCTGGCTTGGCCACTGGCTTCATAGTAACAACTGAGGCACTTTGTGAAAAAAAGGGCAAGTCATCACATCTCTCGTTCCACCCACGAAGGGGAGCAACACTGCCAAGGTCTAGGGCAGGGGCTGACATCAAACCTCCCTCTCAGGACTCTTGTGTGTCCAGGAGCCTGGGAAAATAAAGGCCAGGAGGAGGCCTAGTCCCCTCCTCTCTCACTGTTTTCTCTGTGGCCGGGAACAGAGAGTGGTTGGAAAGGCCTGAGGCTCTTCAGATCTGTTTGATCCTGGGAGGCTGAAAGCAAATCAGACTAAGCTGCCGACTGCTCCCTTCCAGCAGAATGTTCCCCGGGATGTCTTTGCCTGTGTCTGTCTAGCTCTGTACGTCTGTCCTGTCTCTTCATCTATCACTTTTTCTGCTTTTCTGTATCTGTCAGGATGGGGGAGGTAGAGGAGTGTACCTGCCCGTTTCTGTCTCTCTCTCTGGGTGGATGGGTGTTGTCTTTATCTCCCTCTATGTCGCTCTTTCACTCTGTGTGTACCTTCCTATCTCTATCTCTCTCAGTTCCATCTCTGTTGATCTCTGTCAGGTTGTCTGTCTGTGCTTCTCACGGTCTTTCTGTAAGTCCATCAGAGCTGCAGGGTGACTTCTGTGGCTCTATGCCCTTTTGCCCTCATGAGACCCTCCCTCCATAGAAAAAAATGCTAAAACTTACTTTATGACCACATTGGCATAAGGCAAATTCATATAACCCAGGCTGAACTCATTATTAAATATTCATTATTATGATATCCATTTTTATTCCTGATTTTTTAAAAATTTAAATTAAAACATTTCTGTGGAGCCCTAAAACTGTCACAGTTCTGATGCATAGTGCCTTTGCTGCCTAACGGGTACACACACACACACACACACACACACACACACACACACACCACCCTCCCAACCAGGGGACTGGCCTGCTCATGTCCCAGCCTAGGAAACTGTAGGCTAGGTCGCCTAGTCCACTTCTGCTCTAGATGTCAGGGCTAATATTTTCCCCACATTCTTTCCCCACATTCCCCCCATTTCTTTTACTCACAGGCTAAGTTGATAACCTGTCTTTTCCTTACGTTGGAATGTTAAGATCTAAGCTTCTGATTAGAGCCTCATGATAGAAATGAGCTAGGTGTGTGTTTCTGCCTGCTTTAGTTTCAGGCTAGCTGCAAGGAATTCTCCACATGGCCAGCTCTAGGCCACTGTCAGGATGCAGCTGAAGCCCCAGGAAGGACGTGGATGTTCCTTTCCCTGCCTTGTTTCCTGCCTGTCTGACTAGGAGAATTGGCACGGGGAAGGCACTGGGATTGTGCAGCCATCCATCTCTTCATCCATAAACACGCACTCGCTCCCCATTGTGATGTGACTTATACCCACTATCATTTCTCTGGATGCCTTAGCATCTCATATGCAATAAAGCTTGATTTGTCTGCCTGGAGGACTGACAGGACAATGTCAAGTGGCGTGAGTCAGGTGCAACTAGATTTGGTCACCTTTGCTTGCAAAGACTAAGAAACCTTACATGAGAAACCCTAATAAGAGTTGGTCTCCATACCTAACCATCATCCACCCTCTATCCTCAAGAGATAGTTGTTAGGTTTGATATTTGATAGATTTGATATTGATTATGTTTGGTATTCTTTAACTTGTTCCTATAATAATCCTAATTAAAAAGTCTCCCCCCCAAAAAAATTCCCAAGCTTTTTGCTATGTCCTTAGGAAACAGAATAAAATAAAATTGATTTTCTTCTTTATCAGCAAAACTTGTAAATTGAGGCACAAATCCCAAGAAGCCAGCCCATTAAATTTATCTTAATGTTGCTAATTGGACCCCCCAAAATTGTACTTTTTTACTTGTGAAACTTTTGAAAAACAACTATATCCTCCCTGTTTAGTCATACTTTCCCATCCATTTCCCTTGACCCCAGTAGAGTAGAAAATATGTCCAATGTGCTCTTTCAAAAAGATTTCTGACTTTTGGAAGGATTATTTAACCACTTCTGGCCCCAAACCTTCCTTTTTGCCAGTTTTTGCTTACAATGATGTACTTACTCTTCCAATTTGCTTTTATTTGCTAACGGATTTCTCTCTGATCCTTTTGGGTCATCAACGTACATTTACTCTATAACTCCCTTCTGTTCTCAAAGCCCTGCCAGCAATTCACCTTATTTAAGACCAGAAGAAAAAAAAATTAAAATTCTAAATCATTAGGCAATATTTTAAGGCACAAGTGTCTGTCCTTTAAACATCATATGCCTATCTAACTCAGCTCTCTGGCATGTCCATTGGTTTGAACCAATCACAAAAATCCTCATCTTCCAACAACCAAGGGCACAGAAGGAATGAATGACAAGGAGAGCAGACTCCTAGTGACATATTCAGGAAGGTCCCTTTATACATGATCACATGGATTGATTAAGTTAGGTTCAATATGTGAAATTTCCAAACAATGTGAATCTCAACCTCTGAAACAAAAGAGACCAAGTGTGTGACAGATATGATAACACTTATTCAGAGAGGTTCACCTTGGGGACACAAACAAAACAATTGCAATAAAACACTAAAACTGATGCCTTTGTTTCTATTTCCCTCTTTCTGCCCACCCCAGAATCACTGAAAAAACAGGAAATTTAGGAAAAATGGAAGCATTGTTGCATAGGAAAAGAATATGATCATTTAAAGTCGTGAAAAAATGAGTAGGGTCAACATTTCAAACCCCAACTTAGGCCAAAGATCAAAAGAGGTAAGACATGGAAACGCACAGTTGTACTAACCAAGCTGGAACTTCTTTTAATTCTTAATTTCCAGAAGACATGGTAGGCCCTGACCAATCGTACCTTCCCCCAAGTTGAAAACACTGATTTGACCTTGGGGTTTTGCTCGGGTATACATGACACTTTCAGTGAGCTCTAGACCAGACTGCCTGGATGTATTTAAGTTTGTTTAAATATAAGGCTCTATTATAACATGAATAGTTAGAACAAAAGAAAAATTACTTATTAATTTAGTTAACCAATTAGTACATCAAAGCTCAGTGTGAGTTTAAAAAAAAGAAAATACAGTTTCCACTTTTAAAGGAAAAAAAAAAAACAACCAAATCTTCAGTACTCAGTAGCATCAGCAAATAATAACACCATAGGAAAAAAAAAAACACACAAAGTTTGTATCTAGCTCAGTGGCCTAACCACAGTGTCCTGGGGCTTCTGGGGTACTGTGGGAGCTCAGAGGCCACGCTGGGGTAGGGATAAGGGTGGAGAGAAAAATCCAAGGAGGAAGGTACCACTTCTATGGGTTTCCTACAGTGGGTACTCTATAAAATATTGTCACAAGAATGATTCCACACTTTTAAAAAATTAGTTTGAAAATATAGGTAATTCCTCTGACTTATGAAAAATCATAATAAAGCTGTTTCCTGAGAAACAGGAATTTGTGCCATTTTAAATGCTTTTTTTCAGATGTCATTGTGGCACTGTTGATAACACTAAAAACTGGAAACTACCTAAATGTCCAGTAACCAAGCATTGGCATACACTGAGTCTAGAGTTTTAGGCAATATTAAAAACAATATTATGGTTTTCATTGTGTTGACATGGGAAAAATGTTCACAAGAAATTTGAAAGAATTAAAACATTAAAGATTACGTATGGCATAATTGCATTTTATAATCTGTAGGTATTTATCATGGATATGAAATTATAGATACATACATCTCACATAAAGGCACATATACATACGGATATGGGTATGTGTCCATAAGACTCTTTCTTCTTCCTCCCCTCCCTCTCTCCTGAGATGCCTCACAAGAGATTAATATAACCAGTCTTTCAAGGCAAGACAAAAGGAAGAAAAGAACTAAATAAGTGAAACCAGAACTACTTCATCAAGCAGGACAAAAAGATGAGAAACACATAAAATTTTTGTCTCCTCATGCAGGGCTATTATAAATTGTTTCTGATCACTTTTAGGTAACTAGAGGGTATTGATTTTAGAATTAAAAAGTCTGTTTTTCATGCATCTCACCTTCTCCATTAGTCTTTTCCTACCTTTTCCATTACATTCTGAAGTTATTTCCACCTGTCTGGTATCATCAGCTGAGCTAACACACATAGAAATGCTAACTATAGCACCTGGCACCCGGTATGACTTTAGTATATGCTCCCTTCCTCCCTTTTCTGTCACCTGCATCTAAACATGTGTTAATGAGCTTAAATAATAATTAAGCCATGCCACGTGAATTGACTCTTCCTTGAAAACTCCTAAGCATGCAGTATAACTGAGTAGCAAATTGAGTTTTGGGACCTTCCCAAAGACCAAACATTTCAAAATGAAAACAAGACGCTGAATAAGCCCAAACCACAGCCAGTTTGTAGTCATTATTCTCTGGACCTGGCTCCAGCGGACTGATTAAACAGAAGGGTGCTGTCTGTTGGCCAGGTTTCATTTTCCGACACTTTCCCAGTGCTCTTGGCCCCGCTTGGGTTCCCATCTGTGTTCTGTGAACACTGTGCGTGCCCGTGCAGATGAGGAGCATGGGCCCCAGTATAGAAGAGCCGCGCAGGCGCGCTGCTGGGCGAGCTGCTGGACAGAGCTGGCCACACGCTGTCCCCAGCCGGCCGCGGGCATCTTCCACCAGCATCACTGCTGAAAAGCACCCGGCTGCACTCTGACACCCCTTTCAGACTGGAACCAAACCAGAACATACTGTGTGACATCCATTCACACCTTTACTACATTCACACAGAAAACAAACTCATGATTAAAATTTGCTTTTGTTTAATGTTATTTTTTTTCCTAAGGCTTCTAACAGAGGAACTTTGCAAACTCAAGAGAAAAATCTATATCGACTTCAAGGCAATATCTCAGGGCAATAATATCTTCAGTTAAAAGGGAAAGAAAGCTCCTATTAAAGTGTCTGCACAAAAATATCAGTTAGTGGCTCTGCTACTTACTATCCATGTAGCATTTAACAAGTTATCAAATTTCTCTGTGCTTCAGCTTCCCTGTCTGTAAAATAGGATAATAATAGTAAGTACCCAAAGAGTCATTATGATATTAGAAAGTCAAATTTATGAAATGCTTAGAATAGTGCATGGCACAAAGTAAGCATTACATAAATGTTTGATAAATATGTACAGACTCGGGTGGAGAGAAGGAAAGCAATATTCAGCAAGCGTCTACTCTGTTAGGTGATTTCATGTATTATCTCATTTGCCTCTGTGATCAACTTATAAATAGATATTATTGATCCCATTTTACAGAGAAGAAAACCAAGGCTCAAGTAGAATAACGTGACTTGCCCATGTTTTTACACGGCTAGTAAGGGACTGAGCTGAGATATGAACAGAGGTCTGTCTGAGTCCAAATCTTTGTATCATACTAGGCACGTGATATTAATAACGGTAATAACAGCTACCACTTATTGAATTCCAAATCCCATGCCCATTATTTTATTTCATTTTTACAAGACTCCCCTGTAATATGTAACTAAAACCAGCCCCTGCGTCTGCAGAGAGTGCATCCAACTCAATCTTCTATCTCCAGTGGTGGCAATAGTGATGTGCAGCAGAAGGTCACGTTCCTCACCCCTAACCAAAACAGGTATGAACTTATCTCCTCAAATGGCACACTAGGCATTCATTTACCAAAAATAACAAATGCTGAACGTACTACACCAGAAATATAATCCATCAGCCCAAACCAGAAAGAATGTGGTAGTCAATTCTAGGCTGAAAGCAAGAGACATTTAAGAGTAGCAGGCTGCAGTGTTTTTTGCACTTCATTATAACACGGTTTTGAGAGTATATCCCAAATTTAATTAAATAAAAAATAAGCATTTACAACTAATGAAATAAAATAAATACAAGTAGAATTTTTGAAATTGTGTCCAGCTTTCGAGTTAGGGGATCACTGATTCGGAATATAGTGAAAGCTAGGGTGGAGGAAGGGGATGTGGAGGAGAGGAAAGAAGAGGGAGAAATGGAGCAAGGCAGAGAAGGGAGCAAGAGAGGAAAGGAAGAGAAGTGGAGGGAGAAGACAGGAACCAACAGGACTGTGGAAGGAGTGGGACGAGAGGAAAAGAGGAGAGGAGGTGGGAGGAGAGAGAATAGAGCACCCACTTTCCCTTTCTGAATTCTGAGGAGACTCTGGTGAGAATCCTGAGCTCTAGCATGCCTGGTGCAAGAGTCACAGTTGTGCTCTGGCCCTAAATGACCACTGTGGGTCCACTTCTGCCTCAAACAGCTGCCAGTACAGATCACTCTGCGTAGCGTGGCTCTGAATCCAGCTCAAGCGCTGCACTCACTTGATTATGTGGCCACTCCTGCCTCTGACAAGCCATCACAAATAGTAGTCATCTCTTCCTCGCAAAAGGCTCCCCTTTCCTCTTTCTTCTGTAACAATATCCCTGCCATCCCCCTAGACCCCAGCCAAGCTCTAGAGGCCTGTTGGGTAGTGCAGGTTGATTGATAATAACTGTGTCTTCCAGCAGAAGATTCCACCCCCAAGGATCACAGATGGCAAATGACTTGCAGTAATTTTCTCACCAAAGAACACAGGGCTCAGGCTTGCAGGCTCTAGTCAGCAGAGAATCCAGTAGAAACCACAGAGGAGACTTTTCGCAGCTATAAGCTTTCACTTGAGTTGTTATCAGAGTTTTCCATCACTGACTGTTTAAGAAAATATTAAAAAGGACTCCGCGCAGACTGCTGCTTTACAATTTCAGTTCCTGCCTGGCTGTGTGCATCCAAAGGCAGTCTGGGTGAAGCATGTGGTGAAGTCTGCTATCTGCTTCCTCAGGTGTGCAAAAACTCTTCCCTAGAGGCCAGGAGGCCTCCTCAGCCAGTGGCAGTGACAAGAGGAGATAGATAAAGTAGTATCAAACCTCTGCTGACTTTAGGGCTGGGAGGATGGAGTCACATAATTGGGCTGGAGAAAGGATTATCCATTCTGGTCATTGTACTCAGGGCTTAGAAAATTCTGAACATTCTTCCTGCCTGAGGGAAAGCACCATGTGATGAACAGAACCATTTCAGAGTGAAACCCACTTGATTTTAAATGCTGGTTTTACCATAAACATGTTAGCTCTGTGACTTTGTGTAAGTTACTTGGCTCTCCTAAACCTTGGTTTCCTTGTCATTAAAATAGAACAAATAACACCTAATTGTAGAGAGGATTAAATAAAATTATGTAGGTGCAGCAGGCAAATCTACCAAAATTACTCTTAAATTGCATCATTCTCTTTATTTTTCCTCTTCTTCTCTTTTCATACAGGTAGGCAAACTATCATTCCTTGCCTCAGGGATTCGGGCTCCTCAAAAAGTATAGGTAGCCAGCTCTTCTCAACTTATGAGAACACTGAAGTCCATTGAAAATAGAATGCCCAGTCATACCTAGAATATGCAATGCTGAAGGATACAACTTATAGTAGCAGCTAAAGACACTAATGACTTACATAAGTAGATATGGATAGAGAATGGAGAGAAAGACTAAACATTATAATGTTATAAATATGTCAACTCTTCCCCAAAACTATAAAGTGAGTATAATACAATAAAAATATTGGAAATTTCTGAGCCAATTATAAAATTTATGTAAATATGCAAAGGGTCAAGAGTGACCAAGATATTCCTGAAGAACAAGATACAGGGGTGAGGATGTGGCAGGAGATCTGCCTATTCTGATTTAAAGCTTATTATTAAGGTATAGAAGCTAGTATTTGTGTGGCTCTGACACAAAAGCAGACAAACAGACCAAAAGTATGTAACAGACAGCCCAGAAGGAATCCATACATATATGGAAATTTTGTAGATGATAAGAGGAGACATCATTACAGATCACTGGAAAAACATAAATGATGTATGTATATAGGTGTTTATAATGCAAATATGTACAATATATATGTGTGTATATAACTACAAATACACATCTTATTCCATATATGTTTTGAATATGGCCATTCACTGTTTCAGTAGCATGTATCTTTTCCCAGTGATCTGTAATGACATGTCTGTTATCTACCACATTTCCATATATACATGGATTCATTTCTGGGCTCTCTGTTGCATGTCACTGGTCTGTTTTTCTGTCTTTGTGTCAGTACTACACTACCTATACACACACGTACACATGTATATATATATACACACACACACAAACACACATATACATGCATACATACACATATTATGAAGTTGAAGTAGGGAATAATTTTTAATAAGACACCAAAATATCAACTATAAGGAATAGTTTGATGATTTGACCACCATGAGTTTTTTAAATTTATTAAAATAAATTATTTTAAAAACCAAAAATATAAATTACAAATTGAGAGAAGATACTGCAACATATATGACTGATACTAGGTTAGTAAGCAGAATATATAAGACCATCTACAAATCAGTTAAGAAGGGAAGAACAACCCAGAAGCAAAATGGATAAAAATCATGAACAGATATTGCAAAAAAGATGAAATTTCAAAAACCAATAAAAATGCAAATAATCTCAGCCAATTTGCCAAAAAGGTAAGTTGAATCACAAAGTATAATTTCATATACTCCAGTTTGACAGCTTTTTTAAACTGCTGACAAAACCAAGTGTTGACACAGATGTGGAACAAAAGAACTTCTCATATACTACTTGTATTGAAAATAATTTTATTCTATTTTGGAAAATAATTTTTCATTACATAATAGCATTAAAAATTGTGCATGATCTCATTTAGCATTGTCATTCTTAAATATATATGTATATTTGGGTATCCTTTCCATACAAGCACCAGCATATACAAGAGAAGTTTGGCAGCATTACTCCTAACACTCCCAAACTAGAACCCACCTAATAATCTATTAAAAGTAGATAGATAAATAAAGTAGATAGATAAATAAACTGTGGCTTAATCACACAATGGAATAGTATGACACAGTAAAAATGAAAAGATTCATTCAACAGCATGGAGGAATCTCACAAACCATGTGGAATGAAAAAAGCAAGTTGCAGAAGAATACACATAGATGACACCACTCATACAAAATTTAAAATCACATAACACTAAACAAGATATTGGTTAAGAATGTACAAGTATAGCGTAAAATTATATAGAAAAGCAAGATATTGATAAATACAAAGACATTTTAACCCTGGCGGGGAATGTAGGAGTCATAGCTAGAGAGGCCTAAAAGGGGTCTCCAAAATTACATAATATTTTTCTTCATGTATCTTACGTGTTATATATACCCTTTTATATGTATAAAATGCCCCAAAATAATTTCAATGGACTTACAGGATGCAATGAAGGTTAATAAGATGTTAGGAGAAGTTTGATGAGAGTTATGATGAGAGAAGGATTCTTCTCTCATCAGCTACCCAAAGCCACCAAGCCTCTCTACTTCTGGAAATTATGGTATGCAAACATAAAACCGGGAAATGCTTTAGCTATTTCCCCATTGTGAAGGAATCGGTCTTAGGTTCAATGTTATATTACAGTCAACAAAAGTAGAGGAAGAATGAAACTAGTACCTTGATGACACTGTTGAACTGCTGAATCAAACCACAGATGAAGCTTGTGCTATCTATATAAGCTGTGACCCATCCAGATATATGTCTGTAAGCCCTCTTATTATTTAAAATACATGAATACTGAAGGGAGATATTTTTCTTAAATACTAGTAAAACCATCAGTTAAGAAGGAAATAAAACAGTAGAATCTAATGCTAGGCATAAGAAGGAGGTAAAAGAATTTTAGAGAAGAGGGAGAGAGAATCAGGAAGGAAAAGAGAAAAAATAATCTACAACCAATCCCCACCAGTATAGACTCAAGTATGGTCCATGAAGCGTCCTGAGGAAAGACCTCAGGATGGATCCTAGGCACTGTCTGAGACAAAGGGCACCTGGTCAAGTGTGGGCATATGTATGAGCAATGACCAGAACGTCAGCATATCACTAACAGGGGCTCCAAGAAAGGCCAAGGTTAAGCTTCTGCCACCTGGGAGGGATCGGGGCATTAAAATCAGAATTTAATATTTCAGAAAAATAAAATATGCTATTTTTTGTATATCTGAGTTTATAGACTAAGATTCAAATCTGCTACTTAGGCAAAGCCCCCAACTAGAATTTCCCAAAGCAGGCCTTGAAAAACACTAATCTCCTTTGAAGAAGGTTTTGCGCTTACATAGGTTTAAATGTTGTATGCTACAACCTGTGCTAATTGATTCATAATACACCTTGGCATATTAAAGTCCTGCCATGAATCTTTCCCTAAATGCTTTGAGCAACAAACATTTCTAGAGGAACATCTCTCACAAGCCGAGAAGCTGGAATTGCATGCAACATTTTGGGAAACGGTCTCCATATAGCATAGTCAGCCCCTCTGTCTACAACAGAATGCCATACAGTTATTGTCTCACTTAGTACACACAACAGAACCCTAGAATCCATTTACTGCAGTCTCAGAGAGTGACATTTTTCCATCTTCTAGTGAGGCAATGGCCTTCTGCCAGGTCTGAACTCACCATGAGATGAAGCTCGACAATGCCTGAATTTGAGTGCTTCTGCAGTCACAGTAACAAACTGTTGGTGAAAGGCTTCACCAGGAACTGTTAAATCACATGAGTTTGTCAGGAAAATGATAAAAGAGCACCCTGGAAAAGCAACCCCTCTCCCCCACCATCCCTTTAAAATACCTATGTTTGCATTTATTGTTTCTTCCAGAGATTAGAAATCAGACATAGAGGACTGGTACTAGCATTTTTAAAATAATATCAGAATTTAATAAGTTCAGACTATAGAACTGCTGACATCCTTGTATTGATTGAAGAGGTTTAGGCTGCAGAAATAGCTTTCACTCATGTTCCACTCAAGGTTCTTGAATTGCTTACTTGTGAATTCCTGATGTGGAATGATGAGTAATGAGCAAGGAGGCTGATCAGAGATAAGGTTGAGCAAAGCGAAATGCCGAAATGCCTGAATTGCCGGAGGTTGGGAGAGGTTGGGGGCAAACTCATAAAAGTCTGCCCCACGCTGCTCCAGGCCACCGTGTTGTTAAAATAGTTACAGAGACAGATTTCACAGCTGAGTCCTGTAACATCACTTTGCACAGCAAGTGTGTTTTTAAAAGATGGTGAGTAAATTAGACTTTTTATAAAAACCTTAAAAATTTAAGATGAGTTGGAATAGGTTCAGAATTGGAGATTTAGGATATAAACTTATATATGCATATATATATATATACATATATATATATATATATAAAATATACCCACATGTGCACACGTGTATAATCAATGCATAGTTTGAAGGAATTTTCATTATTGAGAGATGACAACTAAGAAAACTCCCTTGAGCTATGAATATATTTTGCAAAGATTAGAAAGGAAAATACTAAAATATTAACTATGCCTGACTTTGGATGTTGTGATTATGGCTGGTCTTTTTCTTCCTTTTAGTTTTATGTATGCTCCAAAGTTTCTGTGATAAATGGGACTCTCACCTCTGGGTCATAAAACATGTTAGTGCTGAATGAAGCAGTGAGAGTTTTAACAATAGACTCTCATAGTATATAAAGCACAGGAGTGGCACAGACAGTATACATGGGGCAAGAGAAATTTCCATCACATAAGGATAGCAATGTGTGATCATTCCATCACATAAGTATAGCACACTTTACTTACACATCCTAACAGTGATATTTAGATTGTTTCAAATTTTTCTCCATTATAAATAAAGCTATGATATAAATTTTTGCTCAAATTTTAGCGTTTTACTTTTTAGACTAAAGTCCACAAAGTGAGATTAAAGGATTGATGAATATCAATATCTAAGACTCTTAATGAATATTGCTGTATTGCTTTCTAGATTGATATACCAGGTAACGTTTATACCAGAAATATGTAAACGAATCTGTTTTAACTTGCTAGCTTCAAGTATTAAAATTTTTACTTAACCTTTACCAATTTGAGAAACAAAAAACATGGTTCTCATTTTAGTTTTTGTCTTTTTTAATTACTAGGAAGGTTGTAACTTTTCTTGTAAGTTTATTTGCTATCTTTATATTTTCTCTTTTGTGAATTGTGAGTTCTTCCTCTCAGCTCTATTACTTACTGATGCTCCAGAATTTTTAGTCAAGAAAAATATAACTTTTTACATTAACCTTTTGTCCAACATTTGTTGTGAATATTTTTCTGGTTTGTGTTTTAATTTTTATGTGATAAATGTTATGTGTTTTTTCCCAATTTTTCTTTGCTTTTAAACTTCCAAAGGCCTTTTCTACTCAGAGATCAAATAAATATTCACCCAACATTCTTATAGTTTAAAAAAATTATTTAAATTATAATCCCTTTATTGGATATATAACATTCTAATATTTTCTTCCATTCTGTAGGTTGTCTGATTGTTCTCATGATAATTTCCTTGGCTATGCAGAAGCTTTTTAATTTGATCAGGTCCTATTTATTTATATTTTCTGTTGCTATGATTGCCTTTGGGGGTCTTCTTCATAAACTCATTGCTTAAGTCAATGTCTGTAATAGTTTTTCTGACATTTTCTTCTAGAATTCTTATAGTTTCATGCCTTAAGTTTAAGTCTGTTATCCACCATGAGTTGTATTTTGTGAGAGGTGAAAGGTGTAGATCCTGTTTCAGTCTTCTACATGTAGCTATCCAATTTTCCCAGTATCATTTATTGAATAAGGATTCT
Source organism: Microcebus murinus (assembly GCF_040939455.1). NCBI lineage: Eukaryota > Metazoa > Chordata > Mammalia > Primates > Cheirogaleidae > Microcebus > Microcebus murinus. Next base: position 60,264,535 of record NC_134105.1, on the reverse strand, counting down.
TTCCCCAGTGTATGTTTTTGTCTGCTTTGTCAAAGATTAGATCGCTATATGAGGATGGTTTTATATCTGGGTTCTCAGTTCTGTTCCATTGATCTATGTCTCTGTTCCTGTGCCATTACCATGCTGTTTTAGTTACCATAGCCTTGTAGTATAGCTTGACATCTGGTAAATTGATGCCTCCTAACTTGTTCTTTTTGCTTAAGATTGCTTTTGCTATGCAGGGTCTTCTCAAATGTGGTATATGTATACCATGGAGTTCTAATAAGCCACAAAAAACAATAGTAATCTAGCACCTCCTGTATTATCCTAGATGGAGCGGGAGCCCATTCTCCTAAATGAAGTATCACAAGAATGGAAAAACAAGCACCACATGTACTCACCATCAAATTGGTATTAACTGTTCAACACTTAAGTACACATATAGTAGTAACATTCATCAGGTGTTGGGTAGATGGGAGGGGGGTGGAGGGGATGGGTATATTCACACCTAATGGGTGTCGTGTGCACCATCTAAGGGATGGACACCCTTGAAGCTCTGACTCGGGTTAGGCAAAGACAATATATGTAGCCTAAACATTTGTACCCCTGTAATATGCTAAAATAAAAATAAAAATTAAAATAAATAAATAAATTGTAATCCATGGGGATGTTTATTTCTATCAATGATATGAAATGAAAATGCAATTTGATGTTTTCCTGTATGTCTAATTTTTTCAACATTCTTTTCCTGGTAATACCTTCTTTATCAAATATATGAAATTATGCTATATACTAAGATATATTTCTTGTATACTAGAAAAATGCTAATTTTTATGTTTATAAATGGAGAACTATGAAGTGAACCATTTGTATACCATTTTAAAAGGCCACTCCTCTCCAACATGTACCTCTGCTATGTTATATAAATACTGATCCATCCATCAAGTTGCCTTAAACAAAAGATATAATAAGAAAGATATTATTCCTCCTCTCCCTGCTATGACCAACCAAACTAGTGAGGCTGCTGATTAAGCCTATCCTCTCATTGCTCCCAATTCCTAGGGTGCAAACATTGGTCAGTCAGTCCCAAGGCTGTTCTTTAGGGTAGCTAGGACAGCCCAGGGCTCACAAGTTTAAGAAGATGACACCTGATAATAAAGATGAAGAGAAAAGTAGAAGGGACACATCACGCTGCACAAGTGGGTGGAAAAATAGGAACATTCTACACTTCTGGCACTCACCCAGACAGTGACACTAAGGTGGAAAAGCTATTCATGGTTCAAGTACAGATGTAATGAAAGAACACTGGACTACAAATGAGGAAGCCTGAGGCTCCCATCCTTATTTGCTTCTAATGACACTGGACAAGTCAATAAACTTTGTAGGACCTTGAGTCTCTCATCCATAAAAGGAATGGGCTTGGCTATTATAGGATGCTGTTTGGAAGTTCACAGGCTAATTGAGCAGATATAATTTGGCTTGAATGGTGTTTTAATTTTTTTTAATGTAATAGGATATTACACTCTGTTTCTAAAAGCCCCTATTGTTGTCATGCAGCTAGTTTCATTCATTTTTGTTACCTACCTGGCCTCAGAAGAGGTCTAAATGATCTCTAAAGTTCCTCCCAGCTTTATTAATGTACCCAATTCATCGGAAATCTGCATTGGCTCTGCTTTCAAAATACACCGGAATCTGACCTTTTCTCACCACCTCCACTGCTACCACCCTGCTCCAAGCCATCTGCCAGGATTATTGCCTTGGCTTCCTAGTAAGTCTCCATGCTTCCACTCTCACTATTCTACAATCAAAGCAGCCAAAGTAGTCTTTTTAAAGTATAAATAAAGTGATCATTCAAATGCCACTTGATCAGAGACACCTACTCTGACCTCCCTGTTTTCAATAGCAATCCCTTTTCCCAAACTCCTGATCACACTTGCTCTGGTCCATTTTCCAGGTAGAACTGTCCCCTTCTCACACACTATGTAATGTTCTTATATGTTGTGGATTTTGTTTCGGTTTTGGTCTCTTATGTCTAGAGCACAAGATCACCAAGGCCAGGAATTTTTTTGTCTGTTTTGTTTAGTGGTTACTTTATACCCAGGGCCTAAAATAGAGCTTGGCACAGAATGGGCACTCAATAAATAATTGTGAATAATTATGAACTTATCAATAATTTCCCTCTCTCTTTCCTAGAATAAATTCTTTTGGTTCCAAGAAGTTACACCAATGAAGTGGCAATGAAAAATTGAGATAGGATCCTCTTCCCTAACTTCTCCCATTACAGCAAATCACTTCCCAACCACTCCATACCCTGCAAAATTCTCAGCAAGGACGTCGCTTGCCAAATCAACAGAGTTGGGGAGACTTTTATGTGATAAACAAAAAAGCAGCCCACAAAGAGATGAGTTCAAACAGGAAGGAGACTTCTTTTCCACAGCCACCAAGTAAGGAATCGATATGAGAACCAATTTATAAAACAAACAAGGCAGCCAGTCCCAAATGTAGGCTCAGGGATGCTCATATGAAATAGGTCAATATAGGTTACATGGCATCATCTATGTTCTGTGAGCCTATCATCCCTTGGGGCCATCTCCAGGTATTTTTGCTGAATTCAAACACACTGACAAAAAGATCTTTTGTTTCTCAAGAGTAATACATTCTCTTTCAAAGACTAGAAAAGGTCAAACCCCCAAAAATCTGAGTCTCTTGCAACAGCTTTCGGATAGATCCCTTTCAAGTGTGGACTGAATGAAGACACACTCCCCTCATAAAGGTGACCAATCTTACTAGGGATGACACTCTTCCCCTGCACCTGGTGCATCCTTCCCTCCCTCTCTTCACCTGTCAATACCTGAGGGTGTCGCTCAAGTCTGGTCACAGATTTTTAGATGTCAAAGACCAAAACAACCTAGAAATAAAAGAATAAAGAGAGATGAGGAGAACCATTCTAAGGTTGCCAACTTTTTATTTGTGTCAAGCAAATACATCCAATGGGATATTTTGGCACCATCACAGAAAACAAAATAGGCACATAAATCTCAAAATGAGTTTAACCATTTTAACTTTATGAATTCCTTTTGCTTTTCTCATAGTATAAAATGTAGGTAAGAGAAATTTTCTGGGGAAACAATATTTGAGAAGCACTAATGTAAATGCCCTTGAATCCTTTATCAGGAATGACAAAATCTAAGAGTTAGGCTCCACCCGGTAGTAGCATGGACATGAATCTAATGTCATGCTTCACATTAAGGTGAAAGAGGAGACCTCTGCCTCACTGGGTTTCAGACATGAATACATTATGGGATCTCCTCTAAGTCATAGCACTCAACAGTGGTTAGAATCTGGGAGAGAAGTCTCAGAGTTCACTGGCAAGATCTCAGATTTTGGAGGGTGTATTCACAGTGACTGTAACACAGTCCAGGTCTTTAGAGAACTAGGCAACTAGCTTTCCTTTTTTCTATTCCATTCAGAATCCTTCAAAAGCTTTTGCTGATATGCAAATGGCACAAGGTCTTATACTAAGAAAGCCACAATAAGATAGTCAATTCCATTATAACTAGGAAGTTGCCAAATAAAACTTTAAAGTAGATTGTGCAAACCAGTGGTGCACAAGCAGCATATGGCACTCAAGTTTTTTCAGGTTGGATGGGGCACCAAGAATATACCCAAACTTTAGCTGCCTGTATTTAAAAATTGTGAACTACCTTTACCTAAGATTCTGGATTTCTGACTTCTCTTGAAAAATCTGGAAATTTGGCAACAAGGGGCCCTCATTCTAGTGTTGCCAACAGCAAAACAGACCATGCCCTCTTCCCTGGGCTGAGTCATTATATTACATTATACTACTTGCCTGGTGTCTGCAAGCATCTTTGTTGGTAACTTCTGGCTGAGTATATGGAAGGTTATTTATACTCCAACCAATCCCCCAAATGATTGAAAGACACTTAGAAAAAAATCACCAATGAGGAGGAAGGGAGAAGGAAAAGAAATAATTAGATGAAACCAGAAATAAGGTTGTGACCCACAGTATCCACCATAAAATTCTATACACTTTGCTGGAAATGGGGGGCTGCAGAATTGGTTCCAGGCTTCTTCACAGCTGACCACAGCTTAGAGTCTGAGACCAAAACAAAGTCAAATTTCCTCCCTTTAGTGAAATACAACATTTCTGTAGTAGTAACATTAAATCCCATGAAGCAATAAAACATGAAACAGAGGGCAAGACAAGGCAGCGTGAAGTACCAAAAGATGTGGTCTTAGTGACAAAGTGATCTGGGTGGTCCCTGGTGGAAGAGAGAGACTCCAGTGGGTAATGAGTAAGATGGAGAGGTCTGACAAAGCAGCCCTCAGTTGAGCCTGGGAAGACACAGGTACATCACAGTTAGGCAGATCTCTGCACCGGCTGTACAGAGGAAAATACAACTGTGTCAAAACAACAGGAGAATATGCTGTCAAATTCATTCAGTCATCAGGTAATGTCCCTCATTTCCAGCACATCTACTTTGCTTCCTGAAGTATTTTCTTTATTTGGATTGTGTCAGACTACAGGAAACTCTAAGCTAGTTAAAAATGAAATGCCTCTTAGAGTTTAGTGCATAAGTATCTCAGCTTTGAGACTTTGGGATCCAATTTCTTTCTTTCCCTTCAAATCAAGATCACTCATGCATGGCTAGACCGACTTGTTTTGTGTGAGGGCTGAAGGGAAAGGCTGGCGGCCACCAGGCTGGGGTCTGAAAGGAATGGGTCCCTCTCACAGTGGCAGTCTATGTCCCCCTGGCACTGGCACCCCAGGGCAATGGATTGCTTGTGCTTTCTCTCTGTTAAATCTGCATCAAGCATCATCAAGACAAATTCTGGCAAGTACTCGACAATCCCACCTCTATTGCTGCATGTCGCTGATAATAGAGTTTTGTGTGGCCTAAGCAAAATTAATGGCAAATCCATTTGGCAAAGCAAAACAAATCAAGAATTAACAAACAGCACCGCTACCGCTTCTCAGTTTATTAGCAGAGAAGATATATTTTGTGCATTTTCTTCAGTTCAATATCTTATCTGTATCAAAATGAGGAACAAAGAGCTCATCACATCAATAATGGAATTTCAAGCAGCCATGGGGATAGGTCTACAATTTTCTTCCTTACATAAATGGAGATCTGTGAGTTCCACAGGGAATGGCCTCCTTCCAGATGAATCAATTAAAAAATTACAAAGCATTTTGGTCGCTGAGTCAGATGGACATGGGAACATCACATACTTCCTCTCCTCTCTATACTGCAAAGGTAGAAAGTTGAAATCTTTTCATGAGATATTGACTACATTCTCATATCAAAGCAGTCACAGTCATTACAGAGTCTGCTAGTATTTCTGTAAGAAACCCTATCTGGGGAGGATTTACAGAATATTGGCTGCTTTCGATTCACAAAGACCTAATTTTAAAGCTGGGGTCTCAGATGCCATGAATTCACTTCATTTGCATATTACACATAGAGCAAAGCCATTTCTTGAGTTTCTGACCATCAGCAATTTTACAGAGGTGGTAGTTAAGATAACAGTCTGCTTTCTTCAGAAAATATAAATTTTTTCCAGGCTAAGAATCATGAAGATCAGATTCTTATTCCATCTCAGTATGGATATATTTTCCCTCAAAATCTGTATTTCATTTTCCGGTAGGCCCTAAAGAAAAAAATGGTTAAAATATTGGAAGGATAGTTGCAGGTGCTCTTTTCTGGTACAGAGAAGGGAAGAGCAAAGTAGAGAGGGAAAAAAATACATCAGGGGATGCAGTTCTGTCTCATCTGACTTTGGACAGCAGCAGGGTGTGATGGGAAGGGAGGTGAGATTGGGTGTGATGGGAAGGGAGGTGACAGAGGAATCAACCTAGCAAGGTCATAAGGGAAGTAGACTAGTGACCAAGTCCAGAGAGGTCAGTAACAGCTGGAGGGAGGAGGCAGATAGTTGCACAAGTCCAGCAAGCAAAAGATCATGACCAAGGTGTTGAACCTTGAGGAGCCATAACCTGAGGATCAAGAGGTCAGGGACATGGGTCAAAGAGGTCAGGATGTAGGAAAGAGATCCCAACACTGATACTGGCTGTCACATCCCACAGCACTTCTGGGCTGGAAGGAGAGTTGGGATTCTCCCGAGAGACTGGGTACTTAACCAAGCTTAGGAAGCTGCCTGGAACAGAAGGACAACACACTGGCATTGCCGGCTTCCAGCCCAGTTCTCTCTCCATTCACCATGCTGCCTCTCATCAAAACCTGAGTGTCTCCTTACATCAAACACAATCCAAAGAAAGTGCTTCCCTGGGCCACTTGGGGCTGGTTCTACAGAGAAGCTGAGCCTGAGACTGTCAGTGGCCACAGAACCTACCATGGCTGGAGAGACAAACTACTGAATGAGAGGTCAGGTAATCCTCAACATTCTGGATTATGTCTGCCCCATGTGGGGCAGAAGGGAACATAGTCAGTGACTGGTATCCTCACTGAAAGGTTGTCAGAAGCTTAGAATGTGTGGTTAGAATCAAGATGGAGTGGGTAGATGAGAAGTGGCGGTAGCACCGTTGAGCCAATTGTTAGACAAGGTCCCAAGAGCAACTGCTGCATTTTTATTCTTAGAGACCAAGCCTCTGCATCCTCTAGGCTTTAGCGGGCCTTGCCCCCATAGGCAGGAAACCACATCTGCTGCTCCAGGAGCCTCTGCTCTACATCTCATGATAAGGACAAGGAAATCTGCATGTAAGCCAGAGATGCAGGGTCTGGTCCCAACAAAATAGAGGCTTCAGGCTGTGCTTCCTCTGAGACAGCTTCCTTCGAGACCTAACACCTTTCTGGAACAAGGGCCAGGCTCCTGGTTTTAGGAACTTGAAAGTATCTAAAGACCTACTTGATAAAGTCATCCTGATGCTGAAGGAGACAGCATCCCCCGGGCAATAGACCCCTGGGATTCCAGGAAAGGGAGTTACTCATTTAGTGCTCTGTGTCCATGCCTGCCTTGTTTATCACGGTGTGCCCTGCAGCTGGGAGAGAGTTTGCTAGAGAAGGTGCCTGATAGCATACAGCAAATGAATGAATAAATTCTATGATATCCAGTTTTCTACTACTAGCTATTTGCAGTTAGTCAAGTGACCCCTGAACATTACAATATCTTTGTTTGTAAAATGTAGAGAATTTGAGCATAACCCAGAAAAGTTTGAAGAACTTATTATATAGTGCATTTGCTCAGAACCTAAAGCATGATATTTCTAACTACGATCTTCAGACCACCTACCTCTGAGACTTGAGATTCCAAGGCCCTAACAGACCTACTGCACCAAAATCCTTGGGGGTGGGGATGGGCACAAGAATCTGGAGCTTTCACAATCAATGCAGGTTATGCTTATGCACACAACAATTTGAGGAACACTAAGAATTACATCTACTGGAAAATGCTATATTCTAGGCCCTACTCTTGAGGCTTCATACACATTGTCATTTAATCCTTACCTATAAGGCAGGTATTATCCTCCTTATTTTCTAGGTAGGGAAACTGATGTGAATGAGGTCACCTAGCCAGTAAGCAGCTGAGCCAGAACCCTTCCCTGTAATAAATCAAATATTCTGTGTTTCAGCTTCAGTGTTATTTTACTTCAATTTTGATAAAAGTATATGCTTATGGTAAATAACTAAGAATTTGGTTTTATTTGGTGGGAACTCATGTCGTCACAGGTTATCAATGTAAGCCTCTCGTTGGGGAGGGAAAGACATGGGAAGGAAGGAAAATAGCAACATGGATGGGCAAATGCAATATTCACGCTCAGAAGTGAAATGTTACAATTGAATTTTGTAGTCTTGAATTAAAATGGTTAGCAATGTTGGGCTACTTTCCTATAACATGCTTAGAATTTGACCTTGTACCAATATCACCACTCCAGGTAACCATCATGACCTATAGGTACCCCTAATATCTGATACAGTCACAGTTGGTCTTAAAAAATTGAATTGTCCTCCCCCCCCATCCAAAAAAAGACAAAAAAAAATCATTGAAAGCTGCCATGTCAACTTTTAATTGTGCTTATTATAATTAAAATGGCAGTTGTTACTGTCAAATGTTATCTGTCTGAGCACTACTGGAGCAAAAAGGCATTGAGTATTATCTCATGGATGTGTACGCAGTTTCTTCATGCTCCCAAAAGAGTTAACTGGCTTCCCACAATGAGGAATAGGTAATTTATTTTTCATAATCCAGAGGAATAAAGGCCACTTCTTAAAAGTACCAATGCATTATCAAAGAAAGTACATCTCTAGGTAATACAATCTAGTAAAAATGCACTGGAGTTAGTCAAGAGTCTTAGAGTATGGTTCCATCACTAATGAGTTTGGTGTTTTTAGGGCAAAAAAAGAGAGACTTCTCTGTCTTGTTTTAATCACCTGTCACAATATCTACTGCTACTATTTCAGAGGGGTTTAAAGATTTGATTAAGTTAATAAATATGAAAGAGCTTTGACCACATAACTTGTTATTCCAAAGTGATGAAAAAGGATCACGTCTGAACAAAACCAGGTTTCGGTTTGGATTCCAGGAGCTCCGGCCACTTCCCCTCTTCCCACCAAGCACTCCACTGGCAGCTGCTCCACACACCATCTCGAAGCACGGATTTAGGTAAGTGATTCCTCAAGGTACTTTGAGCAACTCACAGAAAGAGACATTTGAAGTGCAAATTATTATTTTTATAGAAGATATTACAAGAGCAAGGCAGCAGTTACTACAATTACTATTCAGTGAAGAATCTCCTTAAGTGCAAATGGCAGACGTGCTTGGTGAACCCAAGTATGTTCATGGGTCTTAAAGGTTTAAACTAATAACACCTATATAGTTACTGAAGATAATTTGATGACCATAATATATATAGATAGATAGGTTCATTACTACAAATGATTTCAGTGCAGTACGAAGAAAAATTGAAGCTACTACTATTAGCTTCAGGTTTATGCTGATGTGGCTGCCCAGGGGTAACCCCAACTCCCTTCTGACACCTTCCCTGCTTGTTCTAAGTAATAGAATCTCAGACTATTACCCACTTGCTAAGAAATCTCCTCATCTGTAAAATGAGGAGAATAGAGGTAATCTCTGTGGCTCCTTCCAGCTGTATGAGTAGACAGTGGTTTCTGTACAGTGTACAAAATGACAATGGTGAGCATCTTAGCCAACGGACACAGAATTTTTGGCAAGTTTCCCTTATCTCTGCGCTTCAGATACTCTGATTGCAGCAGTTACATTTAATACGATTTTTCCATCCAATGCCTCTCAGTTGCTGTCCTGGTTCAAATGTCTTCCTACCTTGACCAAATGTCATTCGCTGCAAGATGCCACTCAGGCACAAACACTAATCAACAGATAAAAGGTGAGAAAATAGCACTCTCCCAGGCCCACAAGAGGGGTGAGACTTACTTTGGTTTAATGAGTGATTCTAACACATCAACAGGAAGAATATGTTGACTGCCAGGGATGAACATTAGAGAAACATGGAGTTCTGAGGGGGAAAATGTGTTTACCCAGCAGTCTCCAAAAGAATGAGACTCTAGAGATCAGAAACTAAACCAATTCTATTGCCAGAAAAGGTATCTGCTATTGTAGGGTTTGACTATTTTGTCACTTTCCCAGAGCCTCAGTATTATACATTTCTAAATGATCTCCTTTCTTGGTTGGCTCCACACTCACCCAGCTACCTTCTGTGTAACAACTCAATGTCCCAGTAACCTCAAGAAAAGAATGGGGATGGGGGATAAAGAGGTGGCAGAAAGGGTCCAGAATGCCCTGGATATGGAGGTTTGAGATTTGATACTCCCATAAAAAGAATATTGCAAGATAAAGTAATTCTGATTTATAGATCAATCATGATGATATTAACATATAATATTTACCAAGCATTGGCAATGACCCAAGCACTACCTAAGTGTTTTGTATGTATGGGCCCACTTAACCGACGTAGTACCTTATGAGGAAGATTCCATGCTACTATAAAGAAACTGAAGGTGAGAGAGATGAGATAATTTACCCAAGGTTACACAGTTTAGGAGTGGCAGAGGACTTGAGCTCTAACCTCTATATCATTCTTCCAATTAGTTTTTCATGAGGCAGAGACCGAACTGAGGGACCTGAAAAATATTCATTTTCTATACTCACAAGATGGAAGGTCTGATCTGGAACGTGGAGACTCAACTAAGACGCTGTTCCTGAGAGCCCTTGCCTGAGGTCCTCTTAGACAAAGTCCTGATAAATAGGGCCTTCAGATCTCCACATAACCCCAGACCCAGTGAGCCCCAGATAAAAGGAAGTACTTCTTCATCCACGATATGACAAACAAGAGACATGACTCTGAGAGGTCGGGAAATAAATACCACTTGTGAATGTTCTCTAAAGTTTTGAAAGGAGAAATAAGAAATGTCCTGGTGTACCTTTCCAATCCCCAGGGAGAGATGACATCCAGGATGATGGATGAAGCCACTCCTCACAAGCCACTGGAAGAAGGTTTAATTACTACCTGTTTTATATATATACCATGGAGTACTATTTGGCTATAAGAAACAACAGTGATGTAGCACCTCTTATATTTTCCTGGATAGAGCTGGAACCCATTCTACTAAGGGAAGTATCCCAAGAATGGAAAAACCAGCACCACATGTACTTACCAGCAAATTGGTATTAACTTATCAACATCTAGCTGGACATATAGGAATAGCATTTATCGGGGGTCGGGCAGAAGGGAGGGGGTGGGGATGGGTATATACACATAATGAGTGCGTTGCGCACCAACTGAGGGATGGACATGCTTGAAGCTCTGACTTGAGGGGGGGCAAGGACAATATATATAACGTTAACATTTGTACCCCCATAATATGCTGAAAATAAATAAATAATTACTACCTGTTTTATGTTCAACTACAGTGTTTTTTACATTTGCCGACTTGTGTCCATTCTCACTGCCATCCCTCTCATCCAGATTTCATGCCTACTGACTACATTAGCCTCTTACCTGCCTTCTGTGATTCCAGCTTTTACCACCTCTACCTCATTCTACACAAAGTAGCCACACCAATCTCTTGAATATTGTCTTCATCATAACACTTAGATGATCCAAATATCAGCATCAAAGAAGAGACATCAAAATCTACAAAGCAATACTCTCTTCTTTTGAACCTCTGCACATCTCTCTTTTGCTCCCTTAAGTATTACAGTAAATGTTCCCAGTCTCTTTACACATACAGATTTCCATAAGAACTGAGCCCAGCAATGCATAATCACAGCAGCATGGCATGGAATCAGTGTGGTACCACTGGTGTCAAGAGGAGCAGGTCTAGAGTCCTGGTTCCACTAACCTGGGAAAATTTAGTACATCTGTGTTAGCCTTGGTTTCCCCAAATATATTCCTCACAGGATTACTGTGATGATTAGGGGATAGATGGTAAAGGGTGCTGGGCATGTTTTTCTGGCACATAGTAAGTGCTGGATAAATGGTTCCTATCATCACATCATCATTATCACAGCAGTATGGCTTAGTGGTTGAGCACTCAGACACTGAAATCAAAAACACATGGTTTGGGCAAATGAAAATGGAGAGGCAAGGTTTCTATAAATTTCACCCCAATCTTCTTTCCATGTGAAAACATTTCCTTGCTAAAACTATTTAAACCACTGGAAGTTCTCCATCCCAGACACACTTGAAATGTGGCTCAGGGATTGTTAGAATGAAAAATAAAGGAAGGAAGAGGCAAACATTGCCTAGAACAGTAGCAGTTTCTCAAATCTCTTTTGATCAACACATATTTATTGTGTCTCTATTACATGTTAGGCCCAAAGACAAATGTTTTTGCTGCCCTCGGTCCTGCCCTCCGAGAGCTCACATCCAGCTCCGGCTGGTGTCTTTTGCTGCGTGCCGGTGATATGGCTGCTCCTGCTGTTTAGCACCTGCCCCGTTCCAGGCTCTGTCCTGAGCCCTGTGCACACATTATGCTGTTAGTCCTTGTGGTTATTCCTGGAGGGTAGCACTGTTTCTCTTTTTTCATATGAAGAAACTGAGACTTAAGAGAGGTCAGATGGCATCTTCATCGTCACACAGGAAGGAGGTGGTAGGGCCAGGACATAGAGCAGGGGCTGAATGACTCTCCTACCTAGGAGCTCACCTCTGGGCATGTGTCTCTTGATTGTGCAAGCATCACCAATGTTCAATTTTTATCACACAGTGGCAGAGATGCAGACAATGGCAGCTTTCAAATGGAAAATGTACTTAACTGTCAAAAAACTGGAAATACCTTGAATGCCCATCAATAAAAGAATGATTGAATAAATCATGGTGCATCCAAACCACATTTGGCAGCCTTTAAAAGACAGATTCATAAAGGGAGTGGGGAGATTGGGGAGATGTTGGTCAGAGGACATAAAATTCAGTTAAAATAGGAGGAATAAGTTCAAGAGGTCTATTGTACATCATGGAGATAAAAGTTCATAATAATATGTTATATACTTGAAAATTACTAAGTAATTATATTTCAAGTGTTCTTACCACAAAAAAGTTATATATATATATATGTAAGATAATTCATATTAACTTGATTTAGCCATTCCACAATGTATATATATATATATATATATCAAAACCTTATATTGTACACCATAAGTATACACAATTTTTACATGTCAATTGGGAAATTTTTAAAAGATAGACACATATGTATTAACTTGGATGGATACCTGTGGTATGTACCAACATATTGTTAAGTTAAAAAAAAAAAACTCCTTTAGAAAAAAGATTTTTAAAAAATGAACCTAAGGGGAATAAGAGATAAGGGTGGATATATTAAATTTATTCAGAGTCTGTGCCTAATTTTCCTTAGCCATTCCCTGATTTATCTTCAAACTAAAATATCCTTTCAGTATACACTGTACCCCATGAAACGCACATGAAATGCATAGCAAAGTGGGTAAGAGGACAAGCCCAGAAAGACCCAGGTTCCTATCTCGTCTCCACAGCTTACTGCCTACGACCTTGGGGAAGTTACTTATCTCTAGACCTCAGTTTCCTCAACTACAAACTGATGATGATAATAATATCCTATTTCATAGGGATGTTATCCTGATTGAACAAAATAATGGAAAGAAAGTGCTAAGCACAGAACCTGGAATGTAGCAAGTGCTCAATAAGCAGTGGCTATTACTTTAACTGTTATCTAATTGCCTTAAAGATCAGCCTTTACTAAAAACAGAAATCTTTCTGAAGATTGGCATTTAGAAGGCCACTACACAAAGAACATGCTTAGGCTTCCAGGAAGGTACTTGTGAAAGTGTAGGCTGATGAATAAATGACATTTGATTTTCTATTCCAACATCTTTCCATTTCAACATTTTCTGATTCGGCAGCCACATGGTGCTCGCTAGCTTCCCAGCTTCCCTCCCACATTTTCAAAGCAGGGCTATTCCGAACATGAAGCATGGCGCCCTAGGCTTCCTGCTTGCCGTGGTCACAGATCACCCACAGCTCTTTGGGTTCAAAGGCCGTGAAGCAGGTAAGGTAATTAGCTCAATGAACACAGCCTAGTTACTTCATGCTTAAGTCAGAAAGACAAAAAACGATAGAAAAAAAGCAAAACTAGAGCAAGAGAGAGGGAAAGGAAGACAGAAGCATTAGTCTCCATTTACCCGCCAGAGTGCTGTCCCAGGTTCTAGAACAACAATATAAATGAAGGAGGTCATTTTACATTTTGGAAAGAGGTTCTTAGATTTTTGGACAACCCCAGCTGCTTTGTAATCCAGAGCAAATAAATACAAGCTCAACAACAATAAAAATGCTCCTGCCCCAAATTCAATTAAATTCAACTTCAGAGTGTGTGTACTCAGCACAAGCACTTATATAGTAATAGAGAGAGGTGTTATTTTCAATATAGGTCATGGCATCATTTCACTTACAATTTTCCCCACTGCATTCTGTGGAGCGCTGGTTGCTTTTAAACTACTTAAAAGGAGACACTGGTATTAACTTGTGGGCTTATTCAAGAGAGAAGGGCTTAATTTTTATTAGAGAATGACAATGATGGTGCTGGTGATGATGTTAACAGCTAACATTTATTGAGCACCGACTAGGTGCCAGGCATTATGCTAAGTGCTTTAGCAACAATGCATATGATAGATACTGCCCCGTGAAACAGGACACAGAGAGAGGTCAGGTGACCATTCACAGACAGTGATGGAGCCAGGATTTAGACCCAAGCAGTCTCCTCTCTGAGCCCATACTCTTATCACTATATTGGCATCCATTTAGATCTCTAAAGTCCTCAGTCCCTACTGCATCTAGCATTTGATTTCTTCTGCCATTAGAAGTTTCCACTGCAGCAGCTGCCTTTGATTTTTTGTAAGCATATGGTAACCTAGAGGATTTCATTCTAATGCTTCTCACCTACATATTTAATTTTTTCATCTCCTAAAAAACATCATGGCCATTTCAGCTGAGCATCATAATTCTGCATTCTTTTGGAGCACGCATTCATCTTTTATTTTCCAGAGTAAGGTTTTGTTTATAGCATATGAGATGGAAAAACAGGATTGAAAAGGCAGAGAGAATTTAAATCTTCTCAGGGAAACAAGATGCTCCCACCACATTTGAAAGAGTTTAGAGTTCTTTGATGCCCTCACTTCACTAGAAAATACTGGAGGAAGTAAATTTTGATAGTCACAAGTACATCTAAAAAGCTCTTGCTGGGTTTTTTAGGTCTGCTGTGTAACCTGGCACTTTCGATTTCTTCAATCACATTATGCATTCTGTAGCATGTAGAGTCTGAACCCTTCATTTGGGCTTACTGTGTTTTCTTATTGACAGATCCTTCTTTCCAGCTAGACTGCACACATCTTACAATGCCATTCTTGCCCAGCCCTCCCACAGCACCTTATATATAATAGGGACTCAAAAGAAGTTTAATTAAGTCAGAGATCATTTATTTTTTAAGCAAATGCCAAACCTCTGAAAAGCCAACATTCTAGAATACATTGCTTCCTCCAATATTGCTTTATCCCAGGGGAGCCTTTAAGTGACAATAAAATTGATTTCTTTCACTAGCAAAAACCTGAAGCCATGATGGCTCTAGAATTATCATCTGGATATAAACCCATCCATGATAAAGGTGCCCATTTCTTTAAAGATCTATGGAATCAGGGATCTGAAGAAGCAATATCTGATGAGAACATTTGACCTTCCAGGTTAAAAAAGTGTATGGAGGTATATTGTACCTCATAAACTGAATTATGTCATGCCTAGCATGTGCTTAATAAATATCTATTGAATGAGTCTCTTCCTCCAAAAAATATTAAACCTAACACCTCATCTTATTTTATAATTGAATTTCACTATAAAATTTGGAGATAAGTTTATGATGAAACACACTTTAGATTACATGTATCATTTTAACTAAGGACCAAGTCTATTTAGGTCATTAAATATGAAATGTCCGATTTTGCATCAAAAGTGTGGTTTACTATATCTTAAACAATATGCAGTGCAATTAATCAAAGTATGTGCCTAAACTATCAACACAGTTTTGTCATATTAACAGTAGCTTGTTTATGCCAGCAACAAAGAAGCCTGGAGAGCAAGTGGCAATGAAATCATGAAAGGCATTTTCCACAGCTTGGTGAGAATTGAATATTTTTCCTTGAAATAAGGGATCCAAAGCCTAGAAGAAGTGGTAGTCAGTTGGTGCAAGGTCTGGTGAATATGGTGGATGACAGAGAGTTTTCAAGTCCAGCTTCAGTAGTTTGAGCAGCTTTGTTTGTGCAACATGTGGTCGAGCATTGTCTTCCAAGAGGATTGGCCTGTCTCTATTGACCAATGTCAGCTGCTTAATCAAAAGCATCCTCATCATTTCGTCCAATTGGTTGCAGTAGACATCCTCTGTTAATCAACTGACGAGGTTTCATGAAGCTGTAGTGGATAATACCAGCTCTGGACCACCAAACAAACACTATTAGCTTTTTTTGGAGAATATTTGGTTTTGGACTGTGTTTCGCCACTTCATCTTCAACCATTGTGCCAAATGCTTGCAATTGTCAAAAAGAATCCATTTTTCATCATGTGTAACAATACAGAGTAGAAATGGTTCAACTTTATGTCGTGACAGCAAAGAAAGGCAAGCTTCAAGATAATTTCTCTTCGGATGTTCATTTAATTCATGTGGAACCCATCTATCCAGTGTCTTTACCTTGCCTATTTGTTTCAAATGGTCCAATATTGTTGGAATAGTAATGTTGAATGCTGCTAATTCATGCATAGGTTGAGATGGATTCTCTTCCACTACAACTTTCATCTCGTCATTATCCACCTTGGTCTCAGGTCACCCACGTGGCTCATTTTCAAGATTAAAATCACCAGAATGGAACTTCTCAAACCATCAACATACTGTGCATTAATTAGCCACATCCTTCCCAAACACTTTGTTGATATTCAAGCTGTCTGCACTGCATCGGTTCCACGACAGAATTCATATTCAAAAATAACACAAATTTTTGAATTATCCATGGTTTCACAAAAAAATTGCTCTAAAAAAAATTTGAAAGGTAATCACAAGCCAAAATGTGCATTTGAAAGACTGAGGATGTACCTTCACAATAAAAATAAAATGAGAAGTGTTAAAGTGAAATGTCAAACTTAGTACTTAAGGAAATCAGACATCTCATACTTAATAATCTATAGTTTGAGAACGTTATCAGTTAGATTATTTAAACATGAAAACATTGCAATATGTTATTGTCTTTACGTGGGACCCAAACACTTAAAGGTCATAGCAGTTTTCAGGTTCATATGACACAGAGGGGCCTGGGACACCAGTGTCTGAGTCAGAAGGAGACCAGATGGGCAGGACTGCCAGCCAGAGCCGTTCCACGTTCTTGCCTCTGCTTTATAGAGTGGGGTTCTGCATGAGATTCCATTTGATGAGCAGAAAAGCAACCAAGAGTATAAAGATACTGGACAAAAATAAAATAACATCATTAGGCTTCTATCCTATTCTTTTTTCCAATATCACTCAGCAGAATAACCTGTCATTCTTTCTCAGCTTATATCAACTGTGAATCTCAGCCCATTTTAGAAGCTACCAGCTTTCATTAGTGAACAGTGCCTATAAAACAAAGAGATAGGGACAGAGCAGAAGAACCCACAGTGGGGCAATGAAAGAGTCAATGGGGAAGAGAATCCCTGGAATATACACAGTAATAAGAGGAGCTGCTATTACTGAATAGCACAACTAAAGATTGCTTGAAAATTCTTTGAAATATTCATAAATCAGGCCTGCCCAAACTAGTGCTTTTCAAACCTGACTATGATTCAGAATTCACCATGGTGCTTGTTAAAAAATATAGATGCAAGGATTCCACCCCAGATATACTAAATCAGAATCTTAAGTGGTTGGTGGGGGGTACCAGGCAACTATGTATTTAACAAGTCCCCCCAAATTATTCTGACGCACATGCAGCATGCAGGCTTTAGAACCAGTATTAGAAGCCACATAAGTCTCATGGTGTGAATTCTTGGCAATGTAATTCTTATAAAATGAATTTCTTTAAATGAAGAAATACCACGACACTTCAGTGATAATAAAACCATATTCATGTAGTATAGGTATTAAAGCATCTTTCAACATCCAAGAAAATGAACTGCCATTCTTAAAAATCTGGGGATTAAACCATATGCTCTGAAACCTTCTTTATAAACATGACATTATGATGCAAAGCCTCCCTGTAATAGTTCTATACTTGTAACAGATAAGAAAATTTCCTGGCTCACAAGTAATAACTAGCTGCTTTCTGACAACTGTCAAATTTTCTTATTGCTGAGATTTGGAGACTCATCAAAACCAATTGCCAGCCAGACATCTGGTTTTGTAAGTTTCTTTAGAAATATAATCAGTAGCCCTGAATGTGGACAGGCTATTCAAAGTACTGTGAATGCCTCAGATTACTCTAATTTTAACTTTTGTGACTGGGGTATTTTTCCCACTCCTGTGAAATCACTATTCAGTAGGTCCTGTTTAGAACTTACACAACACTTGTTTTCTCCAGTCTCCTAGAGATTAAAAATTTTTTTAACATCCCAAGCAATTTTATGTATGTTACATACTCCAAGCCACTTCCTCAGAGATATCTGTTGTCATCCTATGAACCCATAATAAATACCAAAAGAGAAAATATTTTCTACTCTTTAAAAAAAAAAAAAAGCCTCTAACCTAACCATATGTATCCTACAAATTCTCATTTTTTAAATTGGCTTATATTTTATACGGTTGATACAATTTAAACTCAGGGAAGCAGTAGGATACCACTTACGGCTTCACTTTTACATATACCTACCCTGTTGGAAAGCAACTTGTTAGGGACTTGCCTTCATTTCCATTCCTATCTTTTGCACTCATAATGGGATCTCTTGCTGCCCTTGAGTTTCAGTGTCTTTTTGCTACAATCACAAAACACTCCAAATACCTGGCCTTCTCTTACATGAGTATTGTCTTTTAAAATCACTACAATTTTGAAAAGTGAACAGATTTGTAATCTATTTAACAATGGCTGCTCCAAATAGTAGAAAAGGAGGGCTGGAAGGAAGACCATTATCTTTTTTTTTCTTTTTAAAATTACAATGGTAATTTAACACGTGTTAAATTAAATCAAACAGCATAGATGTACACAAAGTAGAAATATATTTTTTAACTAGCTTAAAGTACCTTAATTTTTATTTTTAAAATATCGCATATTTTCAATTTTCCCAAGTTAGACTTGTGATCCTTTTAAAGCTTTTCCTATTTGTACTTCAATGTGCCTGCATGTGTATGTGTTTGTTACCATTGACAATCTTTTAAATTCTTTAATTTTATTGTTGCCTTGTATCATTATGCTTTGTTTTTCTTTTTCCTCTATAGAAGTTTTCACAGTAATAAACCTATTTGATCTTTATTTTATTTTCCTTATATGTGTGGTCCTCAACCCTTGGGCTGTGGACTGGTACAGGTCCACGTTCTGTTAGGAACCAGGCTGCACAGCAGGAGGTGAGTGGCTGGCACTGAGCGAAGTTTCATCTGTATTTATAGCAACTCCCCATCACTCCCATCACCACCTGAGCCCCGCCTCCTGCCAGATCATCAGGTTCTCACAAGAGTGCAGACTCTACTGGAAACCACGAATGCCAGGGATCTAGGTTGTGCTCTCGTTTTGTGAATCGAATGCCTGATGATCTGAAGTGGAGCTGAGGCGGTGATGCTAGTGCTGGGGAGCGGCTGCAAATACAGATTATCATTAGCAGAGAGGTTTCACTATACAATAAATGTGATGCATTTGAATCATCCCAAAACCATCCCCAGCCCCATCACTGGAAAAATTGTCTTCCATGAAACTGGGCCCTGGTGCCAAAAAGGTTGGGGACTGCTGCCTTATATCATTATTTTCCTGCCTTGTACATTGTCTTTTTCATTGTTCTTATTGTTTTCTGTTCTTTCTGCTCTTCTAGTTTCAAATTATTGTTCTGGTATAGACATACTTTCTTGCCATACAAGAGAAAAAGAGTATGTCCTTAGCATAAGCACCCACGGTTTCATAGTAGGAACAAGTCACTAAACCAAGGGGTGCAAACTCAAAATTCATTCAGGGACCAGGCAGGCAACAAAGCAGTGAATCAGGCAGGGTATAAGACATCCAGGAACAATGGGAACCATAGCAAGCTGCATTCAAAAGCCATTAAATGCATTTAAATTTAAATGTGTACTAACTGTACAAAATACATACTTGAAGAGCCAGTTTGCTACCCCTGCAAGACTTTGCTCCCAATCTCATTTTTTCTCTCTCCAAACAAGAAGTTCAATTGACTCTTATTTGCGCCAATGGAAAAATACTATAGCATAGATAACACACAAAAAACAGATAATTCAAAATCTCCATGTGTCCCGGCCCGCGGGACCTTTTGTTACTCGCGGGGGCGAGGGGGACCGTGCCTGAAAGAGATGGGTGAGAGAAAGAAACGAGACCAAGCAAATGGTTGTCAAGGTCTGCTTTACTTAGATTCTTAGTAGGTTTTTTTTTTTTTTTTTTTTTTTTTTTTTTGAGACAGAGTCTCACTTTGTTGCCCAGGCTAGAGTGAGTGCCGTGGCGTCAGCCTAGCTCACAGCAACCTCAAACTCCTGGGCTCGAGTGATCCTTCTGCCTCAGCCTCCCGGGTAGCTGGGACTACAGGCATGCGCCACCATGCCCGGCTAATTTTTTATATATATATCAGTTGGCCAATTAATTTCTTTCTATTTATAGTAGAGACGGGGTCTCGCTCTTGCTCAGGCTGGTTTCGAACTCCTGACCTTGAGCAATCCGCCCGCCTCGGCCTCCCAAGAGCTAGGATTACAGGCGTGAGCCACAGCGCCCGGCCTTCTTAGTAGGTTTTATAAGCATACAGAAACAAGGAAGTAGAAACAAAAAAATAGAGTGGGGTGACGATGAGGCTTGGGTCTGGGTTAATTAGCCCCAATCAGCGTCTTATCCTTATCGGTATCCTGTTTTTGACTGGTTACTCATCTCCAACCTGGCAGGTGGTCGGGAACAATTGCAGGTAGCATGCCCTGGAGCAAGCAGTCAGGGAATGCATTCTTCTCGGAGCTATAGCTGGAATTTTCCAGGGCGAAGTCTGTGCGTAGGACGAGTCATAGGGGAGTTGAGGGTCTTTGAGGGTCCTTGCCTCTAACGTCCATGTGGATAGCCTCGCTATGCATTGCTTTTTCTACAAAATTTATCATTTACTGTAATTTGTTTCACATTAATCCTGTGTTGAAAATAATTTATATTCCTCCCAAGCACAAACACCGAGTGAGAATAAGGAGAGGTGGTAAGAAATTGGCACAGGTGATGAAATTGACACAGGAGTATAAGCAACATCTGTTAAATAAAATCTGAGGCTAAGCTCCTGCACTAGGTCCCAACAGACCAGACCGGACCAGACCAAACCAGAACAGAGTCACTCAAGCTAAGTGTCACATACTCAAACTGAACTTAGAAACAGGCCTGCTTTCCAGAAAAAAAACAGGAGATTCACAGAAACAAGTCAGAAGGGGCCCAATTTACCAGCATGATAAGAAAGTGCCCTCTGCTTTAACCTACATGAAGAAAGTAACCCAAAGTAATACGATGTTAACCAAACAGTTTTTTGAACCCTGATATTTTCTTGTTCCTGCTCAAGCTACTTTACAAAAATAGACTTTTCTGCCACACCCAGCAGAGCATCTTTCTATTTCTTCCATGGGATGCTGCCTGATTCATGAATCACTGATAAAAACCAATTAGATATTTAAACTCAATA
The DNA here is from genome assembly GCF_040939455.1 of Microcebus murinus. NCBI lineage: Eukaryota > Metazoa > Chordata > Mammalia > Primates > Cheirogaleidae > Microcebus > Microcebus murinus. The sequence continues at coordinate 60,243,213 of NC_134105.1, read as the reverse complement.
GGCTGGGAAAAAAAAATTTATACTTTCTAAGAAAAAACAGCTTAATGTAAAATTTAGGACAATTTTTAAGGCAGGAAATTCACAGGCAGGCAGTGGCAATAACTAGATTCCCAATGTCTACAGGACAGTCTTGAATTTAGCCTCTGCAGAAGGTTGAACCTAGTAAAATAAAAGCCCACTATGGTCTCTCTCCATTTTGCCATTGTCAGGAGGGAATGATTTTTCACAAAAACAGCCTTTGAAATTTCATCCAGTGTAAACTCTACCCACCGCTTACCCAAAATGGAAACAACACAAGAAGGAGGATAATTGTCATTTTCTCCTATCACAAAAGAGAGACTTCAAACAAACTGAACAGGGGAGAGAAATCAAAAACACGGCATGAAACAGCTTTGCCGTCCTGATGAAGGGTGAGTCACTAATTCCACAGCAGCTTCCTTAATTGCAGCTAAGCACACCAGTACCCAGCTTAACATTCGTTTTCTTCTTAGAGCATTAGAGCACTATTCTCCTCTGATCCACTTAGGTCTAGAAATAGTAACTGTCCTAAGAACAGAGGAAAATCGCATACTAAATGGTGTATATTTAGCATCTCTATAGCATTTTATGGTTTCAAGGTTTCGTAGGACCATTTTTATGATTCTTTCCATCTGCAATAGCAGAGAAATAAAGTCATTTGCCAAGGTCATAGAGAAAATTACCAGAATGAGAATCCAAACTTATAGCCCCTTCCAGACCATTACTTCATTCATGGAGGGCTTCTACCTCATTTACCACCATTTCCCTCAACTGCTGAGTGGCCATATAGGGGCTTTGAGAACCCTTTGAAGGATCCCAAGATCTGTGCTGCACACACCATCCTTCCACAGAATCCCACTGGAAGATGTGAGTGAGTGCACAGGGAACTGATTACGCCCAGCAACCCATGCCATCTGCTAGAACACTGAGCACTAAGTCAGAATGCTCTGCAAAGAGGACCACCTGTGCTAAGAGTTTGGGATGCCTGGTTTGCCTGCCTTACAGTATTTCAGCCAAGTTTATAGCTAGACATCACCATGGTGATCCAGGATTAATAGAACTGCATCAATAATCTTCCATGGAGGGCATGCTCCAACTGAGCTCATCTAAAATAATAAATAGTAAAAGAATTCTGCAATTTGACCAAATAGGAGATACATTCCAGCAATGTCATGGAATATCCTAAGTCTGATACCCCACAATGCTTTTGAGACCGGATGTGTTAACATAATCTCTCTATTATGTTCTCACAAAAGCTTTGATTCTGTGTCAGTTCAGGCTTACGTGAAGCTTTAATGGTGAAAGGCTTCACATTTTAAATGAGCTCCTCCATCTTCATGAAAGCCAAAGACATTAGTAACAGTATTTTTTTTTTTTTGTCCAGAACTCAACAAATACTGATTTCCAGTTCCTTCTTCAGAAAGGTAATAGAGCATATTCTTTGTTCCCAATTTACTGAAGGAAGTACTATGGAGAAAAATGTATAAGTTGAAAATATTTCTAATCATAGGATTCTAAGGTTACTGGAATTTTTTTTAAAGACAAAATTATATGTTTCTCTATATTTCCTTCAGATTTCTACTCTTTTATTGTGGTTGTGTGTGTCTACATTTTTGTTTCCTAAGGAAATACTGACTGATAATATTCTAGTACAGTGAGCCAAGAGCACTTCTAATGCCATAAAGTAAGTAGCGCAACACAGAAGTGGTAAATTCTATTTTATAGCCTCACCTTCTCTACCTCCCCCACTAGCACATTCTACAATCAAAAAGAGAATCTGATTGACTGGTTCATGACAATAGACAGTGATTTAATTTCTGACACACGGCAATAAGGTAGACTTCATCAGCAATCTTTGGTTCATGAGAGATTGTGTTATGATTCCCCACTCCACAAATCTCATTTAAATTGAATGCTATCACAGAGAAGCTTACCAATTAAATCAAGATGTCTTAATATTACAGAAAAGAGATTCTTAAATGCAATAACAGCATTTCTCAGCTGTGTTTACAGCCTTGGACATTGCTATTTAAATACCCCCAAGGATAAATTCTAGGAAGAATCTCACTGCGCACAATTTTAGTTCACTGGCTTTAATGCACATCTCTCTCAGCAATCATAGCATTCAGGAATGAGAGCATGGTCCCCAGCCCAAGAAATTAAGAAGAGAGACTGTTCTCAAGGGAATTGGACAGATAAGCTAGAAATACAATCGGTATTTTTTCCAAACTATTTAGGTAATACATACATACTCTTTAGACACAGACATGAAATAGCTCCCATTTGATAAGCACTTGCCACATGCAAGGACTTGACTAAGCACAGCACATGTGTTATGCTATTTATTTCTACAAAACCCTCAAGAGGGGGTGTTTGTTTCCTATAACAGTAGTAGATACTGAAGTTCGGATAAGTTAGGCAGATGACCTCAAATGAGCCTTACAAGCCTAGATTCAAATTCCTCTGACTCTAAAGCCAGTGTCCAAATAAACTGCTATGCTACGGTGCCACCCACCCCAACAAGAACCATATGCAGGATCACCTGAGCCACTCCAGCTTGGCCCCTTGCCTCCCTGAGCAATTCAGTATCACTAAATTCCTCACATTTGGTTTTTCTGGTTTTTGTTCCCACTATACCAACTCTCCCCACCATCCAACAAGAACAACAACAAAAATTATCACATAAAAAGCATGTAAACCGTACTGTTGACTTATTTGAACTTGGGCATGTTTGCATTTAGGTGGGTGAGGAGAGCAGTTTTAATCATATTTGGCTCAGTAAGTTCATTCCTTAGACCCTTTATGAAACATTTCTTCTGAGTGAGGCATTATGATAGGTGCAGAGAGAGGACAGTCCCTGCTTTTCTAGGAGCAGATCAGTTTATAGGGGGAGACCTGGGGTAGAGAGGGATTGAGAGAGAGAGAAAGGAGAACAAGACATTGAAAACCCATTGGATGAGGCAAGAGAGAGGGACTGGAGTGAGGGAAAAATTTGTGTACAATCACAAAAGTATGGTAAGAACCAGAAGAGAAGTCTATGTAAGTTTCCAAGGATCTCTAGGAAGAGTTCACAAGCCCACTTTGGGTCTAGGAACTTAAAGACTAGGTAAAAGTTTACCAAACAGAGAAAGAACGTTCCAGGCAGAGGATGGTGGACAAAGGTGTGGGTGTACAGAAGACCATGGCGTGATGAGAGATCAGTGAGGACTGCAGCACTAGATAAGGACATAAAGGAGGTCAAGGCAAGAACTAACAGGTCTACAAAAGCTGCACAAAGATTTAGACTTTATTCTCCAGGCACCAGAGAATGACTGAATAACTGAAGATGTGCGAACAAAGAACTGGCAGGATAAGGTTCATGGTCTTAAAAAATAATTCTGGCAGAAATAGACAAAAAGTCAGGGGAGAAAATTGGGTGTGGAAGAAGACTTAAATCATAATATTCAGGAAAGAGAGGAAGTCTAAACTTAGGCAGTGGGAATGGAAAGGAAGTAACATAAATAACTAGAACTAGTGATGCAAGGGTGAAAATGGGAGAATTGGTAATTGGGGTAGGTGGTTATGCCATGATCAGAGCAGGGGAACAGATTGTTGAGGGTAGAAGAGGTGAGAAAGAAAGGGCAAAGAAAGTTTGATTTTAGATATGTGCAAGTTGTACTTCCAGGATTTACATGTGTAAAATCAGGGCAGGTGGAAATTCAGGGTGGATCCCAGAAGAAACATCAAAGCCATAAACATATATTTGGAAAATCATTAAATTTGACACCTTATAGGGTATTGTGACTGTCATTGTTTTTTGAGAGAAAAATTTGAGTAGAGTGGTTGACTAAAGCAAGAACAAACTAAGTCAAGGAGTAAATGGAAAACACACTACATTATTAGCAAATTATTTCTGAATATTTCATGTGTATTTTCTCACACAGATGCTCGTCAGGGCAGGCACCAGGACAGACCTCCCTGTATACACCATAGCTGTGTTGGAGGCACACAGAAGCATGTGCTGAACTGAAGAAGTCAGGTTTAGAGAGAACAGTTAGGTAGGAAGATCTTTGTCCAAACAGCCCTTGGAAGTGTACTTGGAAACTCCTGAGATTGCAGACAACAGCTCTTTCTCTTTCACCTCTGCAAATGAAATTCAGCTTTCCTCCTGGCTAAAGGCCTCTGCTTATTTTCCATGGATTAACGCTTCCAAGTGAGCAGGAATTGACTTGCCAAATAGTCTAATTCACTTGGCTGGTAGGTCTCACTTAAAAAGCCATTAACAAGTCAGACTAGAGAGGTGAGGAATGTCCAATTAAGGCAATTGCAGCAGTGTCCAAATGCCTGGCAGCTGTGCCCTCCTCACACCACCAGCTAGCTATGGAAATAAGATTTTAACACTTCTTTGATAGCATAGCCAAAACTTTGTCTGGAAGCCACTAAGGCCTGATAAGGTCCAGTTAGAAATTTAAAACCATCCTTTTTTTTTTTTTTTTTTTTTTTTTTTAACCTATTTCTTTTTTTAAAGACATGAGAGAAACTTCTCTGGATTAGGCCTTGATTCGTTATAGGTGACACCCAAAATGCAAATGACCCAAATCCAAGAAAAGATAAAGTGGGCTTCATCAAAATTAAAATTTAGTGCTTTAAAAGATACCATCAAAAAAAAAAAAACAATCCATAGAATGGGAGAAAATATGTGCAAGTCATATATCTAATAAAGGACTTGCATACAGACTACATAAAGCACTCTTAGAACTCAACGATAACAAGACAACTCAATTTTTTAAATAGGTAAAGGATTTGAATAGGCAATTCTCCAAAGAAGATAATACAAATAGTTAATAAACACATAAAAAGAGGTTCAACATTACTAAATCAACAGAGAAATGCAAATAAAAACTGCAAGATACCATTTAACACTAAGATGGCAAAAATAAAAAAGATGGATAATAACAAATGTTGGCAAGGATATAGAGAAAATATATCCCTCATATATTTCTGATGGGATTGTAAAATAATGCAGCCACTTTTGAAAATAGTTTGGCAGTTAAAGATAGAGTTACTATATGATACAGCACTTTCAATCCTAAATATATATACCCAAGAGAATTAAAACTACATATCCACACAGAACCTGCACACAAATGGTCATAGCAACATTACTAATAATATCCTAAAAGTGACTATAACTGATGAATAAACAAAACATGGTAAATTCACAGCATGGAATACATTTGGGCATAAAAAGAATAAAGTATTGATACAAGCTACGATATGGATGAACCTCAAAATATTATACTAAGTGAAAGAAGCCAGTCACAAATGGTCATATATTATATGACTCCATTTTTAGACAATATTTGGAATATGCAAATCCATAGAGACAGAAAGTAGATTGTTTATTGCCAGGGGCTGGGGGAAGAGGGGAGTGGGAAGTAACTGCTAATGGGTACTTGGAGAGCCAGGTGTAGAGGCAAACCTGTAGTCCCAGCTACTCAGGAGGCTGTGTAGTGGCAAACCTGTAGTCCCAGCTACTCAGGAGGCTGTGAGGCAAGAGGATTGCTTTAGCCCAGGAGTTTGAGGGCAATATAGTGAGACCCTGGTCTCTTAAAAAAAAATAGGTACTTGGTTTTTAGAGGGCTAGATAACGAAAAAAAAAATTAGATAGTAAAGACGTTTGCACAACTCTGTGAGTATACTAAAAATCATCGAATTATATACTACAAACTGGTGAAATTTATAAGTGAATTATATTTCAATAAAGCTATTATTTTTTTAAGAAAGAAAGAAACTTGTGAATACATATCCTACTCTCTCAGGCTTACCGCCTCTGTGAGAAGATAAGCAATCTCCAAAGAGGGGAACATTTGTCTCAGAGTATCTTAGAGCCATATTAATAGACACTAAATCAGTATTTTAAGAAGAAATTTATTAGTGCTAAATCTTAGTGACTTACTTCGTGATGGCCACAAATAGGACAGTTTCTCAGTCCTCTGAATACGTCATCCTCTTTCTATCTTTGTGAACAAACGAAGGAAAAAACAGGAAAAGAAAGAGAGGAAAACAAAGGAGAAAACAGGGGAGAGAAAGAGAGAAAGGAGAGGGAAGAGAGGAGAGAATCAGTAAAAAGGAGGGAAGAGGAGGGCCAGTAAGAGGAGAAAATGGGGAAAACAAGTATTTGGTTTCAAGAGAGCACTATGGGAAAATACATGCTTCATGTAAACACTCAAAATTATAAATTTGTAACCAAAACAAAAATAAAACATTCCTGGATTTAGGATAATAGCTGTTTAGTTCCACCTCCTTCCTTTAGAATCTAAAGGGCAGTGATTTGATTAAAGGAAAGCATTAGCTATGCAAAGGGCTTTAAGTAGGGATTGCTAGACTTGAAACCCATTTCCCTAATACCAAGGCAGCTAATTGCTCTCAGTTTCCTTAGATTAGATCCAGAGAGAGGTTAGCTGCTATAACTGCATGCTTAGGGAGATGGTGACATTAAAAAGGCTATAAAGGAGAACAAAAATAGTCTCAACTTTGATACTGCAAATACATTTTCAAAAGGTTTTTAAAGAGAAAACAAAAGAATTGGTATGTAAGTAAAAAAATCCAAAGCCAGACAGCCTGTGATTATGGAAGCTGCTTTTGGATTAAATGAAAATGTAGGAGAAAAACAATGGCTACCATTTGCTCAACAACTTTGTATATGAGGCACTGTGCATATAAGGTCTTTAATCTCAAGAACGCAGCCCTGAAAGATAAGGACCATTACTTCCATTTAAAGAAATCTTTCTTCCCACCCCCACAACCCAGAACCCACATTCAGAGGTATTAGAGAATGTCTGCTTGCACTAAATAATAATACTTTAATGTCTAGAGTAGGGCTGTCTGATAGAAATGTAATGTGAGTCATAGATGTAATCATAAATTTTCTAGTAGTCACATTAAAAATGTAAAAAGGGGAATTAATTTCAATAACATTTTATTTAATCCAATATATTTAAGATATTATCATTTCAACATGTAATCAATATTAAAAAATTTTAACGAGCCATTTGACATTCTTTTTTGTGTATTACACCTGTGAAATACAGTGTGTATTTTGCATATAGAGTATCTCAATTCAGCCTAGCCACATTTCAGGTACTGCTACAATTTGGTGTTTGTCCCTTCCAAATCTCATGCTGAAATTTGATCCCAGATGTTGGAGGTGGGGCCTAAAGGGAGGTGTTTAGGTCATGGGGATCGATCCCTGATGAATAGATTAATGCCCTTCCTCGGGTTTGGAATGGTGAGTGAGTTCTCATTCTATTAGTTCCCTTAAGAGCTGGTTATCAAAAAAGGGCCTGGCACTCCACCCCTTGTTTCCTGTCTCATCATGTGATCTCTGCACATGCCAGCTCCCCTTCTCCTTCCATCATGAGTGGAAGCAGCCTGAGGCCCTCATCAGTTGCCTAATCTTGAACTTTTCCAGATTTTCCAATTTCTGAATTATGAGCCAAATAAAGCTTTTCTCTTTATAAAGTACCCAGTCTTGGGTATTCCTTTATAGCTGCACAAAACAGACTAAGACAGGCACCAAATAGCAACATATGGCTAGTGGCTACCATTTTGGATGGAGAAGCTCTATAAGACTCTACAAACTTAAAATTATGACATGCATTATCCTAATTAATCTTCACAATAATGCCTTGACACATTTTCCAAGTAAATTATCTGAGACTCAAGAAGTTAAATGGCTGAACGAAGTCAAATAAGGAAATATAATCTTTTTTTTCAATGAGAAGGAGAAAGGTTGAATAAGTAAATAAAAAGATTATGTAGCTGTTCCATGCAAAGCCATCTTAAATCTAGTTCTGATTCTAGGTTCAGTGTTCTTTCAAAAGTGCTTTACAGTTCAGATTTTTTTTTGGCTATCTCAGTCTAACTTAAACATAGAAAGAAAAAAAAAAAAAGACCTAAAACTAAATGGCTCAATGGCATTAGCTTATATGCAAATGTTCCATTTCCTTGTGTGTTTACATGCACACACACACATACATGTGTTTGTATGTTGGGGAGGCACTTGGCTCAACAGTCATTCGGAGACTCAGGTTCAGAAGGCAGTTCAGCTACCTGGCCACCAAGGTTGCCCTGGGCACCCCGTGCCAGCTGTATGGAAGGGAAGTAGGAGCGCAGAGGAGTGCTTGGAGAAATTAATGGCCAAGCCTGGAAGTGGCGCACATCACCTCAGCTTACATTTCATTGGCGAGCACTTAGGTGGCCATACTTAACTGTAAAGAAGGCTGAGAATGCAGAAAAGATGGCCAAAGAACAGGAGAATGGATCTGGGTGGGCAGCCAGGAGTTAGTGCTCAACATTGGCTAACTAGATACAATTCTGCCAGGAACTGAGACAGAATTGCTAGTAAAAAGTAAAACAGAAACTTTGTATAGGCCCAAAAAAGGAGGAGAAGGTAGCAATTTTAAGCACTTTTTTTATGTAAAACACCATGCTAAGTATTTTATATGTGTCATCCCAATTAATCCTCTCAAAAATCCAATGAGATAGGTATCATTTTTTTAGTCTTCAAAAAAAAAAAAATCCTAAAACTTATAGAGGTCAAATAAATTGCCTAAAGACAAATAGCTAATAAGTATTAGGAAGAACTAGTCTCTCACTTTAAAGTTCTTTTCAGCATACCACACCACTAATAATGAACTAACAGTAAAAAATATATACCTACCATTCATTGAATGCCTGGACTGCAAGGCATATACAATGTATTACACCTATGTTATCTTATTTAATCTTCCTAGCAACTTTCCCAAGGTCATGAGACTAGGCTAATAGTAGTTCTTGGATCTGAATCCACCTCTGATTTCAAAGTGTATATTCCTTCCCCAGAATGATTAATCCTTCATTTATCAATGGCCACCTTCATAGGGAAAGTCAGAAAAGAAGATGGGGCTAAACACTGTGTCTGGGAGGTGGAAATAGAAAGTAAAAGAAGGAAGAGAATCCAGAAGACAAAGATTAGATGGTAACAGAAGAACCTGCTATTAGCACAGGGCCTTCTCTGCATCTCAACTCAGTCCTGAATCCAATTTCATAACAAGAGCTGTGGTTGGAAGTTGATATTTTCTTACAGGAGAATTCAAAGTTCCTCACTCCACATCCTCTCCTCATGCCCCAGGGAAGGGGAGTATTGTCATGGACTGGTCAAGTTCAAGATTGCTGATGTGGGCCACATATTCAGGAACTGGGACTTTAGAAGAAAAAGCACCACTGAGGCAAAATGCCCCCTCTGTCTGTTCTCTCTATACGATCAGCGTAACATTGGGACTAGATCATTCCCTTCGGTCTCTTCCTTCTAGGAGAGCAGTGAAGGGAGGAGAGGAGGTCTCCCAGGGCTCCAGGCCTGAGAACACAGGAGGTAGCTGGTGGCCCAAACCAACTCTGCCAATGCCACTGGAGCCCAGAGGCTCCTTGCCTTGTGCTCTTCTGCTCACTTCTTGCTTACCAGGCCTTAGCTTTTTTAAAACAGGAATAAGAAGATGGAAAAAAAAAAAAAAAGATTGGCAAGCAGACATAGTGGGAAAATAAAAGTCTGGACCCAAAATTTCCTACGCATTATCAGTCCATGTATAATTGGCATATTTGCATGTGCTATTCCCTGCCCGTGGAAAACATTCTCTCTCATACTTCAACTGTTCCACCTGAAAAAAATCTTAGCCATTTTTTATAGTTGAAGTCCAGTGTCATTGCTTTAATGAAAGCCTCCCTCCTTTCCTTAGTTGTTTCCTTCCCCATCTGAATGCTCACAGCTCTTTGTCTATTGTCGACAGGGGCAATGGCACTACATTACAATTACCTATGGCTGCATCAACTACCTCCCCAGCTAACTTGCTGAGCTCCTGGACACAGGATATCTCTGCATGTCCAGTGCCCAGCACTGGCCTGGCAGGGAATAGACCTTCAACAAATTATCTGTAGATGTACTAACAAAGGAAGGCTTCAAAATCCCCTAAGATGGCTTGCTTGGTCTTCGGTGTTTCAGGAGGCTCAGCTTCTCTTGGCTGAAGGTTGACTCATGCTGTGGGCATCCTCTTGTGCATTTTTCATTCTCCATAATGGCCTCTTCTCATCATGCATTTTATTGATCTGTCTGAGTGATGAAATTTATTATTTATTAGATTTCTGTAATAGCTTTGCTCCAAAAGAGCATGGTGGGATATGTAGAGACTCCAAGGCAAGAGCAAGGAAGAGACCAGAACAAAAGAAGCACAGTGTGGTAACTGCAGAGGAAGGGTAGAAGTCTCAGGCTAGGAAGGAATTGCAGGGAAATCCACTGCCCTCAGAAAAGGGGCAGCCAGGCCAGTTTCCTGGGAGCCTTGTGTCAGTTCTAGTGTCAGCCCAGCCCTCACCCTTACAGTCTTGACAGGAGAAATAATATGGAAAGCACTTTGAAAAGTTAAAAGCATCCTCCAAATGCAAAGTAATATTATTCCATTATCATTAATCAACATCAACATAACTCATTCAAAAGCAGGAAGTATTTCATATCCAGGCAAGTGAGGTGGAAAATGTAGACTATCTATCTTCCTCTACTAGACTATATTCTCTTCTGAAGCAAAGACCATATCATTTTCATTTTGCACATGATAGGTGCTTAACAAAATTTTTCACAAGATATGGAACCCAGAGTCCCATGTCCAAAAACATATTCATTCTATCTGGAATCTTGGTGGGTAATTGTGTGTTAAATACCCTACAAATAACTTCCTTCCATTCTAGTCTGAATTCTTATGGCAGATGGCCCTAAGAGAAAATAACTACATTTTCCCTCCATTTATAGATATTACCTTATGAATTCTCAGCCTATGACACTTATAACTTTCACCATTATTTCTGGAAAATCCAGCATGGATTGATATAGCTACATCAAACCTTTAAGCTTTGTTGAATGGTCCCTTCAATGAACCTAAGGGCTCAGGTAAAATGTGCCCTCACCTCCTCCCAGTGCATTGAAAATAAGATCCCCTCAGTGAGCATGCCTGAATGATTCCCTGACCCCCTGGAAGCCCCTTTGCACCCTTGCCTGAGCCCAGGGCCCGTCTGCTCAGCATACTCCACAAACCCACTGTGAGTTCTCTGCAAGCAAGAGCCAGCTTTTCTTGGTCTGGGGATCTCTAGCACAAGATCAGGAACACTGTTCACTGAATGTTAGCTAAATCAGGAATCTGTCATTATCTTTAAAAAGTTATTGACACTATCAGAATGACTATTGCATATGTGTTTAATGAACAGTTTTTATGCGACAGCTTAGTTGCCTATCTAAAAAATTATGGTGGAACCTTGATTACACAAACTCAATACGTCGTGCAGAAAATTGCATTTACATACAAAAGCTAAAGAAAGGAGTTATGAATTTTTTAAATGTTCTTCCATTATTCAAAATGTTTCACAATCAGGTTGCGATTACTACCTTATTTACAATCATAAACAAGCTGCGAAGCCTCAGTCACATCAAAATCATTTCACCTCTCTAAGCTTCAGTTTACCTATTTGTAAAACAGGGATTCTGGAGATATAGGACATACTTTGAAGGTTTTTATGAGGATTAGAAGTTGCTTATGTCAATACAGTACCTGACACTTTAGTAGGTTCTCAAGTAGTAATAATATTTGTTAGTATTGTTATCCTTTAAGACATCTACTTACCAGTAAGTAAACCCTCAAAACTATTAGAGAAAACCCTCAAATAGTGCTTTATGCACTCATTTAATTCACACCATACCCTATCACATGGTGTCAAGAGTTGAATTGGAACCCCCTAAAATTCATATGTTGAAATCCTAAACCCTAGTGCCTAAGAAGGTGATCTTCTTTGGAAATAGGGTCATTGCGACATAATTAGTTAAATTAAAATGAGGTCAAATGACTGTGACCTCTCAGTGACATGAAAAGGACATCAAGTAGTCTCTTTAGAAATTAAGTGGCCTGCCTTACAAATGAGTGATCATACTGATATTTTAGTGCCAAATCCTCATTTATTTCCTTGAAGAAATTATGCTTTATTGAAATACATAAATACTATATACCTTTTTATGTTCTAATTTACGCATGGGAAAATTAGCACAGAATGAAATTTCAGCATCATCATAGAACAATAAACTCCTTTCTATGCTGTGGCAAAAAAAAAAAAAATGAGATCATAGGAAGGTAGTGTGGGCCCCCTCCCTAATCCAATGGGGCTGACATCCTTATAAAAAGGGGAAATTGGGACACACACATACACACAGGGGGCACCCCGTGTGAAGGGGAAGGCAGAGAGCAGGAATGCCAAAGATTGCCAGCAAAACCCCAGGAGCCCTCAGAATGGAACCAACCCTGCTGGCACTTAGATCTTGGACTTCTAGACTCCAAAACCGTGGCACAATAAATTTTTCATTTAAGTCACCCAGTTTGTGGTACGTTGTTACAACTGTCCTAGCAAACTAACATATATGGCTATTCTTTCGATCCCCTTTTTAAATATGGGGAAACAGAGGCACAGGAATTTACCCATTGTATCAAATGAGAGATACCTATTTACTTACGGTTCTAAGAAAACAACCCTGGCTTTCGCAGACATCCAATGCGGGCAAATTTTAGCACTTGACACTCACTGAAATTTAGGGAGTAATCCTTTTTCCCTTTTTAACAACAGCTCCGAACAGGTTTTGCTTTTCCCTTGAGAACCAGACACCACCCGCTGGGTGACTCACTCTCGGTGCCCCCTGCGAGGAAATGCCCACGTGTCAGGCCCGTGGGTTTAACCACCAGCATCTCTGCAGAGAAGCTGCAGCCCAGCCTTTGTGGTTCTGAGCAGAGGTGGACTGTATTTGGGGCTGGGGGTGTTAATATCTGATTACCTAGGTGGAGCCCTCCAGGGTACCCCGGTGAAGAACACTTTTCAATGTGAATCGGATTGATTGTGCTATTATTACTTACATCCTTCATCTTCCATAGGCCCTTTGGGAAGAAGAGAAAGAAATCCACTCATTCCTGGTAGATTGATCCTAGAAATCCTGAATAAATAGCCGAGACTGTCTATTCAATTTTTTTGAAACAACCACCTTTCAAACCAACAACAAAGTGTTTCTCATGGCTGCCTCTCTTTACTACAAGATGTGCTTGGAAGACTGGATTATCCTGCAACTGCTACACAGGGAAACTCAGATGCAGAGCCCAGTTTATGGAATAACAGCAGGGGGTTCTAGTCACGAGGCCAAGGGTGGGATGAAGATTTCCAGCACCTAGGGCATCCGCCCAGTGCCTTCCTGCTATGATCTGCGGGGGGTCTGCAAAGCACGCAGTTCCAAACTGCTTCCCACTGGAGTGGAAGAGACCCTGAATTCCCACTGGGAAAGAGCCAGTCCTTCTGGTAATTCCTCTGCATAGGCAATGAAATGCAAATACGCATTCCTCCAACCCAAGAGAAGAAATTACTCTTGGAGCTCCTGCTCCTCTACTAAAAATGAAACCAAGAGGTAGGGTCTCAGATCCTAGAGGGGGAGACAGAGCAGTTTAGGAGGAGCCGGGTCACTGCCAGGGAAGGGTACAGGGGAATCTGGGAGGAAGGGAAGCAGACAAGCAGAAGTGGAAGGGCAGAGAGCTGAAAGCACAGTGAGGAGGCAATGTGGACAAAACACATGCTTTGACATCACACAAACATGGGTGAAAATCAGCTCTCCCACCTAATAATTTTATGTTGTTGGGCAAAATATTTAACCTCTCAATCTACTCTTTCACATCTGTTTAATAAAAATAATGCCAAGTGGCAGTACTTTATAGACTTTTTATTATCCTCCTAAGGACCCTTTTTAGACAAATTTTTTCTAATTTTCCTTGCCATTTAGTTTTAATACCACAGCTATACTAGGTACCTATTTATATACTGTACATACATCTGTGCTCTATACATAAATAAAGTATTTGTTCCCAAGAATCATTTTTGCCCTTGGGAAACACATTGCCCCTGCTGAGAATGCACACCACGTTGTTGTTAAGAATAAATGTTATGCTCTAGATAAAGTTCTCAGCACAGTGCTTGGCAGTGGGGATAAAACTCAAAATATTTAGCAATAGGTGCTAAGCTGGCACTACCAATGAAGTATAGGCACTGCTCATTCAGAAGGGATAAATGCCTTAAAATTTGATAAACCATATGAGTGCATACCCATTACGGTAGCTCAAACTGTAGGTCACAATTCTTCACTCTCTTGTAGGAGTCACCAAAACCTTGCCTTGGCCATATGGTGGATGGATGCCCTTCCCAACTCCTTGCTTTTGGCCTTGCTTGCATGTTTGTTTTGGCCAAAGCATGTTAGATCACTCTCAACTAAAACTTGTAAATCTTTTTTCATAATGTTGCTGTTAATCCACATCTCATGCATTCCCTATGCAGGTGAATCTTGGCAATCCAAAGCAGGTCTTTATCTATAACTCTCTAAACTTTAATCAAATTAGCTACCACCAAATGTAACTAAATTGGCCTCTTCCAGTGTCAACATTATACGGAGTAGCAGTAGAAGTGGTTTCAGTTGTAGTAGTTGCAATATTAACATTATTATCTCTGAAGAGGAATTGGGGAGGTGAAGAAAGAGGGAACCAGGAATGGGAAAGAAGGAACCAGCAGTGAACATGTGCAGTAGGCACTCTGGCAGGCCCTTTAGAGGCTTTATTTTTTTTAATTTTTTCTTTTTATTTCATCATATTATGGGGGTACAAATATTGTTAAGGTTACATATATTGCCCTTTCTACCCCTCCCCCCCAACCGAGTCAGAGCTTCAAGCGTGTCCATCCTCCAGGTGGTGCGCATCACACTCATTACGTAAGTGTACACTTGTCCCTCCTCCCCCTCTTCCACCTGCCTAACACCGATAAAAGTTTTTTGGTTTTTTTTCCACATTTTGGTTACATTTTATATCTTTGCCTCTCCCTAAGAAGGGTTAGAGGTATGCCCTTCCCCCTCCACAATGCTTACCACATCCCTAAGATGTGGGCTACCCCCCCAATCCCTAGTGAACACTACCACCATTTGAGCACCATAGTTTTAATCAGTCAGTACCAATGTGATGGCGAGTTCATGTGGAGCCCATTTTCCTGATCTCATGTCCCCTCACTTTGGATAATGAGCTTAAGCTTAATCCAGGATAGTATAAGCGGTGCTAGCTCACTGTTGTTTCTTAGAATTGAGTAATATTTTTTGATCCTATAACAGTTCAGTAAGGCAGGCACTTCGCATGTGACTGTGTCTCAGAGACCTGGTGAGGTTAAGTGCAGTGTTCTAAGTCACATGGTTCCCGAGTGGTAAACCCAGGAGCTGCACTGGCTCCAAAGCCCAGGCCTGTAAATTCCTGTAAGTAAAGAGACCCTCCTGTGTTACAGACTCAGCTGACAGGCTCATCAGGGTCTATCTCTACTTGGCTGGTTCCTATTAGCCACTAACACCCAGCTAATTCTCCAGTCCATAGGACTCAAGCTAATACTTGAGTCCCTACTCAAGCTCATCATTGCTCAGCCATAGGTTGTATCTGGTTGCTTCTTCCAAGACACAGGTTACCCTGATGGAGAAGGGACAATAGTCACTCAGCACTAGCAAGCAGGGACGTGTTGGTGGAGAGGAGAGGGAGCTGTGGTGTAATTTACTCACAGTTTTAATGACAGCCCTTCTATCCTGGGGAAGAGTGACCTGAAGCAGGATGCATAGAGGGACTTAGAAAAATGAGCTCCTCTGGTCAGATTAACTGCAAAAAGGAGCCTTCTCTGGAAGGACCAAGAAGAAAAAGGACCCCTTACTCACAGATGTCCAGAGCACAGGTTGGTCCCACCTGGGTGGAACGTGGGCTAGGATGCAGAGCCCTTTCACGCTCCCTCCACAAGGCCCTTGTTCAGTCCCAACTTGCTCAGCTGAACCCCACAGTTGTAGAGAGGGGTGAATGGACCTCCCTGTACACCACTCAATACTATAACCACCACCAGCAGGGTAAGCCCTGCTGACAGCACAGAAATAAGCTCAGAGGTTACTATATGATGGATAAATACTATTAACTTTATACAAGCATATTTCCTTGAACTATAGCAGTCATAGATAGGCATCTCTTCCATATTGCTGGCTCCTGATGCTTCTCTCTGTCCAGTGTCAACCACTACTGACAACTCTGAGCATGATTTAGTGTATACTATATAGTGTGCTAAAGAGCTGGGGTCTGCTACCAGACTTTATGGTATTAAGAATCCTGTCTCTGTCTGTATAAGCCATATGACCTTGGACAAGTTAAGTCTCCCCTTTATAAAACGGGAATAATAGTATCTACCTCTAAGCATTATTGTCAAGATTCAATTAGGTGTTTCAGCTATCTATCATGCATAACAAACCACCACAATTCTTAATGGCTTAAAATAATAACCATTTCAAAAACTTAAAAATAGAATTACCATATGATCCAGCAATTCTGCTTCTGGGTATATATCCAAAAGAATTGAAAGCATGGTCTTGAAGAGATATTATTTGTTAATGTTGAGGCATTATTCACAACAGCCATTTGGATAAAAGCAACCCAAGTGTCCATTGACATGAATGGATGAACAAAAAGTGGTATATACATACAGTGCAATATTATTCAGACTTATAGAGGGAGAAGGCCAGGTGCAGTGGCTCACACCTGTAATCCCTGAGCTTTGGGAGGCCCAGGCAGGAGGATTGCTTAATGCCAGAAGTTCGAGATTTGCCTGGGCAACACAGAGAGACCCTGTCTCTAAAGAAAAAAAAAAAAAAGGGGAGGAAAATCTGATACATAGGACAACATGGATGAACCTTGAGGGACATCATGCTAAATGAAATAAGCCAGTCACAAAATGAAAGATATTGCCTGATTTCACTCATATGAGGTATCTAGCATAGTCAAACTCATATAAACAAAAAATAGAATGATTGTTGCCAGGGACTGGCAGGAGGGAGAAATGGGAATTGTTTAAGTGGTATAGAGTTTCAGTTTTGTACGATGGAAAAGTTTTGGAGATTGGTTGCACGGCAATATGAATATACTTAACACAATTGAACTGTATACTTAAAAATGGTTAGCATCGTAAATTTTGCGGTACCTGTATCTTATCAAAATTAAAAATAAAATAATAAAAAAATTAAAATTTTAACCCCACCACTTGCACGGCTCAAAATTCTGTGGAACAGCAATTTGGGCTGGGTCTTGCCTACAGCTATCTGGTGGCTCAGCTGGACCTGGGTTGCTAAAGAAGGCCTCACTTGCACATGAAGGGGTTGGTGCTAGTTCTTGGCTGGGCCTCCCTCTCTACAGGGGCTTACATCCCCACCCTGTGCTCCAAGAGGAAGCAGCAGGGCCTCTCAAGGCCTTATCTTGCAAGCTACAGAACATCACTTTCACCACTGTCTACTGGCTAAAGAAAATCACAAGATCAGCCCAGATTCAAAGAGGGAGAAATCAGACTTCTCTCCTGGAGTGGGGAAAGGCAGACAGTAAATTTACATCACAAATGTGCAAGTATAAAGAATGGAAGGAATTATTACTGTGATCTTCCTAAATAAACTACCACTTTAGGTAACAGAAATGAAGCACTAAGAACCATGCCTTGCACATAGTAAGAACTTAATAAGCAGGTATGGGTTTGTTGTTATAATTCTTAACATTCTAGAAATGTTTGCCAATTGACAAACTAGAGTTGATTCTGATACCTTTCCAATGTATTTCTTCTGATCAGAGAGAATAGGAAAAGCTATCAGGTTACTAACAGGAGTCTATATTTCACCACTAAAGTCTAAATAAATAAATATTAATAAATGAAAACCAAAGACTACAATATGAAATTTTATAATGCTAACCTCACTCTTTTTCTGTAAAGTGATTCAATTCAGGTTTACCTAATCATAACTCCATAAAATTAAATTATTTTGGAAAAACTACTTAGACTCTAGTGTATTGTCATGAGATCCTAAAAAACTCAACTAATAAAATAATTTGTAAATAACGTAGATCTTTCACCATGAACATTTAAGTATTTTTGCATTCTTCTTTTCTTTCATCCTGTTAAAGCTCCATAATTGCAATTCGTAAATATAGCAATAACAGAGTGAACACAGATAATGAACTCAATGCAATAGAAGCCAAATAACAAAATAAGGTGTGATATGGTTTAAAATTGTTCTTAGGCAATTAGTCCAGCTTCTCATCTTAACGCTTATATGTAGTCCTTAAGGTTTGGGAGAGGTCACTGCTGAAATGTCATTGAATTTTCATTAGAAAAAGATAAAGGAGTAACTTGGCTTTGTTTCTCACTCCTGTTGCACGGCATCCTATTACAGCTACAAACAAAAGTAGGAGGAAGTTAGAGCTTCTATGCCAACTCATCTATAAGCAAGTATTAGCCCTTCGGTGACCCACTAAGCTCAGATCTTCTATTTCCAAATCTTTTGAGGATAATGTTTGAAAAGGTTTTCCTTTATAGTTTTACATTAAAAAAAAAATCTGTTGGCCATTGATCTCTGTCGCAAAGAGGCCCCTCTGCTCCTCCCTACAGGGGGCCACGAGAATGGGGTTCAATGTGAGACAGTAATGCCTAATGCATGCATTGACATTTAGTAATGTGCTTTACTGCTCTGCCCTTTCTGCGCACATGGAACGGCATGTGGGAGCAGCAGTTCATCTTTTACAGGTCAGCCACAGCCCACTCCGAAGCCAGGAAATGCTAATGTACTGAAGGAACAACAGCTACCTACAGAGGACCACGAAATTAAAAAGTGCTCCCGGACAATATCAGCTCCTGCCCAACCAGGCTCTGTGGAAATAAATGAAGACCAACCAAATGAGAGCACACAAAGGCTATTTATCCAGAGCTTGCTATAGCCAGGGAGTCAACCACATTGTCACTTGTATTTTGGCAGAGACTCAAAGGCAGGCAGAGAGGTGGGAATGCTTTAACCTGAACAAAAGGAAGGCTCCAGCTATGCCCTGAGTGGAAGCTGCAGGCATGGGGAAGCCAGAGGCAGGCTAACAGGAAGCAGAGCATCCCGTGTGATTGGGTAGGGGTGCATATTTAGCTTTCTCTGGCTGGTCCTAAGTTGGAAATGGGGACAAAAATGAAGGGAGCTGCCAGTCACTAATGAAGTCTCGGCCATTTGAGGCCAATTGTTACAGAAGTTATTATTTAGCTTCCTGGATTGATACTAGGGACAGCAGTCTGACTTCCTACAAGTCTAACTTACGGCAGCCTGGCTATTATGGGTAAATGGTTGGTTTCCTGGGCAGGATGCTGCAGGTTGTGGGCCAAGGTTCTATTTTTATATATGGTCTGGCCATAGTTCGTTTCTATACTCAGTCTCTCTTCCTACATAAATAAGACCAGAGCAGGTACAGCGAGTGTTAGCCTGGTAAGTCTAATTTGAATCAGATAAAGCCTCTCAAAGGACGGCTCCTTCCCCAACCTGCACCATTCCCTGCTCAGGTGTCTATCAGCATTAATCACTTGAGGATGATCATCAGTGCACACAACTCTCTTCCTGACTGGCATGAGCTTCTCCAGGCAGAAGCCATTGTTCATTTTGCTTCACTTCAAATTTACAAACTAATACATGCCAAACAATTTGAATCAAAATTTACTCTTGGATAAAATAAAAAGGGTTACACATTTTTTTATGTTTTCTTGAAGGCAAAAGCACATCTCATTTATTATACAAAGATAACATTTTTCCTGAGAGTAAACCAAGTCGAATGTCTGAGAAATAGATAATTAAAAAATAATTTGTAAGACTAACATAACAGTTCCTCTAGAGCTCTGAGACCCACTTCCTACTGGGTTTTTAAATGTGCTGCTGTGGCTTGACCTAGAGTACAAAGTAGACAAGGAAATGTGGTGGATTAAGTCAGACTTAAAGTAGAGCAGGAATGAATTTGAAAGAGGACTTCATATGGTTTCACCCTGAACTGGCCTTTCTTTTCAAGGTTACTGGATCATCTATGAATTAACCTGGTAAATAAAAGTGTTTAAAGAAAAGAATCAGATTTGTGCCATAAACTTCTCAGATTAATGGAAGACAGAGAAGAGCCAGAATATGAGAATAAGTGTGTGAGAGAAAGCTACACTTTAATGAGAGAGATTGTTCTTAGAGGAGTCATGATTTGATTCAGTGTCATTGAAACCACAGGGCTTTGCTTAAAATTTGGCACCCCTGAACCATAATGTTCTTTAAAACCCCTAAGGGGTAGGCAAACCTCTGTGCAATGGTCTATTTCCATGTTTCACTAGGAAAATCCATCCTAGTCTAGAGCAAATGTATTTTGCTACAATAGACATCGTTCTGCCTTGACAATCTAACTTCAATTCTCCTGGGCCTGAAGCATAATTGTAGCTGATTGGTGTTTACCTCTAGATACATACTTTGTTAACAAAGTAATGAAATTAAATGTTCCACAAATAAGTACTTGCAGGTTTTGGATTTTTTTTTTTTTTTTTTTTGCTGAATACAGATTCTAAAAATCGCATCCCTTACAAAAGGAGCTCTGCATAATACTTACCCATTTTCTATACAGTCACAGCTGTAACTCTTTTGCAGCACTTTAGGTGTATACTCTATGGTCACAGAGCAAATAATACTAGAAATATCCTAGTAAGTTAGCAGGTGCTGATTACTACTGTAATTGAACTTCTAAAACGAGCAGCAACGAAGTTTTGGAATTTTCTTCCCTAAGGATTCTTTAAAAATCCAGTCAATGTTAGGGTATGGACTATACTGCTGTTAAAATACATTCTAATAACTGGGTTTTACATATGCATGATATATGGCATGACACAATGATACATTTGCATTTATCTTAGAATAAAAATCCTAAGTATCCTCTACAATTTTAATTCATTTTGCAAATATTTACCAAATGCTGTCTCTGTGCTAGGCACCAAAGTCAGTGATAAAGATACAAAGACGGGTAAAAATAGTCCCTGCCTTCAAGTACTTCACCGTCTACAGGGAAATTAAGCTGGTCAGATAAACAAATAGCTTTAATACAATGTGATGAAATGCCACAAGAGAGATTGATCTTGAAATTCTTGGCACCCCAAATGAGAATGCAATTATTCTTGAGGGAAGGACCAGAAAACGCTTACATTCAGCTGTAGTACCACCACCATGCCAGTTGTTTACAGCCAGCATTCACTTTGATTGATCCAGGCCATTGCACTCCTGAATGCAGAGGTGGAAGCCAAGGTAAAGAAGGGAATTCCAGTGCACAGAATTTTTTAAAATAGGGACACACCTCCTAAATTCAATTGTCAGTTTATACCACCAATTGAACTTTGCAGTTGCATCTGGTTTTGACTTTCACTATGAACTTAAATCACTTTTGGAAAAGAAAGAAGCAACAACAAAAACCTGTATTTCTCAGTTATCAAGAAATATTTCTTTTTATTATAAAAGTCAGTTAAAACCAGCCTAGAAACTGGAATAATTTGGTGTTTCCAACTGTTGGGAATCCAGTAAAATTCCATTTGCTATCTCTGACAAGGTTCCTAATAACCGTATTTGCAATCATTTTTAATTGAATTCAATCCACTAGAAGAAAACTGGACCATTCCAACTAGACCAAGTGAAACCATCAAGGCTCCCTTGGAGAGAGAACATACCCCACACAAGAGGCATCCCATGCCTGGCTTGGCACTTGATGCCCGGCTAAACATTCATCACAGGTGTACTCTAGGAGACAGACAAACGGAATTCTCTTTTTTAGAAGAAACACACAGCATTAAGTCAAATTTCAATATTTCACACCCTTCACTATCTGCCAGACAAGAAGAAAAACCCCGAGCATGGTGTTTTATACCCACAGTCTGGGTGCAATTGATTTACTTTCACTGGAATCATTTATCTATCTAGGCTGAAAACATAAATGTCAAAGCGGCCATAATATATCTGCACCAATAAAGTCATCAGTTATGCTTTCATACCACATAGAGAGAGAGCACTTTATTAACCTTCATGAGGATTAAATACAAAAATAACATCAAAGGAAAACACTCGGTAGTATTTTGGGTGACTGGTGTGTGGGTGAGTAGAGTCGGTTAGAATGAGGCAAGGCAATAATTGGAGTCCTAAGCCGAGTAGGAAAAGAAGAAGTGGACTCTTAAAATAAAATGGCTCCTTTCAAATCCTAAATCTTGTATGTTTCCATACAACACTCATTGCCTGTCATCCCAATTTGTCACCATTTCCTCTCCATTGTGTAATTCATAGACGCATGCAACTTATTAGCAAACCATTTCCCCCATTTTTCCACAAGCTATTATCTAAGTAATATCATTTTCTTACAAAATGAGGGAACATTAACTAGGTTCTCTAAATCCAGTGAAGCAGATGCCAAGCTAGAAAATGCCTCTTGAATAAACAGGGACATAGGCAATGCTATCTTTGGTGGTCTTAAATGCCATTGGTGGGGAGAGTGGGGGTGGAAGGGTCTTTCCCTTCTTTAATGGGTCTATATTTCTCCTCATGTCTGTACCAGCTCTTCTCCGCCTCCATCAATGGCTAATCTCAGGAAAGAGACTTCTGATAGACTCATTCAGACAAATACACACATCACTTAAAAAGCATAATTTGCTCTTCACAGGGGACCAAGCCTTAAGCTAAAGTCACAAGTTTCTAATTATGAAATTTCTGTATCTATATATAAAAATGAGACCTAGGAGGGGTTGCTTTTTGGATAGAAGGCATACAATTCAAACATCAGATTAAATCCCATTTCAGGAAATTTAGAGGCCTTTTAGAGTCTTCCAGCATAGTGAATTTTGATTGTATCAAATATACTTTGAAATAAATAAGGATGGCTTTGCCTCATAGATTAGCAGGTGGGTACTGTTTCTCAGTAGACAAAAAAATAAAAGAGGGCTTCAGAAGATTATTACCATTGTCACTGTATTGGTTGTTGCTCAGTGTTCCCAATCCATGAATCAGGAAGCAGCCACCTGCTTAGGTAGCTTCCTCTCCTGTAACAACCAGTTGACATCCACGTAGTCTGATATAAACCATGCTGATCCTCTTAAGTTCTCTGCTGTCATCGGATGCTCACAACATCAACCAAATCTCCAGGATACGACAACTCCAAACTAGATCTCTCTGTTCTTAAGGGATTTACTACCCTGCCGAAGTAACTGGGTGAGAAAACTGCATTTTAATGTAAGACAAAGGCTATCTTGCCATGCAGAACTTTTTATCAGGCTGATTTAGAGGAAATCTTTCTATCCACTGAGGCCATTTGTCCCCTTGGAGATTTACTGAAAAGCTTATAACTACCAAAATCAATCTCCAGCACCAAAAATCTTTTGTTTCATAAAACCTTGAGGTATTTGTTATAACCTGTTTGTGCTGAGCAGAGAATCAATGTACTATTATTTAATATAGGAGACTGAGATACCTCATCCAGAAGACAGGAAACTTGATATCAAGACTACAGAAACCATTCACCTGCAAAAAGGCCATGTTGATTACAGCACTGTGGCTCTCTAAGTCTACCTTAACACCATCTAAGTAAAGAATGTGTCTTCTATTTTTTTTCTTATTTATTCGAGAAATACTTAATGAGCATTTACTTTGGGTCAACACCATCCTCTGGGATAGAAGTACATAGATGAACAGAATACAATTCTTGTCCTCTAACTTAGTGGAGAGATGTGATGAGTATTATAAACAAGGCAGAAATATACAGCAACATTTCATTCCCGACAAAGTCAACAAGATCTCTCCAAAAAAAGTGGTCCTGGAGTAACATCTTGAAGGTGCAACAGAAGTTAAAGAGGCAAAGCTGAGGATGAGGAAAGGACATTACAAGGAGAATGGTCAATAGGTTCAAAGGCAGAGAGTGTGGAAGAACAGAGTAGTCACAAAATGTTGAATAACAGGTCAGGGGAACCTCGTGTGATGGCTGGTGGCTACATGAAAAGCTGGAAGGATATGCTTCTTACTAAAGAGGATATTCTAAAGTGGATCAGTGATGCCTTTCAGACTCTACTCTGGATCCTCTGCACATAAAATTTTGCATAAAAATTCAGAGTTCATCAATTTCCTGACTACAATTTCCGGAGTTAGGTTTAAGAATTCCTGCTGGATACAATGGTAAAGCTAGAGAGATTTCAGAGAAAAAAGATTGCATGATCAAGTTATTTTTTAAAAATTTCCATGGTGTCAATAAGAAGGAAAGACGGGAAGAATGAATTAGCAGAGTCATGAAGATAGAAAGTTGTTGCAATATTCCAGAAAAGACCATCACACGGGTTCTTAGCCGCACTGACCAACTGCAAGAGAATAACATGGATTTATATAAGCGCTAGCCTGGCCTGGACAATTCCAAAAGTACATTTCAAATGTCTAATTTTTAACACTTAGAGCTTTCACCACAGCCAGAAACAGAAAAACACACACACACACACACCCTAGATGAAAAGAAAATTCCAGAGTCCTTTTTCTTCAAGAGGATGACCACCCAGCAACAGAGAAATCATTCCCCTATGCATGAATCACATTTCAGAGCCAAAAACACAAGTTCATTCTTTCAACACGAAGCTCACATGCCAAGAGCTGGATAATGGTTTTGTAGGGAGTGTGAAATAGTGGAGATATTTCTTTAGGCCATGTATTCTTTATTTTAATAACTCTTATCCCAATAATCTGTACATTTAAGTTAAATTAAGTGATAACTTTGTCACTCATTGTAAGGAACAAACAGAAACAAAGCCAACCTTCCTTTTTTTTGAGTTGCTGAACACATGAAATAAAAAGAAGAGGTGGGGCAGGCAAAAATTGGGTATCAGATCCTGGTTGTTAAATCACTTAGGCAAAGGACTATGACTTGGAATGATGGATGGAAAATGACCTGAAAGACATCCTCAGGGAGCACTGGGGAAGAGAAGCTATGAAGAAGCCAGGAAGAAGCTAGAGCTGGTGAGAGACAGTTATTTTCTATAGTATTTTAAAGTATTTAACCTGAAATGGCTGCCCTCAGCACAACCAAATGATAGACTATGGCCATAACTATTTCATTACAGTTTATTAAATAATTGCCCCCAGGCCACGTGGTTGGAACTAGAACCCAGACCCTTTGGATTTTTCCCAAGTCCAGGGCTCTTTGTTCCATAAAATGTGATTTTATGATACAATATGACTTCATACTTGCAGCAGCAACTCAGGAATCCAGAGCAAAATCCAGAACCACTCCTCTGGTCTCTAGAAATCCAACTTTCCAATCCCAACTTGCTTAACACAAGAATTATAACTGGGTTAGAGGAGATCAAGTCAAGATATGGGTGACTTTCTCCCATGGAATGTGATTCAGGTACAAACAGAAAATGGCACACTATCAAACGATGCCACTCGTATGCCATATGAAACATTCACCATATCCAGTTCTATAGCTGCCTCATGCTACTTAGCAATATATGGTCAAAACCCTTTCGCTCTAGGCTCCCTTATCACCAGGAAAACTGCCATACGATGGTTCTAGGGAAAACTTATCTCTGTGCACAAGGAAGGGCTGGCCTATGGGGACCCACTCGGACCCCAGCCCTTGCTGCTGCAGAGAGAGAGAGACAACCCAGGAGAAAACACCAATCAGAGGTTTCACATCTATGATCCCAGAGATTTGCACCTGCCTTTGCCACAGAATCACATGGGACCTCCAAAACATTTCATGAATCCTCACTGCTCCAGGCTTCATTTGCTTTTCTAGGATGAGAGAAAGAATAAAGTTACAAACTTAAGTGAGGGGCTAGGAAATAGCGAAGAGAGAAGAAAAGAAACAGATTATTCAACCTTAAAGAAGACAGCTGAAGCAGAGGAGGACCAGCCTATGCTCTGTGAGCACATTGTGTGCCACGAACCAAACTGTAAATGTGAAATATTCCATCTCGTTGAATCATCCCAACCAACTAACCAACTTCCATGACAGAAATTAGTATCTCCATTTTTTAGAGAGGAAAAAGCAAATCTCAGAAAGTTCAAAGTACAAAGCTAGCCTCAGTTCCTTTACTTATTAGGTGAGCTTAGGCAACGTATTTCATAAAATCTCAAGGCACAGTTTCCTTAGCCATAAAATGAGGATAATAATAATACCTACATCATACAATTGCTGTGAGGATTAAGTGCAAAATGCATGCAGCTTCCTTGGTGCCTGATACAGTAAGTAACTAATAAATATAAGTAGCAGAATTAGTTGTTGTCTATACTATAATAAAAATAATAACAACCATGATAACAATGGCATTAATGATAACAAATACAACAATATTTTTATGAAGTGGCAGAGCTAGGATTCAAACATAGGTCTGTCTGATTCTAAAGACTTCGCTCTTAATTCATGCGTCTGAAATACACCACTTAGCTAGTAAGAATGAAGATGCAGGAATGCATCTATCCAAGGGAAGAAGGAAGGTGGGGAAGAGGGAAGGAAGGAGGGAGAGAGGCAGAGGAGACAGAGAGGAGGTAGGAGAAGAAAAGGTATATAAATACTGATATATATGAATACAAATATATGAAGAAATATATATATGATTTTTTTCCTGCAGAACATGGTGAACAGCTCTCCTTTAAAAATGGTAATATGCACATGCTGCATTGGTTCTTTAGACTGGGTATTTTAAGAGGATATTGTTTTTCTCACTATACCTGCTTAGGGCTAAGTATCTCCAGCCTCAAGCATAGAATCTGATGTGCAGAAGGTCCTTCCTTGCCGAGGAGATTTTGATTAGAGCATAAGTACAGCTACTGAAGCCTCCAAGGCCTCTGGCAGGGACAGGAGGCTGCCTCCTCTGGACAGGCTACAGGGCTACAGGACTGCTCTGCCTAAAGGTGGCCTCCCGGGCCAGGATGCACAATCAGAACCACAACCAGCCCTAACCTTAGACAGTCTCTTCAATTTGTGTTTGCAAAGTGAGGCATTCGAGTCACAAGGGAGCTGGGAAGCAGTCACTCTGGATAGGTTAAGAAAGCACTATTTATGCTCAGACTGAAAAATCCAGAAGTTCTGCCAGATGCAGAAATAAACATTTTGCTGAATATTAGACAATAACTTAGACTATCATATCACAGTGGAGATAAAATATTTGATTCACAAAGCTCTTCAACCTCCTTCTGGATTATAATTAGAAGAAAAATCTACTTCTAAAAATGAAAGGGATTTAGGATCACAATTTAATTTCTTCTTCTACTTGAGAAAAACACACAAGAATACAAAACAAAGTAACTGAGGATGTTTTTAAATTTTCTGTCAATAAAGGAACAATATTAAAGACATAGAGAGAGGTTTAAGTTTTTTTCCACAGGGATTTAAAGGATACTATTGTGATTTCAAAACTTATATCTTAAAAGACCTTTGAATTGCTGGATTTAATCATGTATGAAATTAAAATGAGTTGTTATCTTAAGAGGCTATATTTATTTTAGCACAATTCAAAAATTTTAATATATGCCCAAGGCTGACTGTTTATCAGAGTTGGCATTTTTAAAATAACAAGGGATGATGCTAATATTTTTTTTTCCTAACAAGATTTGTAATTTATGTAGCGGGAACAACTTAATGTGCCAGTGATTTGTCTGCCTGCAACTGTAATTGATGACAAAGCACTAATTTTTACACATCAAAGAAATTAAACCTAGCTTTCCTGTGCATTATTGACCTTTACTATACACAAAGTGGCTCGGAAGAAACAAATTACACTGCAGTAAAGTTTTGGATTTCCCTTCCACATTGGATTTCATTCAATGGTTACCTGAAAACTGCTAACCAGTGAATAAACTTTTGTCTTTAGAAGAAGCTGTTTCTGTTTGATGTTGGAGGAGAAAAGAAGAAAGAAAAAAGGCTTGAAAGAGGTCACTCTACCCTGCTATTATTAAATTCACCCTTTAAAGATGCAAATTAGGTGTCTTCTTGACAGGAAGCCAGTCCAGGCCAGAACAGAAAATTCAAGCTATGAGCAGTGAGATCACATAGAACTACAAGATACTGGAAATGTATTCAACAATAAATATGTCTGGAGCACTTCTGAAAGCCAGTAAAAACATGAGGAAAAGTCCTTGCCCACATGGGGCTTACAGTCTATTAGAGGAAGACATATAATACATGCATATTTGCATGTGCGTACGCGTGTGCGTGTGGGTGGGTGTAATTTCAGATGGTGATAGAGAAAAATAAAAAAGAAAAGGTGACAAGGAGTTAAAGGAGAGGTTGTAATTTGAGCAAACACATGAAGGAAGGAGAATTAATCATGCAGATATGTAGGGAAAAGTGTTTCAGCCAGGAGGAACAGCAACTGCAAAGACATTGAGATGGCACATGGTGGGGGTTGGGGGGGCTCAAGTATCACCAATGAGACCAGTGTGGCTGAGGCAGGGGGATGAAAATGAGACAGTAGGAGATGAAGTCAGGGATGAAAAGAAACCTTCTGGAAGTTCAACCCACCAATAAATGTTTAAGTCTCTTTATGTCCACAAGAAAATCTGTGGGGTCTAAGTAAATCTCCAGTGTCTGGCAACCCCACCATCTCTAGAAAACACGATTGTCAGCAAGCCTTTCCCTAAATCCATCTCCTGAAGCTTCCACCCTGTAGATCCCTTTCTACCTTCTGGAATTCTAGGAAGAAGAAAGGAATCCAGCTTCCTAAGACAGAAAAACAAACAATGTTTGAGACTGCCACCTCTTCCTACTATTCTCTGAGACAAACTTCTTTGTTTTCTTCAGTCATTCTCTTAGAATATTACAACTGCCAGTCCACTCACTGTCCTGACACTCTTCCTGAATACACAACAAGCTTTGGGTGGGTCATTCAGAACTACAAGCAGCATGCATTTTTCTATGCAAGTAACACTGACAGACTGCGAAAATATGCAGTGAACAGAGGAAGGCAGGACCTCCCTCAGCCTGGACCCCTGGTTCTCAAACTAGGCTGCACATTAGGATCACCTGCGGCAAGGGAGGGGGTGCTAAAATCCCAATGCCAAAGCTGCATCACACACCAATTAAATAAGGCTCTTTAGCAATGATTCAATTATTAGCATTTTTAACTTCCCAGGAGTTCCAATGTGCTCCTTTGCATGCCTTCTTCCTGCTGCTAGAGTTTACCTTCACATCACACAGTGAATGACACTATCTTTTGTTTCCCAAATTTGTTGCACACTGAGGTTAAAGCCACGTGTCTGTCCTCTGCCAATTACTACCACACTTTAAAAAATCAAATATTAATACAAGTCATCATACTTCCTCCTAATGAAACTTTAAGGGGTTGAATTTAGCCTATCTTTCCTATCTCTTCAGTCTACTAAGGTCTCTCTGAATGCTGATTCTTACCTCAGCTGGGGTCATCTACAAATTCAATCAGTATATCCTTATCGAAGTCACAGATATAAACACAAGCTAAGTCAGAGTGAAGAATCACCCCATGGAATTCTGCTAGAGGCCTTCTTCCAGGCTATGTTCAAGCTAGCCTTTTATATCACCACATTTGATGCAACAAGCCTATTGTGCCCAGTTTGAAGATGAGGAAACAGTGATTCAGGGAAGTGAAATAACTGCCTGGGATCACACAGGTTAAGTAAAAGCCAAGGATTGAACGTAGGTCTATATCTGATTCCAAGTCTCATGCTCTGTCCATCAGCTACTTCTCAGGGTTGGCTAGCCAATTAGCCACTGTCCCAACTACCTGTCACCCAGCAACTATTTCTTCAAGGGTACCATGAGGACTTTTCTTTTACAACGTGATAAAATTGAAACTAACTACATCAACTTGATTTCTCTGATTTTCATTCAAAAGATGTTTACTTAGCACCTACTATGTGCAAGAACTGCAAATATCAGGGACTCAGCAATGAAGAAAATACTCCTCCTTCCATTGAAGCCTAGCTTGTTATGCCAGTCACAGAAGGAAATGAAGTGAATTTTTCATAACATAATTTTGGTGAACCTGTGGTGGCTTCTAAGTATCACAGCTTCCTGTTAGGAGTACTCAGAAATCAAGCTTTTATGATTTGTTCTAGAACCTTTTCCAGAATTTATATTGCAACAATCTTAAAAACATCTCATGTGCTTTAGGTAAACAGCATAGTACTTTTAAGCATATGAGGAATAAGAAACTCTGGAAGCTGGGTTACATCATGAAAAGATGAAACTATCCAAGCTAACTCTCTAGACCAGTGCAGTCTGATAGAGCTTTCAGAAAGGCTAAAAATGTTCTGTATAGGTGCTGTCCCACAAACTGGTAGCCACTAGCCATATGTGGCTGTTGTGCACTTGAAATGTGGCTAGCATGACTGAGGAAATAAATTTTTAATTTTATTTAATTTTAATTCATTTGAACTTAAATTTAAATAGTCACACATGAGTAGTGGCTGCCATATTGGGCTGTGCAGCTCTAGAGGAATCTAGATTATGAATTAACTACCTCTGAAAAGGAAAGAAAAAACCAAAATCTTACAAACACTCCTTATGGGTTTCTTGGGTTTCTCTCATTACATTCCATCCTTTCCCCAAAAAATATCCTGAGAGGCAGGTGGACCATTAATACTGTCATAAAAAGTAAGCATTCACAAATTATGCAGTGACCATACATGAAATTCATATACTTTTTCTCTGCAAGCACATGCTTTCATGGGAATTTAACAAGCTAAGAGCATGTGTCGGAATTGGTGCCTGCTTTTCCCGAATCAGATGGTGGTGTTAGATGAGGAATATGTTTTTAACAGAACAGAAACTGGCATAGGTACATTTGGTTGCAGTATTTGTTGCTTTCAGGTTAAATATTTTTCAGCATAATGATACTAAGAAACTAAGCCATAGTGAAACATTTTCAATTAACACAAGCTACTATAACAAACAACTCCCAAATCAAATTTCAGTGGCTTAAAACACAATAAAGGTTTGTTTCTTGCTCAAATCACATCAGGGTCTCATGGGCATTGATGGGGGCTCTGCTCCATGTTATGTTTTAGGAACCCAGCATACTTCTATCTTATGGCTCCAACAACTTCTAGCTTTTCCACTGTATCCTCCAGTCCTGTGGTCCCCAACCACCAGGCTGTGGATCAAGCTTCATCTGTATTTACAGCCACTCCCCATGGCTGGCATCACCACATAAGCTCTGCCTCCTGCCAGAATAGCAGCAGCATTAGATTCTCATAGGAGCACAAACCCTACTGTAAATAGCACGTGAAGGGATCTAGGCTGCGCACTCATTATGAGAATCTAATGCTTGTTGATCTGAAGTGGAGTTGAGGCGGTGATGCTAGTGCTGGGGAACGGCGGCAAATACAGATTATTGTTAGCAGACAGATTTGATTGCACAATAAATGTAATGCACTTGAATCATCCCCAAACCATCCTCCACCTTACCACCCCTAGTGGAAAAATTGTTTTCCATGAAACCAGTCCCTGGTGCCAAAAAGGCTGGGGACTTCTGTTCCAGCCAGTAGATAAGAGAGAAAATGTGGAGGATCATGTAGCAGGATTTTTAGGTCTTGAAGTGCCACATGTCATTCCCACCAAACCCCATTGACCAGAATCCAACTCCAGAGCCCATGAACACCCAACAAGACATGAGAGTGAGTTATGCAATTCCAGCTATGTTCCTAGGAGGAAAAGGAACACATATAGCATTGTCTTTGCCATCATCACTAGTTTGGATTACTTGGAAAATAGACCAGCGTGAATTAATAGAGTCATTCATTTACTCATTCAGGTATTCATTTTAAGCATATGCAGTAAATTTATATTTACCAAATGTTTCTAGCACAGAAAGAGTCAAACTTTACCAAACAAGTCTCAGCTGTGTTCTTTCTCCTTTCCTGTATTTTAGACCTGCCAATGGCACCCACAAATACTATTTAGTTACTCATTAGCCCAATGAGTAGCTAACAAAATAGTACAAAAAAAAATTCATCACCAAGAAAGTGGCCCTTATTTCACTAGACGAATGAGCTTCTTTATAAAAACCATAAAACATTTCATGATTAATCCCCAAAGAATTTGCATTTTAATCAAGCACCTGCATTTCAAAGTGGCCTGAAAAAAATCCCTCTTCTCATGCAAAAAAAGAAAAAAATCCAGTGGTTGCATTTCTTCAATATTGCATGACAGAAATAGAAATAAGTCCTAATTCTCCTTAAATATTTAGAGGTTTAATACTACACAGAGGTCTGCTGCTGCTTCTTGGAAAACTAAGGCCTCAAACTGCTCTTCATGATCCAACAACCGAGAATCTAAACTTCAAGCCATCAGAAGGCATTTTTCAAATGATAAAAAAAAACGGGAAGCTGCCAAAATAAAGCTCTTGATTAAAAATCAACATGATTCCTACAAGCACAGGCTGGGAGCTCTGACCTGCCGAGCCCTTTGAGAATGCAGTTTATGGGACAAACACGCTCCAGAAAACACCAATTTAATTTTAACAAAACGAGATCGTCTGGACGCATTCCACTACATTTTAACATAGGGGAGTAGTTTCCAGAAATGAGGCTTAGAATTTTGGATATAACAATTAGGAAGCTTTCTAAGGGGCAAGATCCAAAGTGCAATTATTGCTAAATGGAGTGTTTTTCTGAGGGTGAAAATGAAGTGTTTAACGTGGCTGCATGAGCCCAAATGGACAGAAAAGGTATAACTGAAATGTTGCTGTTGTTGTAAATCTACACAGTATGTCTAAATGAGAAAGTCTAGCAAGTGAGGATTATTATGAACCATATTGTGTCCTCCCAAAATTCACATGTTGAAGCACTCATCCCCAATATGACTGTATTTGGAGATGGAACCTTTGAGGAGATAATTGAGATTAAACGAGTTCATATATGTGGGGCCATAGTACAATGGCCGGTGTCCTCATGAGAAGAGGAAGAGACACTAGCAATACATACACACAGAGAGAAGCCCATGTGAGGACACAGAGAAAAGGCAGTTGTCTCCAAGCCAAGGAGAGAGGCCTCGGGAGAAACCAAACGTGCCAGCGCCTTTATCTTGGACTTGCAGCCTCCGGAACTGTGAGAAATAAATTCTGTTTAAGTCACCCAGCCTGTGGATTTTGTTATGGTAACCCTACCAGATTAATAATAACAGTGAATACAGAAAGACTCAGACTGTGTTAGTACAGGTTAGTGCGTATTATGTTAGTGCATATTAAATTCAGTTCACTATAGATAAAGTCCAAGCCATAGATTTCAGAACAAAGGGCAACTTCAGGAAACATCTGCTAACTGTAAGTGTATTATCACTTAACCATGCTAGTCAGAGAAAGGGTATTTGTAGTTCACATGACAAAAAAAAAAAAAAAAAAAAAAACCTAAAGCACATGCAGATCTTAGATGCAACTACAGTGTGGCAAAGAAGGCTGTCAATACACTATGTTGCTGACTTCTAGAAAATGCAGTCCTAATTGTAAGTGGGCCTGCTCTGGGCATTGACTGGCCAAACTACTTGGAAAATGGAGCTGGCTAGTCAGAGTCCCAGGGGACAAGGTTATCTTAATAGAGCTGTTTGAATATAACTTGAGGGGCAGCAATTCTCACTCAAAGCCAGGAGCCAAAATAAACCCCGGGATAATTCTCTAGGGAGAGTGGGGCTCAGACTTGGCAGTGAGGGTGACCCAGGGGCTGTGTAGACTGAGATCGGATCTGTAGCTCTGATTGCAAGTCCCCTACTGGGTAAAGAGTAACTGACAGAACATCATAAATCATTCTAAGCATACAAAATGCTAGCAAATGCCAAGTGGTTCTTTAACAACTTTTAAACAATTTTTTTTTTGGCCTCTCATGACTTCATCTTGGGAAGCATCAAGATTCCAGGTGAGTAAGCTGATCTTAGTTCCCCAGAGAAGCATCATCACCTCTTCCTCTGTCTTCTTCCCTAAAGATACCAAGAGAAGTTAAAGCAGGGCAGCTGCCAGCCCACAGGACACCTTTGTGTGTGTTAGGAAAAGGTTCCTCCTGTGGGGATACAGTCCTGCACCAGATGCAAGGCTTAGCAAGGGAAGCCTGGCTGGTGCTCCCCTACCCCTTGGCCTCTTGGCCTGGCACACTTGACCAAGATGCAATCTGCACAACCATACGAGATGCTCTGATGTAAAAGCCAGAGCTTATGAAGCCTTATGAGCCACTGTGCTGTAAGACAGTAAAAAAAGCCATGCTTTTATTACAGCACAAGCTAAGTGGCTTCAAGAAGCATTCAAAGTACAATGGACTCGAAGTGGAAGCAGCCACTATAATGGGCACAACCTCAAAAACCAACTCTCAAGACAATGCAATCTAGCAATTTACCAAGTAAACATTACAGTAACAGCCTGCAAATTTTCAGAAATCTCTGAAAATAGCAGGACCAAGTAACAAAAGGCCCAAGAAAGTTCTAGCAATTAAGCAAAATGAGCTACTAAACACAAAAGCTTTGAGCTGAGAACTACAAAAGACAAATTTATCTTTAAAGAGGAAGCACAGAAGGTTTCTGGAGATCAAAGAAAGTGAAAACTGGAAACTGGGACAAGAAGAGTTAAGGAAAATGAGAAAGAGAGAGAGAAAGAGAGAAGAGGGAACTCATAGAATCTTATCAGCACTAATTGTCTCCACAGAAATGTGGAGAAAAAAAAATACAGAATCTAGGTAAAGCCAGTAGAAGAGGCCATTTAATGTAAAAAATACTTATGATGTATACTGCTTCAAGTACAGTGTGAATAGAAAATGGCTGAGATAGGTGATTTAAAAAAATAAGCCAACCATTGCTTTAGAAACCCCATGGTTATAATGGAAAGAGAATCTTGCTCTGTACAAAGGCACTCAGAACCCCACTGAGTTCAAGGCCAGGGACAGTTGCAGCAACCCAACCTACCTTTCCACACCCTTGTAGGGACTCATACTTGAGCCCACTCTCAGCCTTTTGGAGTGTGATTCAATGGCTTGACACTAAAAAGTCCCCTGAATACCTCCCTCAGAAAGTTAGACTGATAAGCCCTTGGATTTCATCCAGTGAAGCAATTTCATGGTAAAAGCCAGACTCTGGAAGAAAGGCCCATGGTTTGAGTCTCTGTTCTACTTCTGGTAGGTTGTGACCTACTAGCTCCTGATCCTTTCATAAACTCTAAGCCTCTAACCAAATGTTTGGTTATAAACATGAGCTTTTGCAGATGAGGTGAAAACGACTAAATAGTGGCTAAATCTATATGACATCTTAACATTTGCAAAGCACTTTCATATAGAGTCACTGTCTTAATGATCATCAGGACAACCTGCTGCTCATGACCAGGCAGCCCTCCTGAGGCAAAGCCTGGGTGGGGCAGACCCAGGCAAAACGTTTTAGCAGGCCCTGAGATGAGGTAAGGGCTACTTAAGTGGGGAGCTCTGGGGTCTTGGGTCCCTGTGGTGTAAAATGAGTGGCATGGGTTCTGGGTGAGCTATTTCCTTGGCCCTGGAGAGGAGGGCCACACATGGGTAGGAACAGCGAGAAAGGGCTAACACAGGTCCCCCAGAAGCACAGCAGCAGGGCTCAGAGCACAGCTTCTCATGGCCCAGTCTAAGGATGGTGCAGCATCTTCACAAAGCAGGTTCTAAGGTCATTTTATATGTTGGGCACATTGGAGCATGTAATATGGGCTGAGGGAGCCAACAGTGGAGAGAAGATAAATATGACACCCATTCTTTAGCATCAATTTGAATGGGGGCATGGGGCAGGTCACCACCTGCTATGATTTGAATGTCCCCTCCCAAACTTATGTTAAAATTTAATTGCCTTTGTAACAGTTTTAAGAGATGAGGCCTTTACGAAGTGACTAGATCATGAAGCAGAGCCCTCATGAATGAATTGATAATGTTATCAAAGGAGTGGGTTAGTTATCATGGGAGCAGGCTCCTGATACAAGGATAAGTTCAGCCTCATTTCTCTCTGCATCTTGCATGGTCACTCAAAATGTGATGCCTTCCACCATGGGGTAACCCCTGCCAGATGCCAGCGCTATGCTCTTGGAATTCCCAGCCTCCATGACCATGAGCCAAATAAATTTCTTTTTTCTATAAACTATTCAGTCTATGGTATTCTTGTACAACAGCAGAAAGGAAACTAAGACACCACCTCTACTGTGTATTCTCCCAAAAGTGCTAAACCCCATATAGGCAGGAACAGAAGGAGCAGATACTGAGACAGTGCAGCCCCAGCTTGGTGGGACGGGCACAAGGCAGGCTCTGGAGCCAGATTGCCAGAGTCCAAATTCCACCTCATCATGTGCTAGCCAGCCTGGCAATGTGGGTTCTAATTTGTAAAGTGGGGTTAACACCTACCCCATGGAACTTTTAGGGGAGTTAAATGAGATAAATCATGTAAAATCTCCAAGGACTATTAAAATCACAAAAAGATGGTAGTACCAGAATTCCCTCAAGGTAATGGACTGATGAAGCCACCTGAGACTTCCTTCCTAGGTCATTCTTAAGGAATGTCAACTGAATGAAAAATAATACAGCATGTTGCTTCCTCAAGGGAAGCAAACACCTCTCCATGTTATACTGTCTAATACTGTCTATTTAGAGTAATAAAAAGTGCTAACTCTGTAATATAAAAAAAGACAGCTTAACCTGAGCAGGTGAATGGAGTTGTTTTGCTGGAAGTTACCTTTTAAGTATAAGCTCAGTGGCCTAAAAACAGCATCTTTGCTGTTAATGATTATTGTTAATAACAGTCACCATCTATTAAAGTCTTTTCAGTGATAGCACTTGGTTAACCGTGAGCATCAGTGCAATTCCTCACATGTGTGAAATGCATGGATGTATTCAGTTTTGCTCAGAAATATTGTCACCTGCCTACAGCCCTACAACTGGAAAGTGGCAGAGTCAACATTGGAATCCAGGACTAACTCTAACGACCACGCCAGCCCCACCTCTTCCACAACATAGAGGAGAATTAAAAACCACCAGCCTCAGCTGTCTCAGACAACAGAAGAGGCAGAGTTACACTCATCCTGAAAGGTTGAGCGCTACTCCCCTCATTTCAAAGGATCCTTTCACCGTAGCATCATGGAACTTCATCACTTAATAGTAAGGATTATTTTACGGTCTCAATTTTCTGTTTCTCGAAATAGAAGCTTCCTGGGTCCAAAGACCATGTCTCACAATTTGTTATATTCCTCTAGTTTTGTTATATTCCTCTCAGTAGCTACTACCAAGCTGTAACATGAAAGGAGCTCAAGAAATACTATTTGAATAAATGAATGATATTCCAAAGAGAGAAGTAATGTAAGAACCAAATCAGGAGGCTATAATGGCACTGGCTGTGGTGAGAAACATAAAGGCAACTTCATTCAATTCCAAGATGGAAAATAACACTGACATTCTCTGTTTGGGGATCCATGGTCTAATCTCCTTTTACATCCCTAGTGCTTAATCTGTCAGTCACCACACACAGATTTAGTACTTACTGCCAGGTATTCATTCTCAATTCTTTGAAGCATAAAATCGGCAGCATCAAATAATATAGCTGTAGAAATGCTTTTGGTTTCTTTGGGAGAAAAAAAAATATATAGGCACTTTCATTATTTCTCAATGCCATTGTGGATTTCCTTCCTCCTTTACAACAAGAAAGCAGCAGCAAGGGTTCCATTCATAAATGCACACGAACTGTCCCTCAGAGGACGCCTGTTGGGACCAAACAAGGTGCTCTTTTGAAAGGGGGCTCAGGTGTCCGGCTGGCGTGTCACTGGGCTTGTTCCATCTCCTTACCCCGTCTGTCACATCCACCAGCCTTTTGGTCCCGAGGTCAGTCTTCTGTAGGGAACAATGAATCGGGGCTGGCCTGTGCTTGGGGGAGCCCTACATAGCCGGGAGGCAGAGGGAGAGGTGTGGTAGCCTGCCCACCCTCAGGTCGGGAGAGCGGGTGGCTGTAGGCGACTGAGCGCACAACGGCCCTTTCTTCCAAAGCAGCCATTCTCTGCAGTGTTCTCAGGGCAGAGCATGTGGAAGACACGGGGCTCTTCGCTCTGGTAGAGAAATACTGATATAACACGGCTTAATACAAATGCATTAGTGCTTTGGGGCTAAATGCATTAGTGCTTTGGGGCTAAATATCTAAGGGGGCCAGGCCTTCACTCGGCACGTGTTGAAGAGGCTGACACTGTGCCAAGCGCGGTGCTATGGGGAGACTGGGCATATAAAGACAAGGATGATTTCTGGCCTGCCCTCAAGGGCCCCACAGCCCAGGAAACAATGACAATGGGAATAATAGCAATGGGGGGGTGGGGGAGTTACAGAGTTGCTAGTGTTTACTGAGCGCTCACTGTGTGTCTGGCATTTTCCTGAGCACATTCACATATACCCGTTCCTCTGAGTCTGCAGAAGAACCCTAGGAGGTAAGGTACTATAATATTATTATATAAGAATCCAAGGCTATTGGTACTCAGATGAAGTGCTTTGGAAATCCACAGAAATCTCCCACATTATCTCTCACTCAATTTTCTTAAGAGACTAGCAGTAACAGTTACCACGAGGCTAAGAGAAGATTACAGCAGGAAAACTTAAAATAAAGAGAGTTCTGCCAAGACTTCTATCAAATCTCCCCCACAACACATAGCAAAAGACTGCTATTGCCTGATTTTAGCATTAAGATACACATCCTGCAATCGAGAATATTTAGCATAGCACACGTTTGAGAAACACTGCTCTTAGCCATGCAGGCCAACATCTCCCTCCATGCCCAGCTCCCCCTCAGTGGAAAAAGACTTCTTCCATCATCAGCACCTTCTCAGACCACCCAAGCCCACCCAGCTCCCCTCTGCAGACAGCAGGCCTGCTCAGACACACGACTAAGCATCCAGTTCCAAATTCCAACTCTTCTACTTTAGAATTTTGAGTAATTCTGGCAGGTAAGAGGATCACATTTCCATCTATAATGTCGACTACATGGTGAAAATGCATAATGGGAAAAAGTATTTCCAAGGATTCCTACACTTTAAAAACACAATTCCCATATGAATCAATATGCTAAATACAAATCATTTTTAATTTAGTCATCAAATATTCACTATGTATATATATTTTTATTAATTCTTGTCTTTTATTCATTTTTTTTGGCATTTAAACATAAACTTTCTTGTACTTTTCCTCAATGGTTTCCCAAGTAAGTCACCTTTTCCCCTCATTTGATTGTAATCATGTGAAGGGCAAGGTCAATACCACTGTTTCTAAACCTTCCATGTGAAACAGAATCACCTGGGGAGCCTGTAAAATCTACCAACCCCAGCCCAATCCCCAGAGGGGACTTATTTAATTCAATGTTAAGTAGTTTTAAAAGCTTTCCAGACCTTTGATCTAGTCCTCACACAAGATTGCATGTTGGAATTACTTGGGGGGCTTTATGATAGAGTAATGCATGGGTCCCCCTGTAGAGATTCTGATTTAATTGATCGGAGTGCCATCTCCATTGATCTGAGTGCGGCCATCATTGATCTAAGTGCTGCCTTTATTGATCAGAGTGTGGCCATCATTGATGTATACGTGGCCATTATTGATTTGAGTGCCACCCCCATTGACTTGAGTGCCACCTCCATCGATCTGAGTATTGCCTGGATCTCAAGACTTTTCTAAAGTGCTCCAAGTGAATCTACTGTGAAGCCAAGACTGTGAATGTCCTCACATTCCCTGTGGCATATACCCGAGGACCTAGCCCAGCACTTGCATATAATTGGCCTTCATAAGTTTTCTTTAATATATAATAAAACAAATTCATTTAAAATATTCTAAACTCCAATTCTATAACTCCCCACACATTAATCATAACTAATAAAGTTTAATTGTATACTAAAAAGTTACATACTTGGATCCCCATAAAGCCTCAGACTGATTATCTCAGGAAGTATGTCCTTCCTCGTCAGGCAATTTATTCACAATTAAGATGACCTGAAGGACATTCGTATCTCCATATTTAACACCAAGAGCCCAAAGATCACATCGATATACATCCAATAAATCAGTACATTGAAAATGCAACACTCGGAGGCCATATATAGACAACTTGGCTGCATTTTTTTTAAGACTCTAGGCAGATTTTTCACTGAAAAAAATTGATCTCAACATCTAAAACCAAAGGGTTTCCTCAGCATGAAGAGCATGCCTATTGGGAATAGGCAGTCTCTGGTTGCAAACACTTTACAGCTTTACTCCTCTCATTTATGTTGTCTAAGTATCACCTCTACTTCTCTTTCCAATGACTTACTATGCACGTTCATCAGTTCCTACTTCGGGGTTTCCTGAGAGCCATGACTAAAAGAAGCTGGGGGAGAGGACTCAGGTGGAGACAGGGGTGCTCTTCACACACACACACACACACACACACACACACTTCACCCACACCTCTTTAACGGATCCCCTTGGAAACATTAATGGTTTCCCTTGCTGTTTGGATAAAGGCTATTGCCTTTGAGTTGACCTCAGTCAAAGGCGTCTACATGGTTTTGCTTCACTGTGTGTGACCTTTCCTATTGCAGCCAGAAAATTCACCTGATTCGCCTTCTGTGTCCTTCAGGGGTATCTCTGACATCTGGTCATTTTACTGAGAAGGAGTGCTGACTCAGTCAATTACTTTGGCTTTAATGGAGATTCCATTATTTTACCAAGTCAATTCCCCCCGAGGCTTTTGGATAGTTAAATTTTACTAATGCATCTGCCAATATATTTTGCAAATGCTGAATGCTGTGTACATGAGGGTTATTAGTAATTATAAACTTGATGTTGTCACTCTGCTTCCAAACACAGATTCTTAACCTTTTATATGCCTTTCTGTTAGAATTCCAAATGATACCACTTACAGGCACTTATTAATCTCCTTCCTGTACAGGCCTCTGATTCTTTTCCCCTTTTTCCTCTTTCTTTTCCCACTTATTCTTTTAAGTTAGTAGCTGTACAGAAATATAGTTTATTCTGCTCTTTGTGGTCTTTTTGAACAGTTTTTTCTCCCTACTACCTAAATCCTGGCTTCCTAAGCAGTGAAACCATTATTTTTGCTAGACACAGAGAACTGCAAACAGTTGTCATAGGTGCCAACTAGCATATGACCACCTATAAATTCAGTTTCCAATGCAATGATGAATTCTCTTGTGCTTTCAGGTTCTCAGTCTCAATATTATCTTTTTCACACTGCTACACTGGGGTGCAATTTGGTTTTGCATTACTATCCTATGGACAGTTTGTGAGGACATTTATTATTAATAGTCTTCAAATGTCAAAGATTTAGAGCAGTCTTCTTCCCAGTCACAAAAACACTGGTTACTACAGGGCTCCTGTAAAGCTGGGATCTCAAAGCACTTACCCAAGAGAAAAAGAAAATGAAAAACAAAGTCTCCTGGAAAAAAGGCTTGGAAGTGACCTTTTATCCCAAGGGCACCTCTAGTCCCCACACCATACTATCTCCTTACCACCACTGAGAGATGGTGCCCTCTTTTCCTAGTCCACACATCCAACTCTAAATGGCCTGGATTCCTAGACCTGGAACCTGCCATCCCACCTGCATATACACCCTTCCTTTGTTTAAGAATGGAAAACAAGCACCACATGTACTCACCAGCAAATTGATATTAACTGACCGACACCTAAGTGGACATATAGGAACAGCATCTATCAGGTGTCGGGCAGGTGGGGGGAAGGGGATGGGTATATACACACATACTGAGTGTAATGCGCACCAATTGAGGGATGGACACGCTTGAAGCTCTGACTCAAGGGGGGAGGTGGGGCAAGGGCAATGTACGTAACCTTAACATTTGTACCCACATAATATGCTGGAAAAAAAACTTTAAAAAAAAGAATAAAAAAGAAAAGAATCTAGTTTCAAACTTGTGTGAGTTTTTACATTTCCTGTACTTATTGTTGTCTTTTTTCAGGAAATATCAATAACATTTAAAACAAAAACTAGCTCAACCAAAGCTATCGAATATTATTCAAGGCATGTAAGAGTTTGTTTTAAGGATATATACAAAGTGCGGTAGCCACCACCTAATTGGAAAATAGAAATCTAGGCAAGGTAGCTCGTTTCATCACTCCCGCAGGCAGGAAACCATCTGATCTGATAATTTATTAGAAGGATAGAACACTCCCCAAAGGCCTGGATGAGCTGGGTCTTGGGAACTCTTTGAAACTGGGGGCTGAAGTGCACCAGGAGTGCCTTGGGGTTCTCTCTCTCTCTCTTCCTTGCCTCTGTTTCTTGCCATTCATTCTTCTATTTCTGTAGACCTGATTTTTTAGTTTTCCTATTTACACAGCAGAAAATGGCCACCTCCAAAAGGCGTGCTGGGACTCTAATAGAACCAATTACTAAGTCCCGGATGCAGGGGCTCATTAGAATAACTTGGTATAGAAGCCCCATCCTGGTCCAATCAGTCACTGCTAAAAAAGCCATATTATACAAAACCAGTTTTTCCCATTCATGCCACGTGAATAGTCAGGCACAGTGAAATTGCCAGGAAAGGCGAAAATGCACTAAGTTCAGGAGATAACCCACTACAAATTTAATTCAAATTTAATTTTGTCCAACCACATGTTTCCATTTGAATACACAAACAAGCTCTCATTTAATCAAGAATCTTAACTCTCCCAGTTGGGATGGCTGTAAATCTCAACTTCCCAACTCCTTCAGGACAAATGGGACACATAAATTAGAAAACGAAGGTCGCCAGACCAGAAAATGTAAATCTTCTAAGGGCTTTAATTCAAATGTGAGCTACGAAGTGCATCCCATATTATGTGGAGAAAGTTATGAAGCATCTTATTTTAATTAATAGAGCGTTGAAACTATTGCTGAAATTTTTAAGCATGAAATCCAAGCACACAGCACAGAATTTTCTTCAAGTCAAATTAGCATATGGCCACAGGATCCAATTCCAAAATGGTCACAATAAATCACAACCATTTAGAATGCACTGGATTTTAGTTTCGTGTAAATAATATTTTAGTACCTTCAAAGGTCAGATATCTGGAGCACATACCACTCAGGAAAAAAATATAAAGTTTTTGGACAATGCTGATATCTGAGACTTGGTTATATGACATCATAACCCTTCAGTGATAGCTACAAAATCTCTACATTAAAGTGTTACTTTTTCATCTAAAGTGGCTTTTAGAAAACATAAACACAACTCTACCCATCAGCTCAAAAAGAATTTTC
The DNA here is from genome assembly GCF_040939455.1 of Microcebus murinus. NCBI lineage: Eukaryota > Metazoa > Chordata > Mammalia > Primates > Cheirogaleidae > Microcebus > Microcebus murinus. The sequence continues at coordinate 60,200,023 of NC_134105.1, read as the reverse complement.
CTTAAGGAAGTGGCAAGTTATCTCTGGTTGGAAAGATGTGTCTCCATCCTAAAGCCCCTTATGTAATTCAGCAGTCTGACCCCACATGAATCCTGTGGAGCTACAGCATCTTTCTTCACCCTGGATTTTATGATTCAGAGATTATTCTTCAGGCATGTCAGGGTTCAACGCAGCAATCTTCATAACTAGTCCTATCCTTCTGTGGGACCCAATCACTTCAGAATGACCCTAATCTGGGACCACAGAAAATCTGAAGCCATTGAAGAAAAGAAAGGACTTTGAACCATGGAAAGAAAGGTTGCTTCTCTTCACAGAGCTAGTTCTTCCAAACTTCCTGGCACTGTCACACCCTAGTTTCCCTCCCCTGAATTCTCCCTTTCATAGACAGAATTCCCTCCTCTTCCTCTTGCCACACTAGTGGCTTACCTAGTGTCAGCCAGGACCTGCCCTTGGTTCCCAGCTCTTCCCATGCAGTGCATTCTCTCTTAGCTTCCCCCAGAGTTTCAACTACCGTCTAGATGCTGATTGGCTCAGATTTGTCATCTAAGTTCCAAAACTCTACCTAGAGATGAAAATTTTCACTTGATTCTCATAAGGTACCTCGAATTCAGCATATCTAAAATCCAAGCTATCCTCTCCTGATTCATCAAATAAGTCAGCTCCTCCTCCTATGCTCTCTTCCTTAGTGAAGAGATCCACCATATTCTTCAAGGCCCAGGCCAAAACCTTGGATCAGACTTGATTTTCTCTCTCCTTCACCGTTTCACATCCAATTAGTCACCAAACTCTGCTGAGTCTACCTCTGAATTATAGCTCAAGTCTATATCATTCTCTCCATTCCTTTAGCCACTTCCTTAGATCCACCCAAGCGGCAATGGCAACATCCTAACATGTTTCCCTGCCTCAAATCCTGCTCACCCCCACCTCATTTTCCACACTGCTACTATAGCAAATGCTACTATAGTGAAAGGTGTAAATCTGGCCATGTCACTCACCCAAATAAAACCTTATAATCACCCTCCACTGCTCTCAACATAAAGACAAACCTCTGTGGCAGTGGTTCTCAAATAGGGGCAATTTTACTCCCCCAGGGGTCATTTGGCAATGTCTAAAGACATTTTTATAGTTGTCAAAATTGGAGGAGTGGGAGTTGCTGCTGGTATTTATGACAGAGGTCAGGGATGCTGCTAAACATCCTATAATGCACAGGAGAGCTCCTACTCCCAGCTCAATAAAGAATTATCCAGGACTAATGTCAATAGTCCTGAGGTTGAAAAACCCAAAAGGCATAGAGGACCTTGCCTAACCTTTCTACCTTTTTGTCATTCCCTACTTTCTACATCCTCACCTTAACCTAAACTCAATGAACCAGCCAAATTAAGCTTCTTGAAGATGGCATGTGCTCCTTCTCCTCTAGGTCTTACCATACACCATTCATTCGGCCTGTGATGCCATTCATACTGTTTGCCTGCTTTCCCTAACTAACTCAAAGTCTCCACTAAGATTTCAGCTCAGACATATCTTCTCCGAGGAAACCTTCCATGTCCCCTATGGATTAGATGCCCCGCCCCCCTCAACCCAATTAGCTCCCCGCCTTTCCCTTGACATTGTCCTGTTTTACAATTTCCTGTTGACTTATCATTGTCTTCCAAGACTGAAAATCACAGTCCATGCCTCTCTTGTCCTCTGTTCGGTTCCCAGCATCCAGCACAAAGCCTTGCAACCAATTGGTATATGCATATTTGTTAAATGAATGTATGATTTCAAATCAACATCACTGGTAATCATGAAACTACCAACACTTTTCATTTAGTTTATCTTTATCAACAGTCTTAAAAACTAGTCTACACTTCAAAGCCCTGAAAAAAAGTAAGTTTGGCAAGCTCAGAAAAGTAGCAGTGATGCCCTATGACATTAGCCAGGGAGCTTAGAACCAGTGAAAATTATGCTGGTGAGCAAAACTATTGGCAAACCAGGCAGGTCTTTGGAACTTGGCCATCTAGCTTTAATAGCAATTAGATGCAGCAAAATAGAGCACGTTAGAAAAAATGTAAATACTATCCCCATTGTTCAGATAAAAATAAAGCAGGGAAAATATCAGTTCTTGGGAAAAGTTAAATAAAAGCAGGTAAAACAGGCAGAATAAGTAAACATCACTTTCCACCCATGTATATGAATAACTGGCATTGGTTTTCTGAGTAACTAAGAAAGAAAAGGACATTGTGTGAATTCCTGTAATTCAATTTCTTGTAGTGTGCTGCCCAGAAAAGTAGCATCACTATCACTCAGGAACTTGATACATAGAAATGTAAATTCATGGCTCCATCTTAGACCTACTTAATCAGAAACTCCAGAGGCTTTGCCCAAGCCCATCTAGACATTCTGCTGCTGGCTGGCATGTGAGAACAGCTGCCCTACTTCATCATATAACTAAAGCAAAACTCCATTTCCAAAACAGTAACACCTATACAGGACCCACTATATGCCAAACCCTGTTTAAAGTTGTTTATACATAAAGTCATCCAATAATAATATTCTTACATTCATACTTCATAGATAAGGAAACATAGACATTTTGTCTCAACAAATTACAGAAACCCTGGTTTTCCTTGAAGAGAAATTACCCCAGAATCTCAGCTTCTAAGCTATAGGACTCTTTGCAAAAACCTTTCTCCTTCTTACCAACTTCAGTTAATGGCTTCCCTATTCCCCACTCCATACTCATGTCAGATTCCTTAATCCTTGAACTTTATATTCAAACCAAGTGCGTGCTTGTTCCTGACTTCTCTTATAGAACTCATCCCCATGGCATAATTCCTTGAGTCCAGCAGTTCTCAGAGCACAATCTGCAGATTCTGAGGAATGAGAGTTGGTAGGGGGACAGGGGATCCCCTCATGATCCTGCTAGGGAACCCCAAAGTCAAAGCTGTTTTTTGTAATAATACTAAGGTATATTTGCCTTTTTTTTACTAAGTTCATATTTGCACCAAATATACAAAAGTAATGGTAGGTAAAATTGCTAGTGCCTTGGCACGAATTAAGACAGTGGCTCCAAATTATATTAAATGCTAGTAGCCATTGTATTCTTCACCACCACAAACTCTCAATAAAATAAATACCAGTTTCAATTAAGAATGTTCTTGAAGGAGCAGTAAGAATTATGAATTTTATTAAACCTTGAGTACACATCCTTTTAAATATTCTGTGCGATGAAATGGTGAAAATGCATAAAGCACTTCTATTACATACGTAAATACAACGGTTGTCACAAAGAAAAGAAAAGCACTTGAGCAATTGTTTGAGTTGCAAACTCAACTAATTGCTTTTTTCATTGAACACAATTTTTACTTGAAACTAAAACTAACAAAGTAAAGTTATTTAGACTTGGACGGTCATCAGATGTTTTATTGAAAAGTAATGAAATACTCCTATACTTTTGAAGAAAAACAGCTAACGGTAATTGATGTCAATGATAAAATTCTGATTTTCAAGTGAAAATTAGAAGTTTATAAAACTTGTATCTGCCACCAGGAACTTGACAGCTTCCCAGTACTTGAAGACTTTTCCTTTGAGATATTTGAGTGGTGATATTAAGGAATGTGATTTTTGGATATTGTATAATGAAATGTGTCAACATTTGAAAGATTTGTATTAACTCAGTGAACCGGTATTTTCAAATGACCAATGCAAGATGTTACAAAATCATGCATGGGTAAAAAATCCATTCAAAGTGCAAGCAAAACCAGTGGATTTTAAAGTAACGGAATATGAAAAGTTCATTGATTCGGTTTCAGATTTCACATTGCAACTAACCTTTAAAAAACTACCAGCTGGAGTTCTGCTGTAGTAACAAAGGATGTCCACAATTATCTCAAAAGGCTATTGAAATACTCCTTCCTTTCTCAACTACATATCTGTGAGGCTAAATTTTCTTCATCTACTTCAACCAACACAACATATTGCGACAGAGTGAACAGAGAAGCACATATGAGAATCCATGTCTATGTCTTCTATTAAGGCAGACATTAGAAAGATGTGCAAAAATGTTTTAAATGCTATCATGCATTTTTTTTATTTTGGAAATTATAATTTTTTATCATAAATATATGTATTTGTGCTAACATATAATGGGCTTATTGTTAATACTTTTAATAAATTAATAAATATGCTAAAATCTTCCCAAGTTTAATTTTTAATACTATAAATAATAGATATAACTCACATAAACAAAAGCTTTTTGAGATTCTCAATCCATTTTTTTAAGAGCGTAAATGAGTCCTAAGACAACAAGTTGGAGAACTACTATTCTAGCCTCCAAACCCTCCTTCTTGCATGTAGTTCCTTAAGCTTCTACTCTGTATCTCGGATTACTTCTCTTCCACAAGTCTCCTCTGGTTTACACTCAACCCACTTCTAATCACTTCCTTACTCTGTAGTTACATGTAATTACAAGTACCTCATGGTACATATACCATAGCCCAGATCTTTATAAAGATAAGCCCTGGTTTGAGTAAACAAGACCTGTGACCATGATCCGGATTGTTTACTTACTAGTGTGACTTTGAGAAGAGGTCCTGGCTCTAAGCATCAGGCTCCTCATTTATAAAACAGAGATAATCATAGTGCATACTTCATTAGGGCTGTTAGGAAGATGGTATGGACTGCCATGTATCCCCAAAATTCATATGCTCAAGGCCTAATCCCCAGTGTAGCTATGAGTGAGAAAGTAATTAAGGTTAAACAAGATCATAAGCGTGGGGCTCTGATCTGATAGGATTAGGGTCCCTAGAAGAAGAGACACCGGGGAGCTCGCTCACTCTCCTCCATATGAGGACACAGTGAGAAGATGGCCATCTGGAAGCCAGAAAGAGAGCCCTTATCAGAAACCAAATTGGCTAGAACCATGATCTTGGACCTTTCACCCTCCAGAACTACAAGAAAATAAATTTCTCTTGTTTAAGACACACAGTCTGTGGTATTTTATTACAACAGCCTGGGCAGACTGATACATATTTTGGAACCAAGAAACGGGTGCTGCTGCAACAAATACCTAGAAATGTGAAGATGGCTTTGAAACTGGGTGATGGGTGGAGGCTGAAAGATTTTTAAGGTGCATGCCAGACAAAGCCAAGACTGCTGTGAAGGAACTGCTGGTAGAAATGCAGACATTGAAGGTGATTCTGGTGAGTGCTCAAACAGAAAAGAGAAGAGCTAGAGAGAAAGCCTCCATCTTCTTAGAGAATACATAAATAATCCTGAACAGAATGTTGGTAGAAATATGGACATTAAAGGCCATTATGGTATGGTCTCAGACAAAGATGAGGAACATGTTATTGGAAGAAAGGCAGTCCTTATTATAGTCTGGCAAAGAACTTGGCTGAAACTGTGTCCTGGTGCTTTTGTGGAAGGTAGAAATTTTAAGTGGTGAAATTGGATACTTAGCTAAGGAGATTTCTAAGCAAAGTATTGAAGGAGTACCTTAGTTCTTCTAACTACTTATAGTAAAATACAAGAGGAGAGAGACAAATTAAAGATTGGATTGTTAAGCAAAAAGGAACCAGAACATTAAAAATTTGAAAAATTCTCAACCTGTTCATATGACAAAAAAATAAAAAAGCCCATTCAGAACACCAAGGATGTGGCTGAACTATCTCTCTTCATAAAAAGTTTATGAAGGCCGGGTGCGGTGGCTCACGCCTGTAATCCTAGCTCTCTGGGAGGCCGAGGCGGGCGGATTGCTCAAGGTCAGGAGTTCGAAACCAGCCTGAGCAAGAGCGAGACCCCGTCTCTACTATAAATAGAAAGAAATTAATTGGCCAACTAATATATACAAAAAATTAGCCGGGCATGGTGGCGAATGCCTGTAGTCCCAGCTACTTGGGAGGCTGAGGCAGGAGGATTGCTTGAGCCAGGAGTTTGAGGTTGCTGTGAGCTAGGCTGACGCCACGGCACTCACTCTAGCCTGGGCAACAAAGCGAGACTCTGTCTCAAAAAAAAAAAAAAAAAAAAAAAAAAGTTTATGAGATTAAATGAGCATAAACACTGCCAGTTTGAACACAAAGGGAGAGAGGATGAAATGAAAGCCATCAGAGTTCTAGGGTTCAATAGGACAGGACTACAGAGCTATTCAGCTGCGAATGTGCACTACTCTTCAAGCAAAGGGAAGAATGGCCCCAAAGCACTTCAGAGATCATCAGGCCTGCCTCTACCTTGGCTTCAGAGGGTGGCAGTGGTTTCAACAGGCCAGGCTGCCACCACCAAGGTTCCCGAAGGCAGGCTGCTGTCCCAGTGGAGCTGGAGGGCAGAGCATCGACCCAAAGAAGAGTACTCTTGAGGCTTAAGATCCAGTAGAATTTGCCTTGCTGGGTTTTGGACTTGGCTTGGGACACATCACTCCTTTCTTCACTCCTATTTCTCCCTTTTGGAATGGGAATATCTATCCAATTCCTGTCCCATCGTTGTACTTTGGAAGCAAGAATTGTACCTCAAGTCTTATCCATATCAGATTTAGATGAAATTTAGACAAGACTTTGAACTTTGGACTTTGAACTTTAGACTTTAGAGTTGATAACTGCTAATGGAAGGAGTTAAGACTTTTGGGACTGTTGGAATGGAATGAATATATTTTGTATGCAAAAAAGACATGAATTCGGGGGTGGGAGTCAGGTATAGAATGTTACAGATTGAATGTATACAACCCCCACCCAAAATTCATATATTGAAGTCCTAACTTCCAGCATGGCTGTATTTAGAGTAAGAAAGTAAGGTTAAATGAAATGATAAATGTGGGGTCCTAATCCAATAGGACTGATGTTCCTATAAGAGGAGACACCAGAGAGTGTGCAGCATGTGAGGGTGCACAGTAAGAAAGCAACCAGGGAGAGAGCTCTCACTAGAAACCAATCCACTACCAGACCCTTGATCTTGGACTTCTAACCTCCAGAACTGTGAGAAAATAAATGATAATTTGATACCGGAAGATTATCCATTATAAGATGGGTAACAAATTTATCACAGTTCCTGGTTCATAGTGGGCACAATGAATATTCTCTGTTATTATTATTGCTCATTCAACAAATATTTATTTAGTATCTACTACAGTTACCAAGGCTTCTGCTACCCTGGGACTCATAGTCTGGAGTGGTGGTGGTGAAGGCGTTGTTTAAACCAAAGATTATTCGAATAAATGTAGAGGCAATACATGAAGAGTGGCTCGATTTAGCCACTCCACAGAGTTTACATACTGCAAAACAACATGTGGCGCCTGATAAATATATACAGTATTTGTCAATTATAAATAAATAAATAAACATTTTTACAAGGGGGAGGAACCTCTAATGTAGACTGGAAGAGGGGTTATACATTAAGGTAGGCATCTTTGAGAAAGTGGCATTCATGCTGTCACCAAAGGATGGAAAGACTTCGTCCACATCTAGACTCATAAAAAGAAGGGTCCATGTCTTTCCTTTGTGGACCCTCAATAGGTGGAAGAATCTGCCACTTTCATTATTTGATATTTTTTTCTGCCTATTTTAAGTTATACTCTGAAGCACAAAAGCTTGCTTCTAGTTTTTATACGATACTTCTGAACTTCATGTTTATTCTGGCTTTTATGTGAATGTCCTAAGCTTAGCATTTGTTGAGAATTACTAAGAGAAATAGAATTACCTTCTAGGGAAATAGAAAAATGACCTTTACAGGCAAAAAGGCAGGAGATAAAAGGATCAATAAACAAAAGTCCCCAGTTTCCCAATTCGCCTGACTAATGTTACAATCAGAAAGAATTTAATTCATAAGGTCAGACCCTTCAGAGAAGTAAAGACCAGTAGGTGAGAACAAGGACACATGGGAGTCTATGAAAGCAGATTCCAGTCTCACTGTTAAGTGATTTATCCAGATCAAAGAGTAGAAGCAATGAAAAGCTTTGAAAAATGATCCACAGAGCTGAGAAGTACATAGCTGCGAATATTCCAGTTCGGGCAGTGTATTTTAAACACCTGTCCTCAGAAACAAAACATCTTCTTACCAAAACACAGGCCCCAGCAACAAGGAGCCAACAGAAAAAGGAAAAACAGCTAAGCCTGCCTGTTGGCAGAGTTGATGGCAGGGATCTCTGAGGCCACGTGCTGAGATAATAAAATATTAAAGTGTGTCTCTCTTTGCCTTTTCCTTCGGCAGTCCCACAGATGTTCTGTGAGAGCAGGACTCTTCAAAAACTCTTTTTCCAAGTTGAATAGAGTGCAGGCTCTTGATAAATCATGAAATGTAAATAGCCTAGTGGAAAGAACCTCTAGCCGGGAGCCAGCAGAGCCTGGTACCAATCTCAGTTCATGACCACAGGCAAGATTTGTCATCTTTCTACATCCAAGATTCTCCATCTCTCACATGAGGACCTTTGAAGAAAATTAGTTCAGATATAAAAGAAACTCTCCCTGTTTAGAAATAAGAAAGTATTAATACAGTCAAAATAGCCCCACATTTTGTATCAATATTATATTAGTTTCTTTAATCACATCATGCTCAAGGCTAGAATTTAATATAGATAGACCTAGGATACAGCTTCCATTATAGAGATCTAGAGGTGTTTCGAATTGTCCAAGAGAGTGACCACAGTCAGCTTACTCTCATCTACTCTTTCCCCCAGTGTGTTTTTCCAAAGGCCCCTGTACTTTCCTTAAATCCTATGACCAGGGCCACCCCTTCACTATCAGAGAATAACCTCACCTATATCATCAGTGAAAATAAGCCACCATTTTTGATTACTCTCAATTTTCCTACTTCCTCAACTCACACGCTAGTTTACATGCAGCTCCACCCTCTCTTCCCTCCCTCCCATCTTAAAAGAACACAAGCGTCATTCTTCCAGTTTAATCTAATCTCCTTCCTGCACCTGAATCTCAGCTCCTCCAGGTCCCCAGGGACCTCAGCTACCTCTTCTCTCCTTTCTTTTCAACTTCCTTTTTTTATTTATATTTATAGTTGACATACTGTAATTGTACATATTTATGGGGTACAATCTGATGTTGGACACATATATAGGTTGTATAATGAGCAAATCAGTGTATTTTGCATAACTATCACCTTATGCATGTATAATTTCTTTGTGGTGAGGACATTCAAAAGCTTCTCTTCTAGCTATTTTGTAATATATCTTACTGTCAACCATTGTCATCCTACTGTACAACTGAACACCAGAACTTACTCCTCCTATCTAACTATAACTTCATACCCATCGACCAACCTCTCCCCATCCTCCTCTCCACGCTCTCCCTCCCACTCCATGGTAACCACTGTTCTACTATCTGCTTCTATGATATCAACTCCTTCTTTATTTTTTGATTCCTCATATAAGTGAGATTATACAGCATCTTTCTTTCTATTTCGAAGGTTTCCTTCTCTACAAGTATAACCATGCTCAAGACTTGTCTATATTTTAAAAAGACAAACAAATGCCCTGATCCCATTCTACATCTCTAGCTAGGACTTTCTCCACACCCACCCCACTTTCTTCATGGCCAAGCAAGGATAGTCTAAGCCAGCAGTTCTCAAACATTCATGTGCAAATAGATCATCTGAGAATCATAGTAAAATGCACATTCTGATTCTATAAGGCTGGGGAAGAGCCAGAGATTCTGCATTTTTAACAAGTTCCAAGGCGAAATCAATGCCACTAGTCTGCAGACCACACTTTGAGGAGGCGGTTTCTATATACAAATTTCACTTCTGCTATTTCTGCTACCAGAACCAATATCAATTTTTTAATAGGCTTCTGGAGATGAGAGTATAAATATCAAAAAAATACAACACCCCTTACTTCCTCTTCTTGTATGTTCATAAGAACAATGGCAAATAGAATGTCAGTCCCAAGGTTTGGACTGGATGGTTAATAAGCTTTATATCTCATGATGAGGATAACTCTCTGTGTAAACAAACCCTCCAAAAATGCAGCAACTGAAGTTTTTTTCAATAAATAATGGGACCATTATTTTACAAATCTGATCAACAAAGGTAGGTTAAATTCTTGAAACCATTGTGAGCCATAGGCAAGAAACATATCTGTGTATTTGTGGGAAATTATGAAATCTGTGGAAAATTACCTCACTAAATCATTTTATTTGTGCTTGTGTATAGGTTTTATTTTTTAATGTTGTTTTATTTTGCTTTATTTGTCTTATTTTATTTTTCAATATAATGTAAACCAAATCCTTCCAGCAATGGGCTATGTCCCAAAGCTTGCAGAGAAGGAAATATGGCCCATTTCAAAGCAGCAGGAAGTTACTAGGCTGAAACCTTGGAGACTCATGTACTTTTCTAACAATTTTGTATTTCTGTGCAAAAATCCTTCCTCCCTATCTCCAAGCATGCCTCTTACCTTACCCTATTCTTTAAGCTGTTAGTGCATACAATAGGCAACACAGTGCCTGAGTCCTATCAACCTATCACAGAAGACTCCAGGACAAATTACCATAAATTACTTTATAGGTGAAATGTCATGAGTGCCATATACATGATTTTTGTTACATTAATTAGCAATTAGACACAATGAGGTGTCTTAAAATGAGAATTGTTAAACTCTACCCCAAAAGTCAAAAGGTTCTCATAAGAGAAAGAGTATCCATTCAATGAATTTTCTTTATCTGCCACAATGAGCTCTCAGAATTCACAGTTCACTGTGATCTAAAGACTAGAAACTCGGCCAGGTGCGGTGGCTCACACCTGTAATCCTAGCACTCTGGGAGGCCGAGACAGGCAGATTGCTCGAGGTCAGGAGTTTGAAACCAGCCTGAGCAAGAGCAAGACCCCATCTCTATTATAAATAGAAAGAAATTAATTGGCCAACTAATATATATAGAAAAAATTAGCTGGGCATGGTGGCGCATGCCTGTAGTCCCAGCTACATGGGAGGCTGAGGCAGTAGGATCGCTTGAGCCCAGGAGATTGAAGTTGCTGTGAGCTATGCTGACACCACAACACTCACTCTAGCCTGGGCAATAAAGTGAGACTCTGTCTCAAAAAAAAAAAATCAAGACTAGAAACTCATCACCCCCATCAGGCTCAGGGTTGGGCACTCACAACGTCAGTTTGGGCACTCACAATTTCAGTTCCCACTTAATGGAAGGCCTTCAAGTGTCCCATCGTGCCTCTAAGATGATGCTAAAACACCTTAGCCAGGACTATTAATATAAGATCCTTCACAAGCTGTAGGCAGACCTGGCCTCCACCTATCTCTGCAGGAGGTACAGCCCTTGCACTTTCTACTTGTCCTGCCTGCACTTTTCTGCAACAGCCTCTCTCTCCTCCACCTCCACATGGGTGGGAGGAGAGGCCAGAAGGAGAAAAACCTATTTGCAATGTAAGCTAACATGCCCATTTAAACATAAGAAATTCCAAACCAGGTGCAGTGGTATGCACCTGTAGTCCCTGCTACTCAGGAGGCTGAAGATCTCTTGAGTCCCAGAGTTCAAGACCAACCTGGGCAACACAGCAAGATCCTGCCTAAATTAAATAAAATAAAATAAAAAGCAAAAAAAAAAAAACCCACAAATAAACTTCGGAAATTTCAAACTTCAGACTCTCGTTATTATTGTTGAATTTATTCAACAATATTTATTGTAGGCTTCTGATCTCTTATTAATCATCCTACTCACTACACCTCAAAGGGTATGTTTATCTTAGATTATAACATTTACTAAGCAGAATGACTTTTGACTTAAATGAACTTGAGTTCATCCATATTTCACTCTTTTGTCTCTTGGCCTCTTGGCTTTGGCCCAGACCAAGGTGGGGACACCAGAAAGCCCAGAGTGACTATATCCAGAGGTAGAGACAAAAGAGGCAGAAAGGTCCTACATGCCTAGGGTTTTGGAGGCTGTGGACTTATCACAGGGGTGGTGGTGATAAACACTGCAAATGATACAGATATCTTTGCTGTAAGAAAAAAAGTTAAGAACCTACTTGCATGAAGATAGACACACAAAGTGTATTTTCTCAGCAGATAGGAAAGCTTGCCTATAGAATCATACAGCCTGGTAGGGCCAGGGTCCCTTAAGGAAGCTCCCTTTCCCATTCTCCTATGGGAAGAAGGAGTAAGAGTTATACCCTCTTGGTCCCATGCAGTTCTACTCGAGAGACTGACTCCAGGCCTGCTATCCACCAGAAGCTAGTACAGTTGACCCCTGAACAACATGAGTTTGAGCTGTGCAAGCCCACTTATTTGCAGATTTTCTTCCACCTCTGCCACCCCTGAGACAGCAAGACCAACCCCTCCTCTTCCTCTTCCTCCTCAGTCTACTCAACATGAAGATGATGAGAATGAAGATCTTTATGATGATCTACTTATACTTAATGAATAGTAAATATATTTTCATTTCCTTGTGATTTTCTTAATAACATTTTTTCTCTAGCTTACTTTATTGAAAGAATATAGTATATAATACATATAACATATAAAATATGTGTTCATCTACTGTTATCAGCAAGGCTTCTGGTTAACAGTAGGCTAGTAGTGGTTAAAGTTATAAAGTTCTATGTGAATTTTTCACTGTGAAGGGACTGGCACCCCAACCACTACATTGATCAAGGGTCCACTGTACATAGTAGGGACCACAGCCAAGCTCAGGTGTTTCAAAGACTAAGTAAATGGAAGGTCAATTTCTCACATACAACAATCCCTTAGCAGATGTCACAGTCTAATCCTACATGAGCTAATTCCCTCCTATTCCCAAACAAACCATAATAATCATGTATACCCAACCTACAGAATAGATAGATATCATTTCTGAATGTACTTGTATCTATTATAGGCTGTTAATTACTACTCCTTTCCTTGAAAATAAATCAGATCCTGAGTTCCACATTCCATAAGACTTGAGTCTCAGAGAGATTTTATGGAAAAAACAAAAACAAAATTCTAAGGGATAGCTCTCTCTGTCAAAAGCCCAGAAGCTGCAGGGAGGTATGGAAGCTTGTTGGCAACCCCAGGATGAACACAATGACCAGAAGATATTAGCTGGGTAGACATTGCTAGGAGTGGGTCTCTGTGAACACAGAGCTGCTTAGCACTGTTTCCTGAGAGGAGTGAAATGTGAATGTAGGGTGGAGGGAATGGAAGAGTGAGGAGAGTATTTGATCAACGTAGCTCCAATGCCTAAGCTACATGTCAATGTTCTGTGACCCTGTGTGGCTACCCTATCTCTTCTCCTGCCTTCCAGCAGGATTACAAAGTACTCTAGAGTACTCCAGAGTAAGTAAATACCTCATTGCTATTCATAGTAAACAAAACTGCCTGAATTCAGTGGTTTATACAATGTCCAAGAATGTTTTTTTTAATCACCAGTAGTATAATTTATAGAAAAGTGATGCTTAGATTCAGTAATTAATTTGTCTGGAGGGTCTCAATTTATCGAATCTATCCAGTTGGTTAACTGGAATGCACATACATACTGAGAGTAAAATATGCATATCTATCATAGCCTATCTTTTACTTTATTCCCAAGTCTCACAATGGAATATCAAGTAAGCAATTATAGAACTACAGGATGGAAAACAACCAAGGTATTTCGGTTAAAGAAGCTGTGGCTCTGAAGTAGAATACATTCGTCTATTGTGTGTCATAATGAAGGCAGTAATTTATTTCAATGCCATTTAGAATGCACAGCTATTCTGCAGAAAAGCATCCGAAACATTCAGAAGAAGATCAGAAGGAAATCTGTAATTTCCTAGGAATTGATGCCAGAACTAAAACTTAAACAATAGCAAGAGGTTGAAATGGCACATTTTGAGTTTTTAAAAAAACGCAGGCTTGAGAAAGTAGGAGGGGTGGGAGGAAGGGATAGATATGCAGTTTCCTTGGAAACTAAATGTGATATTATTACAGCAATAGCCTCTGGAATCATTGTTTACAGGGTGAAAATACTGCTCATCTGCTTAAAACTGGACAAGGGTAATTTAGAACCTAAATAATTGTGATCTCTATGAGAATCCTCAGGGAACTCTAAAAACTGCCATAGAATGAAGGTGCCACCTACAAGCCTATAAATCTGCAGAGGCATATAAGAAGGGCCCCTCATGAGGTTGCAGCAAGCAGACGACCATGGCAATGAGTGACATGTACAGTTTCCAGGGCATAGATATAAATAGGCCCCACCGGGCAGCTCAGTCTCCAGCTCTCCTTGGTCCTTTCTCATGGCCTTGAGAAGATACCATAGCCCCAGATAGGCAGGTTTACAAGGAGACCAACCTGTACTCCTTATCCCAGCTTCTACCACTCCCTAGCTCTCTGATTACTCCCTAGCTTCTCAGAATTACTATGAGAATTGAATGAAAGAGGGAAAAGCCCCAGAATACTGCCTGAAACATGGAGTGGGGGGGGGGGGTGTCACACATGTTAATGCTCTTTCTCTTCTCAGTGGTCAATGGATTTATTCTGTCTGCTTCTTTCCACCATGGACATCCCATAAGAACAAAGACATAGATCTCCTATTAGAATCCATGGCAGGAGGTCTTTACAGAGAAACTTGTAGGATATGCCATCTAGTCAAGCCAGAGTTAGGGTGCCTGGGCCCTCACTGCCATTCAGTCCCATAGGAATCAATCCTGCTAATGACATGGGGGCAGTGGGTGGCAGAGGGTCATGTGTGTCGGGGAGGAGCTGAGCTGAATCCAGCATGCCTGAAGGAGAACCGAGTATGAGTACAGTGGTCCCTCGGTATTCATGGGGAATTGGTTCCAGGACTTCCCACGGATACAAAAATCCACAGATGCTCAAGTCTCTGGTATAAAATGGCATAGTATTTGCATATACCCTACACACATCCTCCTGTGTACTTTAAATCATCTGTAGATTACTTATAAAACCTAGTACAAGATAAACGCTAAATAATTATTGTATTGTTTCAGGAAAAATGACAAGGAAAAACATGGCTGTCCATGTTCAGTACAGACACAATTTTTCCCCCGAATATTTTTTATCTGAAGTTGGTTGAATCCACGAATGCAGAAACCACAGGTATGGAGGGGCAACTGTATTTCTCCACAAGGGCAGGGACCTTGCCTAGTCTGTCCATCTCTGTGTCCCTAGTGCAACGCAATGCCTGGAACACAGTATGAGCTCCAGAAAGTTTGTGTGGAATGAATGCTAAGGGCAGCAGGTGTGCCAGGAGCTCATGGGCAAAGCCACCTAGGAGTCAGGAGCCAGCAGTAGGGTCCAGAGTAAGCACACAGATGAAAACCACAGATAAGGTGAAAAATGCCTCCCTCCATGACATGCTCATATATGTATTTCGCACATGTTTCTTGAGCACCTAAGAACTGTTTTAAGAACAAAACAAAGAAAAAAAGGCCTCTTCGCCTAGAGCTTACCTTCTAGGGACACTCAGGTATGTCACATTAAAACGGTGTATGTGTCTCTGTCTGCTTCATGCATCTGTGAGCTTTTCCAGGCAGGGCCCCTGTCTTGGTCATCTCTGATTCCTCACCGATGACCCACTGGCCCCAGTGCCTGCAGGTCTCCAGGAAGGGCACAACAAGGATTTTTAACTCAACTCAAAAGGGCAAGAAGCACAGAATCGCTCTGGCTTGAGCTAGGAAGTACTGCAGTCCTAGATTTGAGTCTCAGCTCTCACGCTAACTAGCCTGGTGACCTTGGGCAAGTTAGTTTACCTTTCTGGAAGATCCTCGGTGTCATCTGTAAAATGGAGGTAATAGGATAGGGTCCACAGGGTTGTGGTGAAGATTAAACGAGGTGCTCTCTTTAAAGTAATTAGCAGAGGGGCGGGCACTCGGTGGTCAGTAAGTGGTACCTGCTGCTCTCATGCCTTTATTATCAGTCTTCATCAGAGGGAGAAGTGGCCATGCTCAGCTGAACAGTATGAGTAGAAAATTAGAGCAAATCCTCACCTGTAAAACTTTTAACTCGAAACAAGACAGTTTGATACATAAGAACTCTCCCCTACTGACAACCCTGGCTAAAGGAGAACCTTGCCCCCACAAACCCAAGCCAACAATATCCAATTGGTGTGACCAGCATGCTCAACCAGCCACAGCACCTGCCCCAGAGGGAGCCCTGATTTCAAGCCCAATTGCTCACTGCATCAGCTCCCACTGATGGTCCACAGTAGTTGGTTTGCTCCCAGTGACTGTTCTCAAAGGGTGATTGCCCAAATTTGTACTGCCATTTTCAGTCTGGGCAGACTCTGAAGAGGTAGAATCCCCTAGACTGCCCACGTGTTTCTTAACTCAGTTCTAGTGACTTGGATAAGCTGACTTATAAAGAACAATTGATTTTCCTAAAGAAATACCCCTGTTGAAAGGTTTTTGGCTTACATACAAGGCGATCAATAACACAATTAATGATTGGAAGTAAACTAAAGGAAGAAAATTATGGAAGAATATATATGCAGTTATTAAAGTGGATTACTAGAATGGGCTCAGTGTAGAGAAAGAAGTGGCAAAGAGAAACAAGAAAGAGAGACTAAGACACTTCCTCGGCAGCCATAATACCACATAAGTAAGACCATTGTTTAAATATATGTGTGTATACCACAATGAACTTAGGTTTCAATGATATTACATAACATATTCAATAATATACATACAGTTATGCATTGCCTTATGACAGTTTGTTCAATAACAGACCATATGTAAAACTGGTCCTATAAGATTATAATACCCTATTTTTGCTGTACCTTTTCTATGTTTAGTTATGCTTAGATATACAAATACTTACCATTGTGTTACAGTTGCCTGAAGTATTCAGTAGTAGAATGCTGTACAAGTTTGTAGTCTCAGAGCAATAGGCTATACCAGAAAGCTTAGGTGTGTAGTAGGCCATACCACCTAGATTTGTATAAGTACACCCTATTATGTTTGCACAATGACAAAATTGCCTAAGAACTCATTTCTCAGAATGTATCCCCATCATTAGGCAACACATGACTGTGTATTTACTTATACTCATTACTTGTCTCCATCCACTCAAACACATATATAACATATATACTCAATAACACATATGCAAAATATATATATGTACATATAGTCATTTTTTGCCTTCATCCACCCATAAGAAAGCCATTTCTGAAATTTAGTACAGAAATCAAAAACAACAACAAAAAGATATTAAGGCTTGAAATCTTGTGGTATAGATCATTTTCTTAAGTAAATAATAATGTAATCCTATATCAGTGAGCAAATGAACTGGAGACATAAGCTTAAAATAAATTGTACTACATCTTCTCTAGATGAGTCTACAAATAGTGAAGCAAAACCAGTGTATAGAAAAGTCTCCTAAATTTTCATTATTTTACCACAAGATTTACAGTAATGACTACTTCATTGTCATTCCCTCCTAGTCTTCTCCATAATCGTATATTGAACAGAACCCCAAACAGAACTGCATTATACATGGCGGCATCTGCAAACTGTAATAGTCCTAATGTCTAGCCTTAGACACCAATATCATAAATACAGATTCCATTTCTCAAACGACAATTCTGCACATAGTAAAATAAGTGGCAAGTCAAAATTCAAATGACTGAAGTTGTTTTAGGTAATTCATAGGTTGTAAAAACTAATGAGAAGTAAAAAAAAAATTATGAGGGTATTACAACACTCCCATTAAAATGAAAATCTATGTTACAACTTTATGCTCTTCAAATACCATACCAGACGGAAGCATCAACCAATATATCAAGTGTTCTGTTCCTAAAGAATCACTTTGCTTATGTGGAATGATAGCCTTACTTATTAATTTTCAGAACTACCTGCCTAGTTAGCCTTTGAAACCAGAATCATCCGTAATTTACATGACCATCAAAGTTTATTTTTTAATCAGCAATTCTTTTGAGTAACTAAAGTGAAAATAAATGCAAAAGACTGGAGTACACACACACACACACACACACACACACACACTCTCCAAGTGCAACAGGGTAAACTGAAAGCAGTAATCATATTTCTAAAAAGAACAGAAACTCCTATGAAGTCATGATTAACATTTTATGAATAGCACTGAAGGATTTAGCCTGTGTATGAGAAATGATCATACAGCAAGGCTCAATCAGCCAGATATTAGTTTCATGCAGCAGAAAAGACTATGTCTAGACTTGTCTGCAAAAAATGGCCTTGTTGTTACTCTTTTTTTCTTTCTTAAGAGTGGCTGCCCAGTGCACAGAGGACACTCTGCATTTGGGTGCTGATTGGACAAATGATTGCTGATAATCAGATGGCGTGATTTATCTTTTGAAAAACTGTGGAACAATTTCTAAGGAACACCAATAATGTAAATGAAAAGCGTAGCTTACTATAGTGAAAAGGCTTCTTTCATTTCAGTCTTCAAACCCAGGGTGCAGAGAAAACAAATAGGCAGAAGTAAGTTTTGATCCTGGACCCTCAAATTTCTATCAGCAGGGTTTGCTGATAACACAAAGTGATACTTGGCCACCTCATATGAGAGATTCAATGACCCTTGCAGGTATGAGAAATAAGCATTCTAATTCGAATTTCTGAGTGTTCGTGTCCTGTCACAGCATTAAAATAATCATGCAAATCTGCCTCCAGCTGGTCTCTGATTTGCATTCATTTTTCTGTTGCAGTGATTTATACACACTTGTACTAAATTCCAACCTTAACTCAATCTCGGAAAGAACAGACATCGATGATATTTGAACTGAATTTACAATATTAATAGCTAGCAATTATTAGCATTATAAGTGTGTGGCAGACACCAAACCTGGTTAATAAGCAAACTATCTGCATGCATGTTCTTCCAGAATTGAGCACTTAACCATATTTTTTGGTTAACATAAAAATAGCTAGCTAACGTGTATATTACTTCTTAGCAAAAGGATATAAAAGCACATAAAATATTGCATGTTGATTAAATATAAGTAGACAAAGAATGACTCCACAAACCCCGCATAATTGAAAGAATAAAACACTTTCCATTATGTAGTTACATTTAATTTTAACTTGCTTAAGAACAACCTGGAAATTTATACCGTGGAAGTCCTTACTTATTCAAAGATCATTCAAGCACCAACCCAGGAGCCATGAGCAGGTATCCCCCACTCTTTTAGAACAAGTAAAATAGAAGCAATCAAAACTTTTCTTTTAGAAAAATGACACAAGATCAGAGCCAGTTCCCAGATTGCACTTTCACTGAAATTATACTCATGCCTAAATTAATTCAGACTTAAATCAAAGCTTAGTCAATACTAACAACAACAACAATAATAATAACCATTATGATTTTAGTGCGAACCTGATCTAACACTTTCTTTAGTTGGGAAATTTAAGCATTAGTTCTATTCTGCAAAACAACCCCATGAAATGGAAATTATCTTTATTTTTATCATGAGGAAACTCGAACTCTAAGAAGGAACTTGCTGGGCATCACACAATTAAGAAGTGACAAAGCTGAATTTAAAACCCAGATTTACTAATAATACATTCATTTAACAAATATTTTCTGGATACCTACTATGGGCTAGGTATGTTTCTAGACACTAGGGATCTACAGTGAGTAAAACACAGACCCTACCCTCACAGAGCTTGCATTAAAGTGTTTGTTAGCACTTTATAAATAATAAACCAACAGAATAAATAAATAGAATATCAAATGATGAAATGTGCCATGAAGAAAAATGAGGCAAGGTACGGGAAAAACAGTATATGAAAGTAATAAAGATCTTCCATTTTTATATGTGCTGGTTTGGAACTGACTCTCTAAAAAGGCAAAATTGATCAGACTTGAAGAAAAGGGAGGGAACATAAAAATACCTAATTGAAAAAAAATCCTTCAGGCAGAGGAAAAAAGGGAAGTGGCCCAGAGGCAGAAGCATGCTCGGCCAAATGAAGAATCGCAAGGAGGAAATCATCATGGCCAGGCAGAGGAATTGAGAGGCAAATAAGACAGACAGGAGGTGAGAGAGATCTGGATGGGGGACACTGTCACCGAGGGCTTTGCAGGACACCATAAAGTCTTTGGTTTTTGACTCCGAGAGCCAGGAGCTCTGAGCAAAGAAGGGAGGGACCTGAGTAGTGTTTTAAAACAATCATTATGATCACTACGTTGGGAAAAGACAAGGGCAGAACCTGGCAGAGCCATTAGGAGACTGGCAATAATCCAGGCCACACATGATGGCGGCTCAGCCCAGGATGCTAACAAAGCAGGCAGGGAAAACAGCCGGCTTCCTGATATATTTCAAAGGATTCGCTATGTAGATGTGGGATATGAAAGACAGAAAGGATCTGAGATTGACTCCGGAGGTGTCTGACCTTAGCAAACGGCAGGCCAGGGGGCCATTTGCTGAGAAGAAGCCTGCAGAAAATCTATCAGACTTAAAGTCAATGCTCTCTCCAGATCACCATGCTGCTTCACAAAGGCACGCCATGTATTGAAATTCATTGAAAATTCAATTCAGACCCACCTTAAGTGTCCAGTCCTGTCCTCCTGTCCGCCAGGCTGGGAACCAACCTGGGGAGGTGCCACCGTGTGGGGGCCACCTGGAAAGTGGAAGTTCTGGTACCGCAGGGGAAGCCAAAAAGGTGTCGAGCAGAAGGCTGTAGTGGGAGCCCACGGAACCAAGGAAAGACTGACAGCAGAAGCCAGAGGGACGGCTGAGTGGCAAAGCACACGAAGAGTTGACACGTGGGGATGGGACAGCCACGAGGGGCTGAGGGTGGTGGCAGCAGACAGGGAAGAGGGACATACACCTCTAAGGCCCATCGGTGAGGGCTAAATCTGGATTGCTCGGCATGGTCTTCCCTCGTGTGGCCCTTGGAAGCTGGGACAAGTCCCCCACCCCCAACTGGGGGCTGAACCCCCAGTTCAGCCAGCACAACTCTGCTTTGACATGATTACAGACTCCTCATCCTCAAATGAACAAAGGCTTCGTTGTCCCTCTTTCTCTCGCTGCCATTCCTTCCCACCTACTGCCCACAACCCTGCTCATTTTAATGAAAGGTATTGATCTTGACCATTAGTTGTCGAACCTGGCTGTACATCAGAGAACCTTTTAAGAATACAGATTCCCAGGCTCTCCATCAGATGCACTGAATTAAAATCTACAAGGAGGAAAAGCATCCATCGGCCTTAGAAACCCCCCATGGTTTGGCAATAAACATCAAGGATAGTTACAACTTGTAGCTTGAGCATGCTCATGTTTCCTCTCTCTCAGTATCATTAGGACCCCCGAGTTGGTCCATCATCCACTGAATATTTCAAATTTTTCTTCAAGGATTCAAGGGCAGAATACTTTCCCGAGAAATCACTCGTGCCCTTGAGTCTAGGGAAGCCCTATTACACCTGTCTCCTAAGGCCAATATAAGACCGGTCTTCCTAAAATGGCTTACCCTGATGGGGAGGCCAGATATCTATTTCTTTGCACTGTTTATTCTCCTGTGTAGACACATTAATTAATGTTTAATCTTTCTGTGTTTGAGCCCTGCGGCAGAACCTATGAAGGGCACAGAGTTCACAACCCTAAAGCCTCATAACACGCCACAGGTTTAACGTTAAATAATTATCACAATTCAAAGTAAAAGACCAAAAGCCCACTCGCCACTCACAGCGCCAGGGACGCTGGGTCAGTTTGTGCAGGCCTTCTCTGCTGAATCCGTGATTTTCTTTTCATTCTCCAACTGTTACACTGGTAGATGGCTATTTCTGTTCCCTCTTTCTCAGGGAGGGGACGTATTCTGTGAGAAGATGGCCCTGTCACTCAAGAGTGATGAAATCGGTGGAGCAATGCTGGGCTAGAACTGATTACAGAAGGCCCGTTAGGAGACGCCAACGGAGACTCCGTATTAACCATCACTCCCTCTGTACACGGCGATCTGAGCGAAAGAAGAGAGAAGCCTTTCTGCTGCTTATGGTATCTTAGGGAATCATCTGACAGCTTATTTATTAAATGCATTTTAATATTAACTCCCCTCTGCACTCTAGCTGACCTTCAAAAACATCTCCTGAGTCTCCTGAACACAAAGCACAATAGCCTAGGGAAGGCACGGATGTGAAGAGAGCTGCACTTGAACTCGTTTTCTCCTGTACAGTTATATAAAAATCAGCTAAAATGAAATACTAGGCTAGGTAGCTGATCTTTTAATATAGAACCTAAAACACAGATCAATTAGAACCCAGTTAATTAAGATCCAAACTATTTTTCTCTCTGTATATTTTGAAGAAAATGCCTATCAAAGGAATGCACAAGAACCTAAAGAAATTTTAAGCGCTTTTGCAAACATGTCCTGAGTCCAAAACACATTCTGTCTTCTCCAGTCCTGTAAAGTGATAACTGGCAGCCGGAATAATGACCCTCAAACATCCAGTAAATGCACAATTGTATTTAATATTGTATTTATAAGTCAAAGCTCAAAGCAAAAAGCTCTCCAATAGAGGTTTAACACTAAACCTTTAAAACAAACAAAAAAATATTGTGGTAAAATACACATAATATAAAATTTACCATCTCAACCAGTTTTCAATGTACAGCTCAGTGGTATTAAATAGGCTGCTGTGTAGCCATCACCACCATCTTTCTCCATAACTTTCCATCTTACAAAACTGAAATCCTGTACCCATAGAACAATAACTTCCCATTCCCCCTTAACTCTTAACCAGAAAATTCCCTCTTAACTCTTAACCAGAAAATTCCACTAAACAGAATCTCCCAGTCTTTAAATATTTTAACAATGCTCTATTGTTATAGGACAAAATCAGGGCTCTCTTCTTTTATAATTTCACTCACATTTAAGCCCAGTTTGCACATTATGCTTAGGAAAGGCTGTAACTTTGTCCCAGAAAGCCATGTTTAATCCTCCAGTATCTATAAACCAATGCTGATGGGTGCCCAATCAATACAGTGTTAGCCTACGTTAAAAGTCACCGACATCTTTCTTTACCAGCTCTCTGAATCAGTGTCCATCACCAATTAGGATTACAGATGTTTTCACAAGGATCTGGGAGATGACTACCATAAAACCACATTTTAATCTCTTTAAAGCACTAGGAAAAATGACTACCCGAAACTCCATCAAAATACTGGGCTTGTGACCTCCCAGAAGAGCTTGCCATCAGTCAAAACAAGCCTTTGGTGTGCAATCTAAGCAGGGGCAATACTCAGACTGTCTAGGTGGTGGGCTTTCATCTTCATCTAGCAGCAAGCCTATAAGGGGGCGTGGGCAATCTCTGGAGCATTCGCAGCCCCAGCATAAGATGAAGGTCTGTGCCAGTCTTTCTTAGTTCTGAGTCATTAGTTCTAGGGAGGAAAGGCATTAGAAAACCTTTCAAGCCACAAACCACACATCTTAGGAAGATGGCTAATTAGAATTCACCCTGAACTGTGAAAGAATTAACAGACATTAAATAATCATTATTTATAATTGAGGAATCAAGTTACCCAAAAGAAAAAAAAAAAGGCAAAGCTCAGATTGCCTTGGTTAATGTTTAATTTAGAAAAATAAAAGGGTAAGTAATTCCCCAAATGACCAATAGCTTATGTTCCCAAAGTTAGTAACTTGGAAAGTATTATTCTGGAGAAGAGAAGTTAAAATTGTGACTAAGATTGTGTACAGGACGAATGGTCTGTCCTGAGCCCTGGAATAGTGGCCACGGGATAAAGCAGCTTAGAGGGGAGAAAGAAATTTTTTTCCTCCTTCTCATAACAAACCCTAGACCTAAAGGAATTTAAAAAAACAAACAAACAAAAAAACAAAAAAAAACAGCCTTTGATTTCTTTGTTTCACCTACTCTGTATTCTTTCTCATCTTCTGTTATTTCTCTTCCAGGGACCAGGATACCCTCAAACCGCCTTAATTTCGCTCCTCTCCCAACAGGATCTCCGTCCTAGCCAGGCTCACCCCTAACAACCTGTCCTTCAGGGCAGGTGACCTCAGGGGATTCAAAGCAAATGGATCAAACCAAGATATGGATGAAATAAGACTTCATGGTCTCCGTTTTGCTTTAAAATAATAGTTTTGTAATGTTGTAGCCTCAAAAAGTCAAAGAAATGCAAATAAAAACATGAAGATATATTCTCATTCAATGGACTAAAAATGGTAAAGAGAATAAGATGATCTGGTGGGAGAGGGTATGGAACAATAAGCACTCCCAAAAAACTCCTGGAGACAGCGGAAACTGGTTACAACCTCTCTAGAGGGCACTTTGGTTATACATGCCGAAAGTCTTTTTAAAATGTGTTAATTTGAAAAAATACTGACCCAGCAAAAACACTACTAAGAACTATCAAAAGGAAATGATCAAATATATGCTCAAAGATGAGCACATAAAGATGTTTAAGATGTCACTTTTTACAATAGAGACATATCAGAGACCTAAATGTCCAGCAAGAGCAGATTGTTAAGTAAATAATGGAACTTCCATACAATGGAATACACAGGTTTCAGTAAGTAGCATATCAATGGAATATACAGGTATCAGTGAGTAGCATATCATAGAAAAATATTTAATGATGTGGAAAAAATCTTCATGATCTGCACTAAGTTAAAGAAAATCAAAGACTAGCAAACATACATATATATAAAATGACACAATTTTATTATATATGTATAAAAATAAATAAAATATTAGAATGACATCTGCAAAAATGTAAACAGTGGCTATCTGGGGGTTTTTTTTCTTTGTGCTTTTCTATGATTTTTAGGATTTCTGTACTAACCACAAAATTAACTGGAATATTCACAACAATAATATTAATAGTTTCACTAGAGAAATGCCATGAGGAGGTAGCTGTCAGTTGCAAGTATGGATAGTTTATAAATCTGAGTTGTGGCCTCTATATATTATTATTTGGGATAACACTGTCTACAACACACACACACACACACACACTTCAAAGAATAACTGTTGGGCTAAGACAAAAGAAATGTATAGCCCTTGAAAATGCTTTCCTACCAACATACAGTTCTTCCCTCATATTTTTCCAAAATATTTGGCTATTTCCTCGACTGTAAGAAATTTCATACAACCTGATGCTTTAGAACACTTGAAATCATGTAAATTATTCTTGGTGCATGTTGAAAAATTCATGTTATTTACTCCTGAGAGACCACAACAACGTCTTTCCGGATTGCACCAGACTATTCTGTGAATCAAGGATTTTAATTTCTGAGATACAACAGCAATGCGTTGTGCTCAGATCAATAAAAGGAAATGAAGTACTGTGGTTTGTCTGCCTTTCACCAGACACCACCCGCCAATTCTTAGTCACAGCCCTGAGTGTATTGAAACTCCATTTGTAAATTAAACTAGCTTGTCTGATAGAGAAACAAAGCTAAGCCACGTACGATGCAAACCACACTCGCGGCTCACTGTCAGGACCTCAAAGCTCTCTTCTAGTGCCAAATCCTGGCCAGGAAGAGACAAACAAGCCAGTAACGAACTGGGCTTTTACTGAATCCCAAGCTTTATATAGACTTTTTAAACTATTTTTTAAACATGTTTGTCCCTTCTCTTCAGCAGTGCAGTTTATTAATAACACTACTGTCTGCATTTTAAAATAAAAGCCTTGGAGATAGCTGCCCACATTTTTCAGCACAATATATTTGCTCATCCTGACCCTACAAAATCAGCCTTGGTATCAACTAACATTGTCCTTTCTCCTTCCTAATTTATTGACTCCTATTATTTTTGTCTTTAAGATTACAGTAGCAATACCCATGTTTGCAACACTCTTATTACTATGGGCTTGTTGTAACTACACAATTTGAATAGCGTATTTAAAGATTGCTGATACAGTAATTTTTTTAAGTCCACCTGATTTAAGAATTGCATAACAGACCAAGTGATCGCTGGGCTAAGGATATTTAACTGGAAACAATGCTTAAGATTCCTACACAAATATTATACAAATACTTTTAAGTGTCTATTTAAGGGGTTATAAAATATAAAAACAGAATATTTTCAAACTTTGGTATCACTTCTCTTTCTTCTTTAAAAGTTGCCATGATTGTCCTTAACAGCTACCATCTATTAAAAGCCTACTGGATGCCAGGTGTCACCCTACTCCAAAAGTTTCCATTAGTTGGGCAGAGTCCTACTGGAGTTCCTCTCCTGGCCTGGGGAGTCAACTTATCCCATCTGTGAGTCACATGTGGTTAGTCCAGGTCCTAAGTCTCCCCCTCTGTCCTTGGAGTGGGCTGCCCACAGACAGCCAAGTTCTCCTCTGCATCTTCACAACACCAGCCTAGCAGTGTACTCACAGCTGCACAGGTAATTCTGGGCTGTGGTACCAGAGAGCTCACTTAGCCACAGATATAAGCTGCGCACTCAAGTCTAGAATTAGTGACATTTAGATTCTCCATCCACTTGTTCTTCATTTTATTTCTCAACCGGCTTAGAACTTGGGTAGGAGGGTGAGAGCTTCTCAAAGCCCCAAACATTTTAAGCATCTGCCATGAAGCTTAACAATATATAAAATTGGCAAAATACCTTTGGAGGGATTGAGGTTATAGGTGGGTGGCTTTGAGCTTTGACATGCTTTATGAAGCATGGGCCATAACAATACTTAACTTTGGCAGTTTTCAAAGCTTATACTGGATCCTGGGAATGATTGTTATACTCAGCAGCTACCTTTTAACTGTTATGGCAACACCACAAATATGAAAATTGTGGAGAAATGAATTATGTACATTAGCTTGAATTTTCAAAAACAATCCTAAAATGTAAAAGTTGTACGTCATCAAATCTAAAACGCCACTGAAGACACACCATTATTTTATGTGCCACCAACAAAGAAAAAGACACTGCCAATTAAACTCTAGCATGCTGTTCATTGTAAGACACATCCAAGTTTTAAAGATGTTCAAATGTGAAGGGAAAAAGTGAGTCTTACAGTCAATGAACTACGTAAGGTATTATTCTCATTTTTTATTCAAGGCAACTGAAGCTTGAACAGAGTGACTTGCTCAAGATCACACACATAGCAAATGGTGAAGTCATCTATGTGGCTGCCAAGTGCACAGCCTCCCAACACTGCCCAGGGTACTCTGCGAGGTTGTAGGTAGAAGAGCTATTTCAAACATCAAGCATCACATGTTTGCTAATCACTGTGGACTCCGCATTATGCTAAGCCCTCTAGGGACTCAGATAATATTAAATCTGCGCTCTTTCCTTCTAAGAACTTTCAATTAATTTGATTACTAATGAAAGATACATAAAGCTTCAAGAATAATTTTTAAAAGCATATAATTAAGTGTTGAAATATTAATATATAGCACAGACTAAAATGCTGTAAGTTTTTAGAGTAGAGTAGAATCAGTTCTGGGGCGATCATACAAAGCTTCATTAATGATAGAAAAAAATGAGATGAGGGAGGCATTCAAGCTGTGAGTTAGGATTCAGCAGCCTGAGAGGAAACCCAGAATAATTAATCACTGCCACCGACGGAGCACCTACTAGTCCCATGCGGGACTTCTCTTGGCTCTTCAAGACAAAGCACGCGCTCCCCTGTCTCTGAGTCCGCCCTCGGGCCACTGCCCCTGCCCTGGACAGGCTTTCCCTGGCTCTGGACCTGGTTGTCGCCTCTTTCTCCTTCACGTCATCCTTCAATACTTGCATCCTCTGTGAAGTTTGATGTGATCGCCAGACCTGGCTGTGCCCCCTTGCTGAATGCTCCCATGGCATTTAAATCCTTTGCCCCTCTGTGGTTATTTACTGCAAGGCTTACAGCTGCTTATAGTTATGCATCCATCAGACCAGGGCGCTGCACGACAGCAGGGACTGCCCGGTTTGCTCGCCCATCCCGCTCCAGGATGAACACACAACAGCAGCTCAATAATTTGATGTGTGATTGTCTTGGCTGAGCATTTGCAAGCTGTATCCCATTTAGTCCTCACTAGGACACTGTAAGGTGGGTACCATTATTTTCCCCATTATACAAGTAAAAAAACCTGAGGCTTAAAGAGGCTAATTAATTCACCCAAGTCCCACAACAGAAAGAGGCAAAATTTACGCCAGGTGTGCCTTACCCCAAAGGCCATGTTGTTAACCATGAGGTCATGAACGAAAGCATGGAGGCAGGGATAAAAGGGCGTTGCATGGCAAAGAAAGATTTGCGTGGCTACAATGGTTAATACACGTGCGACAGATCTGAATTAAACATCTATTGAGTACCTGCCACAGATATAAGCTACACACCCCCACCTAGAATGAGTGACACAGGATGGGCATCTTTGGCATGGGTTATTTATTCTACAATCGCCCCGTGGTGATTATTATCCCTATAACAGAGAAATAGGCTAAGGAACGTGCCCACTGGCACAGCTGGTAAGCAGCAAGGCCAAAGTGTAGGGTTGCAGGTTTGGGCAACCATGCACCCATAGTGAATTTTAGAGGATTTGGGAGCATACTTTTTGAAGATCTTTCTTTTTTTCCTGGCATTGTTCCCCAGTCTGAGTGCTGTCTTTGACCAGTTGGCATTGGCAAATGTCAATTTCCAACAACTTTTTCTGATGAACCATGATCTTCAGTTGAGAGTTTTTGACCAGAGACTGATAATATTTAACTGAAACACTCATGGAAACCCTAGCATTAAATAGCATTTAGAAAAGGCAATCCAATAGAAACACACAAATCCAGAATGAGGCACTATGTTGAAGTGGAGTATATGCAGACTGCGTCCAAATCAAGGGGTAGCCCTTTAAGGCAAATGGTGTGGCTCATTGCTGGGGCAAGCCAGAGTGGGAAGAGCCAGATTAACGATCAGCTCCTCAGCAAAACTGAATTTGATATGTCTTTCCTTGGGAGATTGGGTATTATCTTCCCACCACGTACTTTAAAACATCAGCGTCAGCCCATCTGCAATGTAAATTTAGATCTCATTGCAGTATGTATAGCATCTTTAGGCTGTGGTCGTTAGCAGAGAGAAAAGCTCTGAAAGGTCCCTTTCATTCAATGAAGACCCAGAGCACCCGTTCCTCCCTCCGGGGTACCTGGCGCTTGCTCTGCAGCTCTCAATGAAGGACTGGGGGAGAAGCTGGAAGCAGTAGAGGGCTATGTAACCTAGTGTTAGGGAAACGGAGATGCTGGCCCCACTCTGCTGTTCACTAGCTCTGCCATCTCGAGCAAATAAAAAAATCCCGGGGTTTTAAAGAATCTTTAGGGGCTATTAGTCCAGACACTTTACCGATGTTTGAATCCTTTTAATAACATGGCTGCTAAGTGACAATCTGGTTTACAGGCTGCTAAGTGACAATCTGGTTTACACGTTACACTCAAGTCATAGAGAAACCATTACTTCCACTCCCTCTTCAGTACACCAGCACTCCCGAGAACTTGGAGGAGGAATCGTGGCCCAAGGGTTGGAGGTTAGAAAGAACCTGACTTCTGAAAGGCAACCATCTCTTAATGCTGGAGAATAGAAAGAGATCGCTAGCACATCTCTATGGAAAAAGTTATCAGTTATTAATCAAGGTTGTGGTCACATAAGGTTCTAAAATTTAAAAATTAAAAGATGAGTCCTTGACATAAGTGGTTTGCCCAGACAGTGGGGGAAAAAAAAAACTCTTAACATGTTGAAATTTTAAAACGATATTTTTCATATACAAGTTTCAGCCATAGAGAAAAAAAGATGTTTAAAGTATATAGCCTACAAATAAAATAAATTGATTATATAGCAATGCTACTCTATTTGTGGTTGCAGGCTGGTGAAAGTCCACAAGTTGTAATCAGGCTGCAAGAAAATAGGAGCTTGCACTAGAATCTGAATCAACATTGTCACTAAGCACACTCTTGGCCTCAGTAGACTGTGCGTGTGTGCACAAGACTTTCTCGATGAAGGAAGCAGTGCATCGGTTTACACTCCGGTGCAAGCCCATTGTCTTGGCCCAAACAGTAACAAATAGTTCACAGCCTGGCTAGTATGTGGAGCACTTTTAGAGAGTAAGATGGGTGTTTCCTATCTCAATAGGCACCCCAGTGGGACTTTAATGACTCTGCGAGATCTTTCTTCATTGTTTGGGAGCACCGACCCCCAAAAGCATCAAGAGCAGGCACGTCCACTGTCATACCCAGAAGCTGATGCACAATTTCACACAGACTATTGCAAAGCCTTCTCACAGGCCCTGCTGGCTCTACAAGATTATGACACATGATCAAGCCAACCTCCACGGTGCTGCTATAGGAACCTTTTTGAAACATACCCAGACACACACTCCCCTGCTTAAAATCCTCTGAGGGCTCCCCAAGGCCTAGGGCATTAGCTTTAACCTTTTAAATATAATCACCAACCATTCTCTGCCACCCTTGACCTCTGGGATTATTAGTCATTCCTTGAACATACTAATACTTTCATCCATCTGTGCTTTAACTCACTTTGTTTCCTCTACTTGGAATACTCTTCCCTTCTCTCCACCTATAAACTCCTACTCATCATTTACTACCAGTTCAGATAATACCTTCTCTGAAAGTTTCACCAACATCCCAGAAACAGCCCCATAATCAGACCTTCCCTGGGAAGCAGGTTAGTGCCATTGTTAACACAGCAGGCTCTGGGATTTAACTCTACAACCCCTACCTTTACAGCCTCAGGCAAGTTATTTAACATGTCTGGGCTTCAGTTTTCCCAGCTGTAAAATGGGAACAATCATAGTACCTCCTTCATAGGGCTGATAGGAGGTGAAATTAGCTAATCCACATAAAGCATTTAGCACAGTGCCTGGCATATAGTAAGCATTCTGTAAATTATTGTGCTCACAAAACACTTGCTTCTAACTCACTGATATTATATTGCATTATACTTGTCTTCAGGTCTGTTTTCTCAAACATACTGTAAGCTCTTTAAAGGCCAACGTTTCAGGAGTTTCATCTATCCTGTCACCTCTATCTCTACCACAGTGTCTGCCACATAGAAGTCACTAAATCAACTCTTTGCACAATAAAAGCAGCAGGGTAGAGATGGGTAACCCCAAAAGCAGGCTGAGTCTGGGCACTTTCTTTCCACAGTTCAGAAGGCAGTTCAGAAAAAGGACTTTGGGCCTAACTTCCCCAACCTAAAGAGCCACCAACTTCAAACTTATCCTCTATCCCCTGAAGAGTGTCTGTGCTTTCCCACCTCCACTCGTCCCTAAAATGGGAAAGGAAAGCTGCCTCCTTTTCCATGACCCTCATACCCCACAAAACCACACAGGAGCCTGGCACAGTGGAGAGGACCCAGAGTGTCAGCAAAGGGCCTCGGTGGGGTTCCTGGCTCAGCCCCTTGCCAGCTTTGTGATCCTGGACAAACCCTGAAGCATCACCATGTCCTCATCCATGAAATGTGGATACTGTGCCTGCCTTGTTCGAGAAGATGAGCAAGCAACAAAGGAGTGTGTGGTTTACATTCTGAAGCACTAAGTGAATACCAAGGACCATTACTAGATCATAGTAAAGGGTACTCATTACCAGGTCCTCACTTACCAGCAGACACTGTGCTAAGTTCATTGTACCTTATCTTATTTAACCCTTATGACCAATGAGGACATTGCCAGTATCTCCTGCAGTAATTAAGGTACCTGTAACCAAGAAGGGCTGATTCTGCCTGGCTTAAGTTAAAAAAAAAAGAAGAAGAAAAGAAAAAAGAAGAAGAGCAACAACAACAACAGGAACCAGAAGAAGAGGAAAAGAGGGATGCATTTTTTTTTAAGATACTGGAGTTGTTTCAAGAATCATAAATCTCTAAGCATTCATCCCCACTAGACGGAGACCAGGAACAGCCCCAGGAACTGTAGCAACCGGCGCTAAACGGTCTGCCCTCCAGACTACAGACAGCAAACTGCCCCTGCTCCAGAGGTCCCTGTCCCGGGCTTCAAATCTTGAAGATACAGAAGTTTCTCGGCCTGACTCAATGAGTTGCTATGTCCAGAGCACAGAAATGCATTGCACAGACATCCTGCCATTCCTGAAAAGGAAGAATTGTTTAGTAAGCCAGAAAGACACCATTAAAGTGTCTATTACACTTTAGGGGTCTATTACATTCCCATTTTATGGTTAAGGACTCTGACCTTAGAGCTCACGTTTGCCCAAGGTTCTGTGACTTATAATTGGTAGAAACAAGTGTCAACTCAATTCTCTGATATTAAAGCAAGAACTCTGAAACACTCCACTATGCTGCCTATTTTCCAATGAAATGGGTCCAGGAATCACCTCAGATATCTTCACTAAGTTGTCAAAAATTAAGAAGCATTCCTTTTTCATCACCTTCAGAGGCCATCTGTTGAGTGGTTGCGAGCCAGCCCCTGTCGCTGGCTCTGGATCTGAATCCCACCTCCTCCACGTATGAGCCATGTGATTTGAACACGTTGTTTATAACTTCTTTGGGTAAATCTATGGACTTAAAGTAAGGCCATGCCTGAAGCAAAAAACTTAGTATTCTAGGTTTTAGCCAACACAATATTAAAGAAGAACAAAGCTGAAGGAATAAACTATCTGGTTTCAAAACTTAAAATGAAACTACAGTAATGAAAGCGGCACCTTATTGGTGAAAGAACAGACACATAGATCAGAAAACCCAGCACAGATTTGCACAAATAGAGTCAAGTGATTTTTGACAAAGGAGCAAAGGCGATTCAGTGGAGAAAGGATAGTCTTTTCAACAAAAGGTGCTCAAACAATTGGATAGTCATACACAAAAAAGAACCTAAACACAGAACTTACATCTCTCACAAAAATTAGTTCAAACTGAATTACAGACCTAAATGTAAAATGCAAGTCTAAAACATTTAGAGGAGAACAAAGGAGAAAATCTAGATGACCCTGGATTTGTAGATGAGTTTTTAGATACATCATCATAAAAGCCTGATCCATGGAAACTGGACTTTATTAAAATTAACAATGTCTGTGCTGCAAAAGACCAGGTTAGTGCCAGCATGGTGGCTCACACCTGTAATCCCTGAGCTTCAGGAGGCCAAAGACAGAGGATCACTTGATGCCAGGAATTTGAGACCAGCCTGGACAACATAACAAGACCTTGTCTCTAAAAAAAATTAAAGAATTAGCCAGGTGTAATAGCGTATGCCTGAAGTCCCAGCTACTCGGGAGGCTGAAGTGGGAGGATTCCATGAGCCCAGGAATTTGAGGTTGCAGTAAGCTATGATCATACCACTGCACGCCAGCCTGGGAAACAGAACAAAACCCTGTACCTAAAAAGAAAAAAAAAAGAAAAAAAAAAAAGACTGTTAAAAGAATGAAAGGACAAGCCACAGACTGGGAGAAAATACATCTGACAAAGGACTTATATTCAAAGAACTGATAAAACTCAACAATAAAAATATTAAACATGAACAAAATATCTAAGCAGAGACCTCACTAAAGAAGATATATATTAATAGATGGAAAATAAGCATATGAAAAGATGCTGACCATCATTTGTCACTAGAGAATTTCAAAATAAAGCAATGAGATACCACTACCCATCTATTAGAATGGCTAAAATCAAAAAACCTGACAATATCAATTGCTAACAAATATGTGGAGCAACAGGAACTGTCATTCATTGCTGGTGACATTGCAAAGTGGTACAACCACTCCGGAAGATAGTTTGGCAGTCTCCTACAAAGGAAAATATAGTCTTACCATACAATCCAGCAATCACACTACTAGGTGTTAATATTTACCCAACTGATTTGAGAACTATATCCACACAGAAACCATGTATTTATTATTGTAAATATTATAGTAGCTTCATTCACAGTCATTAAAAACTGGAAGCAACCAAGATGTCTTTAAATAAGTGACTGGATAAGCAAACTGGGGTATATCTATGCAGTGGGACATTTTTCAGCAATACAAGGGAATGAGCTATCAAGCCATGAAAAGACATGGATAAATCTTAAATGCCTATTGCTAAATGAAAGAAGCCAGTCTAAAAGGGTTATATATTTACTATATTACTCCAATTATATGAGATTCTGGAAAAGGCAAAACTATAGAGACAGTTAAAAGATTAATGGTTTCCAGGGAACGGGGGAAGAGTTAAATAAGTAAATAGGTGAAGCACAGAAAATTTTTAGTGTGGTGTAGTAACTCCATATGATACTGTGATGGCAGACATATGACACTCTGCTTTTGTCAAAACCCATTGAAATTTACAGTCCAAAGAGTGAAATTTAACATACGTAAGTATCTTTAAAAAAACAATTTAGGAGGTCAGTGTAATCCCAAGACGAAACACAGAATGTGCCAAAATCTAACTATATTACAAATGTGAGAGACAATCCTCACTCAAGAGAGGAGAAGAAAAATGAATTACCTAAGTAACTTGAGAAATGAGCGTAGTCTGTAAAACCAAAGGCAAAATAAATGGTACATAAGCACATACTCTAGTTGATAAAGCTATTTTCTATGGGGGTATGAGTTAACATTCTGTCACTTCTATACATGAATACTGAATTGAACAATTATTAATAAATAAATGCATGGCAGATGTTGGGAGCCAACTTCATCACTTTTGGAGTAGGAGGTTACAGGTAAGCAGGGGAGAAGGCTAGGATGACCCATGTGGTCATGGAGACATCAGTATGAACTCGTGTTTAGCTTAACACCGATACAGATAATTATGTATGGTTATATTTATAGATTAGTATACACACATACATAGATTGGTAATCACACATACATTTCCCTGCTCTGTCAGCTGAGATGAATTATAAGCAATAGCACCCCAGCAGCACAAGCACACTTAGAGCTCAGATCTTGGTTTCTAATGCCATCCTCCAATAAAAGGAACCAGACTCCTTGGAGAAATAACTGATTCTGAGACTAGGCAAGAGCTATACAAGGTAAGCCTGGAGTATCTTGTAGTACCAGCAAGAGAGGAGGAGCTCAAAACAAACAACAATGCATGAGGATGGGGGTATGTGAAAGGACACGGGAGCCAACTGAAAGAGCTCCAGTGGCCAAAATGGGAACAAAATAAAATAACGCAGTACAACATTTTATTATAACCCAAAGTATAGAATAAATCTCTAATGAATGCATACTGATGGAAATAAATAAGTGAATAAGTAAATAGGAAAGAAGAGACACATTTTCTATGCAGAGAAACAGCAAAGAATTTGTATAGGTACTCTGTCCTCAAAAAGGTGGAATGTAACTCTGCACTCCTTAAGTGTGGACTACACATGGCAACTTTCTTCTGATAATACAGTAAAAAAAAAAAAAAAAAGGGAATGGGAGAGGACAGTAACCTTACTGGGGAGACACCTGACAAATACTAGTTCAGCAGGTGATGAAGTTGAACATCAACAACGATAAATCGTGTGAACAGCATGGACCCCAGATACGATATGATAAGAATGGCATTTTATCTCTATGATCTTCCTCTCAAAAATTGTAAGCCCAGTCTAATTATGAGAAAAACCTCAAACAAATTCCAGTGCAGTCGAATTCTACAAAATACCAGACCACTACTCCTCAAAACTATCAAGGTCGTCAAAAACAAGGCAAGTCTGAGAAACTGCCACAGCCAAGAGGATCTTAAGGAAACATGAAAAAATACATGACAGCTAACGTAACGTAGTGTCCTGAATTGGCTCCTGCAACAGAAAAGGACATGACGTCAAAATCAAGGAAAAAGGAATAAAGTATAGCCTTTGGTTAATGACACTATCTCAATGTCGGCTCACTAATTGGAATGAATGCGTCATACTAATGTAATATATTAATAATAGAGGAAACTGGGAAAACTCTACTATCTTCACAGTTTTCCTGCAAATATAAAACTGTTTTAAAACATAAAGTTTATTAAAACACAATAAACCATGCCTGGCACATGGTAATTCTACATGATTATTAGCTAGCAATGATGGTAGTAGTAGCAGCACTCATGGCTGGAGGTGCAGGGGTGGTGGGAAGACTTGTTGAGTCCCTTATGTTCTTCGAGTGGAAATTCAGGTTCAAAGGCCCAGGAAATAAGAGCCGCCGCCGCCACGCAGCAACCCCTGCAAACCGGCACCAGGACAGGCACGGCCGCGAGCTTACGCGGACGGTACAGGAAGGAGGACACGCCTCCATTCGCACAATAAACGGACGGTCACCTGGCACGTCCTCCAAGGCTAAGCATAAAAACAAAGCAAAAGACTGGTGGAGATGTAAAGATTTCGATAAAGAGATGCTTTGTAGTCAGGAGGACCACAAAGTTCCTTGGACCCAGGGCCGAGGAACCGACCCCACACTGCGGCTGCCTGACGACCTAGAAACCCCGGAGTCCGAGTGGTGGTTTTGCTACATGGCAGCACTTTCTGAGGCGTTCAGAGAGTCAGATAAATCCCCTGAAGGGGCAATCTCCTGTCAGGCTGAGCCACGCCGCCGCCATGGGCACTCCCCGGCTCCCTCCAGCACGGGTCGTGGCACGCTCCCGCCACACTGAAACCAAGCTCGGGGCACAGGAGAGGCGCAGACTGGGTGTGCAGCGCTCGGGGCACAGGAGAGGCGCAGACTGGGTGTGCAGCGCTTCGGAGATGACGCCCCTGCGAGTGCAAAAAAAACCCCAGGGTTACAATCACATTTCATTAATGAAACGCATGTAAGCAGGGACGGTGCAGGACTTGCAACAGGAGTTTCCAGACACTAATCTCCCCCATGCCTGGCTGGATTAGAGAACGTTCTTTTATGTTCACAACAAACCTTGAAAGTAGAAGCTGAGACACAAAGGAGCAGCGTAAATGCAGGCCACTTCTGGGGACTTCCACGAAGAAACCACCAGCTTCCCCCCGTACTACTGCTTTACGAGTGACCAGAGCGCCCTCTTGTGGGGAAGAAGGGGCGCTGCATGCAGGGATGCAGGTTGGAAAACCTGTGTCCTGTGGATAATGTATTCACTCTTCTCCTTTTTCTTTTAAATAGTTTTGTTTGTGTGTTTGTCTGTTTGTTGTTGTTTTGGTTTTGGTTTGGTTTGTGAGACAAAGTCTCACTTTGTCACCCGGGCTAAAAATGCTGTGGCGTCAGCCTAGCTCACAGCAACCTCAAACTCCTGGGCTCAGGGGATCCTCCTGCCTCAGCCTCCCGAGTAGCCGGGACTACAGATGCTCACTATCACGCCGGGCTAAATTTTTTTTTCCACTTTTAGTCGCCTGGCTAATTTTTTCTATTTGTAGTAGAGACGGGGTCTCGCTCTTGCGAGGGCTGGTCTAGAACTCCTGAGCTCAAGAGATCCTCCTGCATCAGCCTCCCAGAGTGCTAGGATTACAGGCGTGAGCCACCCACATTCACTCTTAATGCAGGTTTTGGTTCCTGCTCTCTCCCCCTCTCCATAATCCTGGTGCTCCAGGAGAACTGTCCACCCACATAAGGACAAGAAAACTTCTGAGGGAAATGAAGAGACGATTTTCAAGTGGGCTGGGCCAGGTTGGGTTTCACATCTCTCCTAATCACCGTTCGCCGGAGTTTACAGCTCCTTCATCACTGAAAAAGCCATCCTGACACGTAGCACAGGACTGACATCTCCTGCTGTTAACAAAGACCAAGCCACCTCTTTCAGCCAGTAGAAAAGGCCTTAAAGAACACACCAGAATGGGAAAAGCTGCCCATTGCTGAGGGGCCCACCTTTGACAAACACCTAAAAGGGAAAGATTTCCTAAAACCTGGCAGCCAGTAGCATCATTTCATGGAAAAGTGAGACGTGAAGGGACTCAGGGACAGTGGCCTAACACAGATCACAGCTCACCATCTCCTGTCTAGGTCACCTCCTTAGAACACAAATATTGGTCACTCAGACAAAGCCATGTTATTGTTAATATCATTTTTATTTAAAAGTTGGCAACACAGAACAAGCTATAACAACAGCAAAACACAGGAAAGTCTGACTGGAGAGAGTAAGAAGAGAATCCTTTTCCTAAACTCATGCCACATTTTATTGACATGAATGAGGAACATGCCTAATTGAAATCCCCTCCACACACGGGTTTGTTAGCTGGATGCAGCCATTCTGGCTAAGGTATAATTTGCACAGACAGGCAGGTAAGGCCCTGAGCTGAGGGCATCTCTCAGGGGGTGGTACATCTCCCCAGAGGCTCACAGCTACTTCTTAGCCAGCCTGTAGGTCTATAGGAGCCCCGGGGAAGAAACAATAGAGTGTCCAGTTTAGTTTAGGTTATTCTGGCAGCAAAAAGGAAAGGGCAGGGGTGGAGAAGTTTATCAGTGTCCTTCAAGAACAAGCAACTTCAAAGGACACACAAATAGGCCAGAGCTACAAGAAAAACATTCAAAATGTTATTCAAAGAAATGCAAATTAAAGTAGGGATGTTATATCATTTTCTACCTATCAGAAGGGCAAAATGAAAAAGCATGACATATATGTTACCGAAGAAGATCTGAGGAAAGAGACACTAGAAACCACTACTGCAGGGAGTAAAAAAACAAAAATGGTCTCCCTCTTTCTGGAGACCAGATGGGTCCAATACCTTAAAAATGTGCATATCTTAAGACCCAGTAATTCCCTTCTGGGAATTCTAAAATAAGACTTGGACAACCTTTTCCAACGTGAATATCTCTTTTATAAAAGGTTATGAATGGCCACATTATACAGCTTACACTTTTGGCTTCAGATAAATAAGAAAATGAAGACAGAATTCAACTGCCAGAAAGCATCTAAGAGTTAGGGAGAGTGGTGGTGGAGCCTCCAGACCTTTTCTCCACGTTTCCGGTGGAAACGGTCTCTGGCTGATCCCACGATTAGACACCTCCGCCTAAAGGTCATAATGATCTGTCAGATTCTTAGCTAGTCTCACAAGCTCAGAATCACACACCAGCACTTTATTTTCAATCTAGACGTTTTTGGTCTGCAGGGGGCTTTTGCTCTGCCAGGAGGCCACGGTCAACGTCCTGGGTGTGTGTGCGCTTTGGCACCGCCTCCATAGAGGCCTTCAGCTCAGACTTAGGGACTGTGAACACTACCAGAGGCGTGTGGGCGTTTCAGGACCTAAGGAAGAGCCCACCTGCACTAGTGCAAGGCTTTAAAAACAATCCTGCCCCTGTCATCTAAGGAGCTCCGCAAACATGTCACATGCACAGGCAGACTGAGCAGTCATGTGCCTCACCACCCACCTGGGAGCGTGTGTTTAGAAGCTGCTTCTCTGTGATAATGTTTCCTCCACGTCTGAAATAACCTGGAAAGTAATGAGCCATTGTTAAGGCAATAGCTGTCAGATTCTTCTAGGATGGATCAGCAGTGTCCTTGGAAAAGCAAAAAAGCTAGAAGCCCAAGTAAACACTTAAGACATGACAGTGACAAAAAGACATGAATAATAAATGCATTCAAAATATGATCTTCCTGGAGGACTTTATTTAAATACTCATCTTTTTTTTTTTCTCCCTTCTTTCTCTGGCTCTCAAAGAGGATTTAATCCCCTTGACAATTTTTCACTCAGGGAAAGACTAAAGAATCCATGGTGGGAAGGGCAATATTGTTCCTCGAATCATCACAAGTTTAAAGTTTGGCCTTGAGTAGCCACGTGAGCAGAGCACTGGAGCGGGAGTCAGGAAGCCCGGACTCTTGCCCAGCTCTCGAGAACTGGCTCTGCACCGTGGGCCTCCGCTGGCTTTCTGAGCTCTGGACTCGTTCTC
Organism: Microcebus murinus; assembly: GCF_040939455.1. Lineage (NCBI taxonomy): Eukaryota > Metazoa > Chordata > Mammalia > Primates > Cheirogaleidae > Microcebus > Microcebus murinus. Next base: position 60,160,467 of record NC_134105.1, on the reverse strand, counting down.
TGTGGAGACAATGTCTGGGCTCCCATCTAGGCCCCGGGGAAGGTGAATATGGGCTGGTACGCGCAGCAGAGCTCTCAGTGCCTCTCAGCCTTCTTCATGCCAGTGCCCACGGGCCTGACCACCAGTGCCAGCCCCTGCGTCTCCTTACCCGAGGCTCTCTGGCTGGCAGACCTCGGGGCACCTGCGCTACACTCTTTCCCAGACCTTCCCAGTGGAACCGAGTCCCCGTTGTCCACAGGTATTGCTACTTTGACGACACATCCTTTACTGGCTTCCCTCCTCCCTGCCCCATTCCCCACGCCCCTCCCCATGTTTCCTGGGACCGTCGCCCACGTAACCCACATGCACTGGGATCCTCGTCTCCGGGTCTGCTTCTGCAGGAACCCAGACTAGGATGGGGGGGGGGTGCCTTTCTATCTGGAGTAAGTCTTTGCAAATGGCCTGGCCTTATGTCTTTAATCCATCCTCGTGATGTAGGGAGTAGGCTGTTTTTTCCAGGGCTGACCCTAATGCAAACTTCTGAAAGTGACAAAGCCCGGTTTTAGTATCGCCCCCCAGTATCTCAAGGCAGCTCTGAGGGCTCCTCCCAGGGATTCTCGCCAGGGAACCACCAGCGAAGGCAGCGGGCCCCTAAACACGTCTCCTCATTCCCCACCAGAACTTGGGTTCCCCACCCGCTCCGTGCCAGGGATTGCCAAGGTGTTGCCTTACTCTTAGAAAGTGGCCCAGATGCCGAGACCGGCAGGATGTGAAGCAGGCTGAATGGGAGTTTGGGCTGAAGATTTGAGGCCTGACTACACCTTTTCAGAGTCCAAGTAGCTGAAATGTCAGACTTACGGCCTGGCTTATAACAATGCTGCAAAACACCCAGCTCCGCCGATACCCACACAATTCCTGGCTCGGCAGAAACAGGCTCAACTACAGCCAAGATCTCCTGACGCAGCCACCTATTGGTTCTCAGCCTGCTGCACACTCAGGCCACCATGAGCCCATTGCTATCTGAGGTGCTGTCATTGTCATCGTCCAGATAAAATGGAAGTGGGAACCAAGCAGGGAGCACGCACATCGCTCTCCACACTCACACAGCCAGCAGCGTCTCACAGCACCCCACAGCACCCCACCGAGGTACAAGCAGCCCTGGGGGATGGGCCAGACACTGTGCAGCAGGAAACCGGAGCTGTCCACAGAAAACCCAGAGTCACAAAGGGAAGGACGTAATAAAGGGAGAATATCATAAAACTTCAAGGAAAATCCCAAGGCAGAAGATGTGAATGATCAAAAGGAAAAAGGCAATTAGGAGGGAATAGGATCTACTCAGACTGAGACATAACAAAACCCGGCCCCACTCATGGGTTTCACATCTCCAGGAGAACAATGAACCTGACTTATCCCTGTTGGCCTTACTTGACACCATTAAGGAATAGAGTGAGCAAGAACAAAAGAGAAAAGGTTAAAGAGGAAAGTTGAAGTCAACTTGAAAGAATCATGCCTTTCACACCGAAGCACTCAACGTGAAAGCCAGCCCACCGGGGTAGTGACAGATGAAGATGCCCTTACAGGAAACAGAAAGAGGCTCTTAAATGGGACTGTAAAAAAAAAAAAAAAGAAAGAAAGAAAGAAAGAAAAAAAAAAAAGTAGGATCTGCAGCACTATAAGATCCTATAGATAGTCCAGCCCAACCACCTCATCCTGCAAGAAGGAAATGCCATCTGGAAAACTGCAGGCTGTACCTGTGCCACACTGCCAGCACAGCGAAGAGCCACGTCCCCATTCTCCTAAGCAGAGTTTTTTCTAGCACCATCCCACTCGTAGGAAGAGCAAACCAGGTTACCCCAGGCTCTAAGGACCTCCCTTTTATTTGAATCTCCCCATGTCATTCAGGAAATGTCACCCAACATACCAAACAACTCTTAGAACAACCTTATGATCCAGCAATCCCACTTCTGGGTACACACCTAAAGGAATGAAATCAGTATCTCAAAGAGATATCTGCACCCGATGGTCACTGCAGCATTATTCTCAATAGCCAAGACACAGAACCAACCGAGGCATCCATGGCCAGATGAATGCATAAAGAAACATAAATACACAATGTAATATGACTATGCAGTGGAATATCATTCAACCTTTAAAAAGGTTGAAATCCTGCCATTTGCACCAGCATAGATGAAAGTGGAGGATAACTACGCAAGGTGATAATAACTTAGTTGTCATGATTCTTTCACAACGTATACATACTACAAAATGCCATGCTGTGCACCATAAATACATCCTATTTTTATTTGTCAATTATATCTCAATAAAGCTGGGGAAAAACAATCTTGAAGCCCTTCCTGTGGTTATAGATCTGCTTATCGATTAAGAAGAAACACCAGGCTCCTGGAAATAGACTCTTTCCCACTGCACTCCAGAAGGTAACCTTCATATATGAGCTTTCTCTTCTAATGTCTAGACATGGCAGAGTGAGACCAACCATGAGCTATTCCTCACTATATGTGGCTTATTAAGACAAACCCTTGCATCTTTGTCTTTCAAACAAAATGATTTGACCATTACGCATTAGGCCCCACAACCTCACATGCCAAAAAAGCAGACAGCATCCTTAGAATATCTTGTGTCATGGAAAGAGTGATTACCAGAGGCCACACACTGTGCCCCAAGTTTTACATGAATCATCCGATCTGATTCCTAGAAGAATGCTATGAGGCAGGCATTGCTATCCCCACTTGATAAAGAAACTGAAGTTTAGAGAAGGGAATGAACTTAACTCTGGTTATACAATTAGTAAATAGAATCTAGAGATGAAACACAAGTCTGCATGGTCCCATGCCTTTGCTATCCGACTTCCCAAATAAATGCATATTTTCACTCATTTATTTAATCCTTACCTTAGAAAAGAACAAATTTAAGGCGGTGATACATGAACTAGGGGGTTAGGGTGGGTTTATGAAAGAGAGGACAAGTTACTGCTTGGCCGCCACTGAGTCCCCTGGGGACAGAAGACACGCGGTGGAAGGAAAGGAACTACACTTTCCTGTGGTTGGACGGAAAAGGCTTAATGCACACACCAGGCCCACACTTTGCAAAAAAGAGTACAGTAATTTCTCAGCATCAGTGTATACATTGTGGCAAGTATCTGAATTCTCTTGGAGGGAAGGGAGAGGAAGCAAACAATGAAAAGAAAATAAAGATATTGGAAGGAAAACCAAACATATTTTCCCTAAAATGGGCAACCTATTTTCCCAAGAGGGGAAAAATTGATGAAACGTGAAAATGAAACCAAAAAGAAAGTCCCCAAGCCCCTCAAACCCTCCTATCTCTGAATTCTTAGACCATTCTCTCCTGTTGTGCTGAGCAGTTGAAATTCTTATAAGAGAGCTTGGTTACAGACCAAAGAAACACATTTTAGGAAAAAAGAAACTTTGGGGAAATAGAAGTCCGTTAATAGCCTCTTGAGGCTATCAAGCATTCCTCTTAAGGCTCAACCAAGGAGCAGATGCATCAAGAACACTGCCTCAGTCCACTTGGTACCAACTGAGACATAAACGGGGGTGACTTTACTGGAAGCACAATGTTGGGTTTGTTCCATTCATTATAAATTTACTGAGCATATTCCACAGTGATGTGAGAGGCAAACATGAATACCCCATTATCCTTTTTCCGGCTTAAAAGTAACTTTACTAGAAGGCAGAATGTAACTTACTGATAACACAGGTATAAACAATGGCATTCCAAAGGGAGGGACCCATACAAAGAGAGAAGGGTCATGATTAGAAAAGGCTTTTTAGGCCAGGTGCGGTGGCTCACGCCTGTAATCCCAGCACTCTGGGAGGCCGAGACAGGCGGATTGCTCAAGGTCAGGAGTTCGAAACCAGCCTGAGCAAGAGCAAGACCCCTGTCTCTACTATAAATAGAAAGAAATTAATTGGCCAACTAATATATATAGAAAAAATTAGCCGAGCATGGTGGCGCATGCCTGTAGTCCCAGCTACTCGGGAGGCTGAGGCAGGAGGATTGCTTGAGCCCAGGAGTTTGAGGTTGCTGTGAGCTAGGCTGACGCCACGGCACTCACTCTAGCCTGGGCAATAAAGTGAGATTCTGTCTCAAAAATCTCAAAAAAGAAAAGAAAAGAAAATGCTTTTTAAAAGAAATGCTACTTAGAGAGTTAGACTCTGAAGAGCGGAGGGAGATAAGGACAGGTCAAGACTGAGGGCTGACAGAGAAGGAATGAAGGCAACAGAAGAGCAGGGAACAAAGGCTGAGCACAGGCAGGAGATGAAACTGACCATGTTACCTCATTCATTCAACCTATATTTGGAATGTTAACTGGACACGTGCTATTTGCTAGACATTGTTGTGAGTGCTTGGGATACAGCATGAACAAAACAAACACCCCAACCTCATGGAGCCTATGTTCTAGTTTGGGTAAGACAGTTAACAAACAAACAAAAAGAAATAAATGATATAGTATACTGGGAGGGGTAATACAAAGTTAACCCCTATTTAAAAAATAAAAAAAAAACACAGAGGAGGATATCGAATGCTAGGGAAAGGGAAGTATGGTTCGAGTTGGTTGGTCTAAGAACACACATGGTCTCATATATCAGATTAAGGTATCTGAACTTGATTTCTTAGACGATCGAAGAGCCAAAATGCTTGTAAAAGGTTTGGCAGTAAAAGTGAGTGATCAGTATAAGTTAGCCAGTGATGGTGGTATTTAATTTGAGATGCATTTGAGGATGCTAAATTTGCAGCAGCACGTGGAATTATTATACATAGTATGGGATAGAGAGAGACACATAAGAGAGATACCAAGGAGGAGGTCAGAAAGTCTCACCAAACCTGCTCTTGCTAGGTATTTCCCACAAAGTTTCAACCAGGAAATAAACTTGGGAATGAGACAACCACCCAACACCCTCCTGGCAGCATATTAAAGGTTCTGATTTGTCCTGAGGTTAAACCAACCAACAAAATGATATTTAATTCTGTCTAAATCTACATTTTCCACTCCCTTCTGCCCAAGAAATTTTTTTCAGGTTGGGAATAGGCAGAATCCCTATTAAAACCTGGCAAGACAAACTTTGTGCAATGCTGATCAAAAGGCAAAGTGATAAAATTCTGTAAATCGGAAAGAGAGGAATGGATATTCAGAGGGGTACTGAATGACAGCTTAGGCAACACTTGACTGGCAGTGCAGATGAGAGTCAGAGGGAGGAGGGGAGGAGCTGTCAAAAGCAGAGAGGACAGAAGCATGCCAAAGTGCTACCAACAGAATCTTCAAGAACATCTCAATCAAAAGTTGAGCCACCTTCAGGGAAAGGGCAATGCATGCTAACTCACTTCTGGATACATCCCCTCTGACATCAATGAAAACAAAGAATTAAGAAAGCGATAATCTTCCTTTCGTAAAAAGAGAGAAGTTAAGGCCTCAGACAGGCACCATCCTCCATCACCCCTGCAAACAATCCAGAAGGGATGGAGAAGGCTGGTGAATTTTGAAGAAGCAAGAAAAGGAGAAAGTGTTAGAATTAAGCCTTGTTTAATCAGGCTAGGAATGTAAAGAACAGCTTAAATCATTAATCCTGACAAGCACGTCTTGTCCACTCACACAGACATGTATAATTTAGGCATCCTCTCCTTGGCTGTTAGCAGGTTGTCTGTATTTATTAAATCACCTTTACACCTTTCAAATGGCCAGCAGTTTTAGAAAGCAAAGACTCAGTAAGCCATTTATGTTTATTTGCCAACTAGTCTTAGGCACAGGCCCAGATTATTAATGTCACCTCCTAATCAGAGAGTAAATTTGTAAATTAATCACTTGTAAGTCCATATTAAAAAAAAAAAAAGAAAAACACATAAATTTCTTTTGTGATCCCATTGTTCAGGAAAAGCCACTGATAAAGCAGAAGATGACTTATACATGTTAAAATTTTAAAGCCTCTATTAAACTGTCACGTACGTTCTTATTTACCCAATTTTTCAACACATAAAGAATTTACTCTCTAGCTCACAAATGCCATCAATTCTGTGATGTCATTAGGACAGCATTAATGCAGATGTTAATATCACTATATAAGCAGCCATATAGTCCTGAATCAGAAGTGAGTTTTAAGTCACTAATTATTATCATACTTGCAAAAGAGCAACACACCTGAATGGTATGTTGACCTGGAGGCATTCAACACACTGGTGCTTCTCGAACAGTAACATGCATAAGAAACACGTGTTACAGGAAACTTGTTGAGATTCAGATTCTGAGTGAGTAGGTCTCCATGGCGATGCCGATGCTGCTGGTGCACATCCCGCACTCTGAGTAGCACGGCAGGAGATCATCTTCCAGGGCGAAGGGGGACTTGCATGGTCGGGTGAATTAGGCTGGGTGAAAGGGATGGAGTTGTTTTGTTAGCTTGCCCAGGGATTTCTGCTGGACTCTCCCAAAAAGGCATTGTTGTCCCTTTAGTCTAGAAAGACTTTAAAGTTCAGGTTCTAATGTGATCTGTGCAAAATGTGGAAGAACAAATGTTAAGAAGAAACCTGGCCAAGCAGGCTTAACCCCCTGGCAGGCCGGCATTAGGGCTCCACTCTCCACACTGTAACTCTAAGCGGCCTCTGGAGCGTGAAGCCTCAGTAACCCCACAGTCCTCATAAGGCATCCAGATTCCCAGTCTCCCTCTCCAGCGCGGACAGGCGCCTTAGCCTGGGGGCAATGACCCCACGTGCTTCCCTAGGAAAGACAGTCTTTATTTCTTTTCGAACAAAGCTCCGATGCTGCTATTAGATAACAATTTTTCTCCCCAAAACTTTTCACATGAGCATGGGAGTGGGCCGAAGAGTAATTTATTTGAATTGTTTGCAAAATGTTTATGGAACATGTAGATACAGGAGGGGCAAAAAAAACAAACAAAAAAAAAAACACAGCATAGCATTTGGTATTATATTCCAAAGGAACCATTCCATTGATTTTTCTTTTTTTTAATGTTTGAAGTCCTCTTCCGGGATATAACATTTTATTGGAGGGGCCACTTGAGAAAAAAAATGGGTATCATAGCTTGTCTATACCATCATGTCCTCAAATCCAGGTTGTTCCCAGGGTAATGCCTTTGTGACCACCTAACAAGGCTTTGACAAATGTGTTTGCTAATAAGACTATCAAACAACTGGAGAGGAACTGCATGTTCCACAAGCACTGTAAAAATTCTCTTCCCTTGAAAGACAGAAGACAAGTTAGTGGTAAGGAGATTACTTTTTACATAAACCCAAAGTTAGTTTTAAGCCCTTTACTGCCAAGATCCATTTCATTAAGTACAAAAATAGGTTCCTTCCCACAGCCCAAAAAGCCTGCCATAAAAGTAAACAGGATAAGTTCAATTTTCCTAAAAATTGGTTTAAAAAAATCACTCCAATCACTGGCTTAGGCATCTAATTTCCTTGCGATAAGAAAATAATCCCTCCTTTGCCCTCTCCCCGTCCTGGCTGCAGGCCAACATTTCCAAGCAGAACAAAGTCAAAGAAATAAAAGACGCATAAAAGACATGGTGTACCCAGATCTAATCCTTCACATGAATTGACCCAATGTAGCTCACAGCAACGTGATCCTGAAGCAGATGCAAAATTTAAAAGAAAAGACGCCAGGCATTTAAGACAGCAAAGCACAGCCAGAAAGTTCTGCCCACGGCCTCACCAGACAGCCAGAGCTGGCTGCTCCTCACTGGCTGATAAGGCCCAAAACATGATTCCTCGATGTCTTGAGAAAGAGTAAAAGTTCTCTGATAAGGCATTTATGAACTTTCACAGTTTTCATGCCCATCATACACACCTCATGGTGACAGAGATAGCTGGCCATGTCCCCCTTCTGTCTCTAGCAACAGATCCTCCCACCCGCCCCGTGCAGGGCCACATTGCCACCTCTTCTGAGAGAGTCGTGTGTAACTTCACACCTATCACTCAAAGGACGCTGCCTCTTCCCCGGCCTAGTGGTGGCAGTGGGGAGCCAGCTGTGACCACATGGATGTAGAAAGCACCCTCCGAGACGGTGGTGCACCAAGACAAGAGAGGCCTGGGTCCCTGGAAGACACACTGGAGCAGGGCCACCTACCATTTCTAGACACCCAGCTACATCTACATTGTCATGTGAAAGAGAAACAAACTTAAGCTACTGACATTTTAAAACTCCTTGTTCTAACAGCTTAGCCTCCTATCCTAACAAAGATGTAATTTCTCCACCTTTCTTGAGGACAGCTGTCCGTGATTGGGATGTCTTCTTCCTGATTAAATGTCCTGTCCTCTAAGGCCCGTGTACTCTCCTCCTTCCTCTCTTCAGCGTCCTCCACCGGGGCCCTCTTTCTCAGAGACTCAGTTGCTCTTTTCCTCTGAAGCTTTGGCACTTGGCCAGGCGCTGAAGGGCACAGGATTCTAATTGTCTTGTGAGCACATTCCTTCATATCTTCATGGGAGGGGCAATGCCACATAGTGAAAAAGCCTAAACTGAGGCCGCAGTCTTGGTTGAATCCCAGCTCTAGCACGGCATGAACGGGCAGCCCCCGGAGCCTCTCCGACTAGACCCTCCCTGTCCTTACATCGTGGCTGATGTGAAAAGACGACCCACATGCTAAAGTATCTATTGTAACAAGGATGCTCGATCCCTTTTGCTTGTTCCTTTCATTTCCAGATGGGAGAGGCTCTATGTGTTATTTATTTCCCCAAAAACTTTATTATAAATCTGGGCATAAAACAGGGATTTCAATACATGCTTTACTTGGGCAAAAATTCCCAAGTGGTTTTTTAGGGAGTTTTTCCTCTACAAGTAAACATGATGCTGACCATCTGTATAAGAGGCCAGCTTTAGTCTTTCACACTTTTTTTTTTTAAATCACATGATATCTTTTGTTAGATCCTGACTCCCCTCCTCTGACCTGGATTCTCTAGAAGTTCAAATGACTAGAGCACAAGCATCAGTGGGCCCTGCAGGACCCAGGCAGCTCTGGCTCTGAGTCTAGCATGCCAGTTGCTGGGGCCACGTCCCAGGCTGACCCAGGGCAGATGCACATCTAAGCTCACTTCTTTCCTCGGTTATAGACAAGACAAACTCTCTCATCTGGGAATGGAGACAGCTCTTAGAATTTGTCACCATCAGAGAAATTCCTGGCTATGCAGGGTATTGCAGTTCAGCACTATGAAATGGACCATGCTGGCCAATAAAAATGTGCTTTAGGCCTGTCACAAAGGAGACCAGTAAGCACCTTGGTGCCAGCTCAGTGATTGGGGCTGCCAGGGACATCTCAGCATGGGGCATGGAAACCAAGTCTCCAGGCTACTAAAAAATGCCCTTCATCCATTCCTGCTTTCATCCAGATTAACTCGAGTCTTTAATTACTTCAAGAAATATTTACTGAGTACCTCCTATAGGCAAGTCACTGAGTATACAATAAGGAACAAGACAGAGCCCCTGTCGTTGAGGCTTTTACCATTCAGTAGGAGAGACAGAAATAAACAGGCAATTTCAATATAAGCCAATAAACATTATGCTAAAGGAAGTGCCAGCATCTGTGGGAGTACATGGAGATGGAGGACAGAAAGAAAGCAGGGACCATCTGACCAGCAGGGGCAGCGGTGGTCAGACCTAACCCCATCAGGCTCCAGGTGGGTTTGGGGGCCACCCATCTTCCTGCCCCTCACTTGGCAAAAGAGCAGCCTCCCTTCCTTCAGAGTCACCAAAAGGGCAGCCAAAAATAAAAGGGGCATGAACCGCTCGCAGTGTTAATGAAACACCTTGTAAATGCCAAACAGGCAGAATGCAAAACATCTCTCTGCTCAAGAGATCTTGATATCTACTTCCACAGAGCATCGGATTAATCTCTTTCACCATCAAAATCAATAAGAGCTGAGACAAGAGGCAGGCAGGGGAAGCATCCGCTTCTGCAGTCAGAAAACCAAAATTAGACCAATTATATTGTTCAAGAGCCTAGATTTCATGGTGAGAGGCACCATATGAATAAAACAGTGATTGATAGATACATCTAACACGAGCACTTAGCAGTGAGGAAGTAAAGAGGTCCTGTCATTTGGTATTGGGATTGATTTTCTTCCTTCTCAAGACAGGTGAGGATTCAGACCTTATTCACATACAATTCCCACCCTACTCTGCTTTGTATTTCCTTCAGTCACGGGGAAAGAGACATGCATGGAATTTCAGAGCTATTTCGTATGGGTGAGAAAGCTGAAGCTCGGAGAAAAGAAGTGACTTGCCCAGCCTATTCGTGTCAAAACCAGAACTAGAACTCAGGCCTTGGACCCTCAGTGGAGTTCTTGTTCCACTGATCCACTCAGAGCCCAGAAACCTGGAGCTAAACAAGTACTTACTTGAGAAAGATTATGATTTGCTTGGAGACCTTTCTCCTTTAGTATCTCTCCTGCTCTCTGAGAATCTATGTCACTAGGACATAGCTCTCAGGACAAAAAGCTGTACCTGTTTAAAAGCTTTCAGCTTGGCTTCCTACAGGGATGAAGGCCAAGGAGCAAATCTACAGAGAAAAGGAAGCCACTGTCACTGACTGAGCGTTTCTTCCCAAGAATAGTGCATGCATGTGTATGTGTGGATAAATGTATGCACATAAGGGCATGTGAGAGCTCTGTGCGTATATGTGTGTGTCTAGGAATTATGAATGTGTGTATGTGAGGGTCCTTTGTGTGAATTTGTGTAAGTGTACCTATATGTGTGCTTATGTTGTAAGAGTGTGTGTGAATGTGTGGCTGTATATATTTTTTTTAAAACTCTACCTTATATTCATGGGAGAGAGAAAGGAAAAAATGAAATCCTTACAAACTGCTTCTGGCTGTCCTTACAAAGCTATGCATCTATCCCACTGGAGAGTTTCCTGGGGGTCTACTCACCTGGCAGTCCTCTGCACTGTGTCTGGCAGATGAAAAAGTCACTGTTCTGAAGTTCTGAATTAAAAAACAGAAGCCTGAAGAAACATATATAAGAAGCTATGGCCTACCAAGCAGACAAATACTCAGGAGGTTTCACTTTTCTCCATTTTAGAGAGAAACTATACAAATACTTTTTGAGCAGGGCAGTGACCTTCTGTTTGGAAGGCTGCCTGGCTTTGCATGGAGTGAGCAGTGTGGGGAGGTGCCGGTGAAGAGTGCGAGAACTGCCGTGAGGCAGAGCACAAGGAGCTAACGGCATCACGCCCCGGTCCCGTGGCTAAAGCTGCCTCTTAATATTGGTCTGGAGTCCTGCATTTGTGGGAGCTTCCTGGCTCCTCTCACCCGCACCATGACAGGGCTGCATATCCACTCTGTCCTCAGGAAGCTCGTCACCCTGTGCCTTCAAGGAGAAGCTTGCAAGAAAACAGCACTCTGGGGACACTCTGCTGTCACCGCACTAGGGCATTAAGGGTTCAATGATCCTGTCCTTCCAAAGGGCCAGACATCTCTCCTCCATAAGCCCTTTGGAAAATGATATTACCTTTTCTAATGTTTAAGAAAAGGTGATATTTTTTCCACAAACAGTTTTTTACATTCTGAGACTTCAGAACATGGTCTTCTTCACTAGACTGTAAGATATTTGAGAGCAAGGGCCACGCATTTTTACCTCTGTATCTCAGGACCTGCCATGGTGTCCAGCAGTGATCCCAATGATTTTGGCACCAGGGACCGGTTTTGTGGAAGACAATTTTTCCATGGACCAGGGTTGGGGGGGCATGATTTTATGATGGCTCAAATGCACGACATTTATGGTGCAGTCACACCTCTCTGCTAATGACAATCTGTATTTGCAGCCGCTCCCCTGTGCTAGCATCACCACCTCAGCTCCACCTCAGATCATCCGGCATTAGATTCTCACAAGGAGCACACAACCTATATCCTCATGTGCACAGTTTACAGTAGGATTCACGCTCCTAGGAATCCAATGTCGCCACTGATCTGACAGGAGGCGGAGCTTATGTGGTGATGTGAATGATAGGGAGCGGCTATAAATACAGGTGACGCTTTACTCACTTGCCCCCGATGACCTCCCGCTGTGTGGCCCAGTTCCTAACACGCCAGGACCAGGACCAGTCTGTGGCCTGGGAGTTGGGGATCGCAGGTGCACAGCCTGCGTTTAGGCAACGAGAGATACTAATTCACATATGTCTGAATAGAGAGTGACGCTTTACCACAAAAGAATGAAGGTTTGTTCTAGAGATGGTGCCACAGCATTTAGAGTAAGGCTCCTACGTCACTTGAACTATGCTAGTGGTTTAACACGGAGTGTTTGGGTCAATATTTGGGAAAGGCTTCCTTGGGGTGCCAGTGAATTCAGAGACCCAAATGGATGAAAGCAAGGCATTCATATTCAAATAGACATTTCTTGCTGAACCAGACACACGTTTTGGCTTTGAGTAAAGCACAGAATCCCTTGGAAGGATTTCTAGCCTAGAGAATGACCATCTTGAAATCCCTGGCAGCCCACACAGACTAGTTCCCTCGCAGGGAAACAGCCACAGCTTAAAGAGAAGAAAAACCAGTAATATATTTTACTCATATCCTGAAGACCACAAGTGAAAACTAAGGATTATTAAATCAAAATCTGCTTTGAACTCACGGGGGTGGTTAGGAGGGAAATTCTGCTCTTCTGGAAGTTTCTGCTTCACACAAAATGTCCTGAACTTTCGTTGCATTTGTTTGGATTCTCTATTTCATGCTTCTTGATCATCATCACTTGGATCACCTGCCTCCCAGAAATGTGTTCCTACCAACACACTTCCCCTGCCCAGCAGGTTTCTTTAGAGCAAGTCAAAGCCTTTCTCATCTACATGCAACCGGCCACTGGAGCCCAGTAACTCCCCAACATCAGGTCCGTATAGCACCTAGCAGTTGAGGGGTACCTAGAATCAGGGCGAGAAACCCTGCAAATACTCAGGCATCCCAGACAGACATACTATAATAGGAAAAACCCACTCTGCAGAGTTTCTGCAAGGTAGTCATTCGGCCTCGAGGTCACCTCCTCTCTGCGCACACAGGGAGCACAGCAGGGCAGCAGGCAGCAAAGTGAGGGAGAGTGGCACAGGCTCCCAGGCAGCCCACCTTGCATCCAAGTCCTCCTGTTACTTCCTGGCTCTGTAATCTTGACCAGGTAACTAAACCCATCTGAGATTGAGTTTCTTATTGAAAAACTGAGACAAAAGTATTAACTTCATATGCTACAGTATAGAGTAAATGAGATGTTGCTTTCAAGCATCTAGAACTGACACTCTGACATGAGCTAACTGATGTCAGGATCATTACTAGGCTGTGTACAAGAACAGCCATTTCTGAGGCCTATAGATTTGGCAAACTTTAGGGAAAAAATCTCCCCAAGGGGTTAGTGACAAAGTGTACAATTTCAAATCATCCAAACCAAGGGAGCGAAAGAATAAATAGCTTCCTAAATATTTCAGACCTTTCCTAAGCAACAGTAAGTGTCCTGGAATTGGCATACACTGAGATGGCTTATAATCTGGGGGCCAAATGCCTCCCCACCTCTGATACTTAAACTGTGAAAGCTGTTTATTACTAGGCATCTTCTTGAGTTTGCTCATCTAAAAAGAATATTTAAACACACACACACACACACACACTCTTTGTTGAACAGTTCTCTTAGGGAATTTTTTTCTCCCATGAAAACCAAGTAGGGTAGAATTAGCTTAGGAATCTCTACAGAGAATCATAGAAGATACCACTTAATTAGATTGAAATTGAGTTTGTCAAAGATGACTAAATAATATATTACAGACTGCAAATTTAGCACTAATATCAACACTCCCAAACATTATCAAGTCCTATAAATGCCTTTATTTGTAAGCTGTACATCAAGAAACAAAGAGTCTATTGACAACAAAGCTATTTTGTAGAACATTTTCCTCCCGACAGAAATAAACGCATTTAAAACAGCTGTTGACCAGGATCCTGCCATTTAGTAAATCTTCCGAATTTGGTTTCTGGAAGTGCATTTATAAATGGCCTGTAGCTGTCACTTTTTATTAGCTATTTACAATGAAGAATATAAACTTCTGAAACAAAGCACCTGTGTTAAAAATTCCACCATGAGCCCGTTAGTGGTGGGCGGTGTGTGTCCCAGCCCTGTGCAGCTGATTCCAGAAGTCTGCACATCAGCAAGCACAAAAGGCCTGACCTCAAAAAAGACCCCATCCTGAGCAGAGGTCTTTAATGGAGCCAGAGCAGAAAAGCCTGGGGTATGCAATGGAATCATATATTTAAGTCACAACTCAGATGAAGTTGAGCCTTTCAAAAGCACTGCTCTGGGGCTCCTTCACAGCGACACACACAGGGACACACGCGACACCTGGAATCAATAATGGGTACCCAAGATTACAGCTGAGCCCTGTGGGTGCAAACCTATCCCAGGATGGCAGGCAGTCACCTGTCTACCTGTACGTCTCTGTGCTGGATTGGGCCGTGAAAACAGAAGCTCCATGAAAGGGCAGTTTGTGCCCTGGGAGGACAGGTAGCTCCATTATGGGTGCCCTCACCTGATGCTCAGTTCACACGCATGGCAAATTAGATGGGATGTTTGACAGCCATTGAAATGCACAGTCCTAAGGACACAGGGTTTTGAAGTCAGCCCCAAGTCAGATGACTCTTGACTCTGGCCCTTATTTAGGACCCTGCCCTATATGACCTGGGCAAGTGACTTAAATGTTCCGAACCTTAGTTTCCTCAACTGCAAAATGTCCAACTCATTAGAGTGCTGTCATAAGTGAGCAAATTTATGTACAAACGCCCAATTCAATTTCTGCCATATCAGTAGATTTTCAATATTGGGCTCATGTTTAACACAAGTTATTCATGCTGGCCACCCTGATCCATCCCCTAAAAGGTTAGGATCTAAAAGTATGCAGACCGAAGGCCCCTAGGATGGAGCTCCAACGAGATGAGACCTGTTTTCAAGACGAAACTATGGAAATGTGCTCAATCTCTGAGTGTGAAATAAAGAATTAAAGGACAGGTGTGGGCAGAAGCCAGAAGAGTCCCATGCTGCCTGCCTGATGTGCCCGTTTGCTGAGGGGGCCTTGGAGACCTGAAAGCCTCCAGCAGAGAGGCGCAGTTTGGGGAAACTGACAACTAGCCCCCGACGACAGCATATTTTCACCCACATCAAATAGGACAACCAACAACCAACTGAGATGACCTATTAGTTTGGGTGACTAGAAACATGACAATGGTGTATCTTACCATGAGGGATTGTCCCAGAAGCAAGACGCCCTGGAAAACAGTTCAGGATGCCATTATGGCCATTAAGATAAAGGACACTGACACCTGGTTCTACGACCTGCCCCAGACGGGACGTAGAGGAAACTGTCCTGTCCGGTACAGCCCTGGAGGCCTTTAAGAGACAGAGTTTACCACAGTGGAAGACTCCCTTGTCCCTTCTACTGCTCCCCGGGATGACAGTGGGTGAGGTGGTGGAGAAACAGCACTGCAATGTCCCCTCATGTCGGGGGAAGGGCAACAGCAAGGTAACAGCCACAACAGCTGCGGACAGGAGACCTGAGGAGCAGAAACCTGGGTAAATGGTCCCCCAAGGGCCAAAAGGGGAGACAACCACAAGGGGCAGGACTCATGTGAACCACAACATGGTTCTGGCTCCTAAAACAAGGAATTGAGAAGACTGAGATAGACGGACTCCCTACCAAAGACCTCTGTCCAGGGTGTCAAGTCAAGGGGGATCCTCTAAATTAGAGGTAGAGGACCCCCTATAGGCCACTAAGGGACAGGAGGGGGGAGCTCACCAGACTGGAAGGATTTAGAGTCTCAGAGTGCCACTCCCAGGGCTCAGATACTGCCCCCTCCACAGGGGGGAAGGCAACCTGGTGCTAGTGTGCTCTGGTACCCCAGCTCGGATAGCGAGGACAACAATGGTTCCAACTACAAGCCAGACTCAGATGAAAAGGAGGAATCATGACACCCGTATTCCTATCCTGACTCCTTTAAAAAAAAAATGATTAAGGGTAGGGCCAAAGTCTCCAAGTGTGCTGGGGAAAGGGGTCGGGGGGGCGGTGTAACAAAAACAATCATGGGGCTATTAGACAGGGGTGCTTGGGTAACTATAAGTCCAAGCCCCCCGCGAGGGAAGGAGTGGAACGATGGCCTTGGGTGGGTTTGGGGAGGCTGCGGTAGCCCACGGAAGACAAATACACGTGCATTTATGAGCAGAACCATTTGGCACTGCCACCGTGGCTCCCACCGCAGCATGCCTTGTGAGTAATGACGCTTTGGCAACCTGAGGCACTGAATATCAGCATCCCAAGGATAAATATGTAGCTCCCCCAGTCAATGTTTGAACCCTGTGGGCAGGTACACTCCAGCTCTCCCTCCCCTCAGAACTGCCCAAGCCCCTGCTCCTGGTGGGAGAAAGATTCCTTGGATTACTCTTTGAATCCAGGACCTGGTGCAAGCAGGAGTGCTTCAAACTATTTTGTCACAATTTAACAGCCCTGTCAAAAAAACCTCTAAGGCATGGAAGCTACACCATGCCGTGGAGGCCGACATAGACTACTGCAGGCTGAGTGACAAGCTTCATCCTTGGCCCCTGAGTGCTGGAGATCATCACCTTTTCTGAGCCAGTGGCAGCACATTCTGGAGATTGGTGTGCTGTCACAGACCTGGCCAATGCCCTTTTTTCAATCTCCCTGTGGGAAGAATACCAAGCTCAACTTGCATCCTGTGGGATGGCTTGCAGTACACTTTCACTGTCTCCCCTCAGGGGTCCCTTAACTACCTTGCCATTTGTCATCAATGGGTAGAGCCTGATTTACAGCAAGCCCACGTCAGGTTTAACAGATGACATCTTGTTTATAGGTCCCATCAAGGAACAAGTGGCCTTGGCTTTTTGCTGAATCATTAATGCAAAGACTAACACCAGTTGGGCCATAAATCCAGATAAGATTCAAGGACCCACCCAAGTATAATTTCTAGGGGCCACCTGGGCAGGAAACCAATGGAGTATTATGAAGAAATATAAAAAAGTTCCAGTCCTTAGCTGCACCCACTAATGAAAAGGAAGCACAGCAGCTGGTAGATCTCTTCATATACTGAAGACAGCACATACCCCATCTGAGTGTCCTTCTGAACCCTTAGTCAAGGTGGTGCAAAAGGCAGCCTCCTTCTCGTGGGGCTCTTCTGAACACTGAGCACTGAGAGCTGTTCAACAATCCATGGCCCAGGCACTGCCTCTGGGTGGGACCTTTGGAGCCTGCTAGGCCAACGTAACTGCAGGGGTCTGCACCCCCAGCATGCTGACTGGAGTCAGTGCCAACAGGAAACCACCACTGGAGGGCGCTGCCTCACAGTTCTGGACAGGCACGCTGCCTGAAGCTGCTGCCTGATGCATCCCTTCGTGTGGCAGCTTCTCCCATGCTGTTGGGCTCTGGTGGAGACAGAACATCTCACCAGCAAAGCACAGAATGTGACTCTGAGGCCAGAGGTGTCCATCCTAACTTGGGTTCTCACCAATCTCACTAACAAAACTGGACAAGCCAGGCAGAGTTTCATCATCACATAGAAATGGTACCTCTAAGATTGAGCCAGGCCAGGACCCCAAGGGGTCAGTCAACTATATGAACAGGTAGCCACCCTGATGGAGGGAACAGAGCCCTCCAGACTGGACTATGGCAATAGCTTGCCTCATGAGCTTGGAAAATCTTTGTCACTCATGTGGGTGCTCACCGTAAAGGGCCTTTCAAACAAGAACACAAATGGAATTCCCAAGGTGACAGAGCCTGTATAAAACAAGTTGCAGTGGTCACCCTCTGGCTGCATTTGCAAACCAGCCATGGAAGCCCACCAGGAATGCGGGAATGGGCCAAATCATGACACAGGACTTCCTCGGGCCATCTATGGATCTGCCCCCAAAGCAACCCCACTGATACAAGTTCAGGTGCCAGGCTGTTCCAGTGTCACCTGCTTTATTATCAACTATAATATAATTAGAAAAGACCTCCGCATGGTCAGACATTGCAGACTCATGCTGGCACTTTGGGTAGGGCCGAATATGTAATTTTCCTCTTCAAGCCACAAACTGGCAATAGGCAGAGACAACATATAATAGGACTAGTCAAGAATATAACAGCTACACCCTGGCAAGGTCACCTGTGCTCTTCCATGACATGTGTTTCCTTGTGCATCTCAATAGGCAACAAAATGCCTTTCCCCTGGAGAAGAGACCAGGTCTTGCTGCCTTGGGGTCCTCGGTCCCACTACCCATGTGGATAACCACACAGAGGGTTGGAGGGACCCCACTCTGCTGGTCCATCACAGGGAGGACATCTGACACCCTTCCCAGGTGGCAAACTGACAGTTGGTTCCACTTGACTATTCAAGGCATAGGCATCTAGATCCCAGAAAAGATGATAGGAAACCTCTCTTTGACCATACCAGTAACACCTAATGCTATGGCCCAGGTCATTCAGGACCAACAGGACACCAAATTTACCAGCCAAGGTGGTGATGGATGGACAACCAGAGCACCCTTGATTATCTGTGGGCAGAACAGGGTGGGGTCTGTGTTACTGCCAACATCTCTTGCTGTGTGTACTTCAACTATTCAGGGAAGGTAATCTACACTTGGGCAGGATGGTTGTTGTCTGTTAACCTGCAGTCCCACTTAGACTCATTCTTTGACCTTTTTAGTGGCAAAACAGGAACCTGGGGCTCTTGGCTGAGAACCATACTACAGGGAGGACTAACCACCTTCCTTGGACTGGAGTGACCTGTGAGTGGCCCTGACAGAGTGCTCTCTCAGCGGGCAGAGTCTCGGTGAGCCATGAAGACACCTCCGTCTTTGTGGTGAATGTGGAAGCACTCCACATTTGGGGTGACTCTCTCCTCGCATCTTGATGAGGGCAAGGAGATGAACAGTTGGGGAGGCAGCCATTGCCCAACCTGTCATTCCTCCCACCCCCAGGGTTGCCCAATCAGTGCTCTAAACCTGGAACATTCCCTTATCTGGAGCTGCCTCGGGGCCCCAGATTTTTCTTCCTTGTTAGGAAGAATCTTTTCTTGCTCTGCAACTTCCTTGTACTGCTTAAGTATGTGCATCATATGGCACCTGGCCAGCCACTTGTGTATCTGTCTCTGATGGAGAGGAAACGAGGTCTTCCCTGCAGCAGAGCAGACTGCGTACAGTTCGTCACCCTGTGGCAGCTATTGGGAGGGGCCACTACCATGGGAGACTGGTGCACACTGCAGATGGTGATCTTGCTGTGTCTTTTCTCCTTTCTGAAAATAAAGCATTGGTCCAAGCAACACCGTATGTGTTGAGTCCTCCTTGGGGACTCAAAGCCCACGTGTGATGCAATGGGCCCAGGTCAGTGGGCTCCAACTTCTTGTGGCTGGCATTGTTATACTCTTTGCCATCCGCCATGGGTTGGGAATCCTCACCCAGGACTAGTAGCTGGATCTTCCTGCGCGACACATAACATAACATTGGGTACATAGAAACCTCATGAAGGGTAAGAAGGAGAATATGAGGAGAATAATAGATGGAGTCGGGTCATTTAGGGCCTTAAAGGTGAGAGTAAAGACTACAGATGCTACTCTAATGCAATGAGTGATGTTGGAGGGTGTCCATATAGTCACCTACCTGTGTTGACAGTCTCCAGGTGCACATTCTATGGCTCCTAGCACTAATGGGAGACGAGGCTGCCTCCCTAAATGGACAGTCAGTCCTTCTGTCCTTATCCCATCTCAGAAGACAGACATCACTGATACAGTACCAGATGCCCTTGCAGATTGTACTCCAACCTTTTGATGCTACCAAAAATAGTAAGAATACTTTCCTCAGAATCGCGGTAAGGAATAAATGAGATAATCCATGTTAAAAATGTTTAACACAGTGCATGCCACAGCTTATAATAAATGTTTATTATTTTGTTGCACAGTAAAATATAAAAATAGACAAGTCCATTTAACACATAAAATTTATTGTACAGAAAGACAGAGCCTTGACTTTATTTCCATTTCATATTTGAGTAACATATTTGAGTCTACACTTTGAGTAACACAGTTCTTGCCGTACTTGTTCTAGTTACCATGCATCCCTCATTGCCATCTGTTACAAGAGAGCAGGAAATTTATATGTTTAAGCCAAAGTAGATACAGTTTTCCTCGGCTGCCAATAAAAATATTACTAATGACCTGGGGCCCCCATGGCGGCTTTTCACATTGATTGAAAGCCCCAGAGGAAGTCAGTCTTCCCCAGGTCAAGTTGTTTGGGCCTCTCCATGCTGCTTGGGCTACATGACAGCAGCCTCCTCATTTATACCACTCCCCCCACACCTTTGAGGACATGCATTTCACATAGTCCATTGCAATGAGCACACAAAAATCTTTAAGATCATTCCAGAAATCTTCCTACCTCAAAACTTCCCTTTTAAAAGATCAGTGCAACACTGAGAAATTTTGAAATGTGTTGCAGTCATTTTTGTATGTGCCTAATAAAAGGGTTTGGGAAGTACAGGATCTAGTTTACTGAGGGCATGAAGGTTACATCCTTACTAGACTCAAGGCCACAAGATACTTATCAAAGATCCTGGCTGGAGTTGTTTAGAACTAACTACCGCTTGAATGTTCACTAGGTGCAGGGCACTTTACATGTACAATCTCCTTTAAGTCTTAACACAGCCTGGTACTATGGACATTGTCATGCCCCCATTAGGGATGTGTTAACGAAAATACTGAGCAGTGGTACCATTTGCTCATGACAAAGGTAAAGCTGGTACTCAAACTCATGGCTCTGAATCCAAAACACTCTTTGTCCTGTTAAATGCTGTTTCCCAGAGCAACAGTCAGGGGACAGCATCCTTTATATGAGGAAGGAGGATGCCTACTTGATTTAGAAAATAAAAATGTACTTCATCATGAAATGTATACACTTGTGTCTATAAAGGACATTCATTGTTCACAAAAAAAAAAAAGAAGAAGAAGAAGAAAGAGAAAGAAAGGGAAGAAGGACGGGAGGAAGGATGGGAGGAAGGAAGGAAGGAAGGAAGGAAGGAAGGAAGGAAGGAAGGAAGGAAGGAAGGAAGGAAGGAAGGAAGGAAGGAAGGAAGGAAGGAAGGAAGGAGAGGGAGGGAGGGAGGGAGGGAGGAAGGGAGGAAGGGAGGAAGGAAGGAAGACTTTTCCCTTGAGGGTATCATTTACCAAGTTTCATGGTTAGTAATTAATTCCAAATGAAACAGGAGCCTAAGGTTAAAGGGTGAGTAAGAGAAAGAGGGAAAGAAATGTAGGGGAGAGACATTAAAAAGACACTAAAAAGATGGAAAGGCAGAGAGAAAAAAACTATTGAGAAAATAGAAGACTTTCTGTGCTCTGTTTCTCTTGAAATGCTAGACCTAACCTCCTTATCAGCATGACTCTTGAGACAGACCTCTAAAAACGTCTTTCAAGGCAAAGAAATGGGGCTCTATACCATTTGGGGGGGTCTCTATATTAACTTAAGTCTTGCAAATCCAATAAGATTTCCAGACAGAATCCTAGGGGACCTTGCTGTCTCCAACCCCAGCAGGAAGATTTACGCTAACTGGATATGGCTTTCCGCAGGGCCCGCTCAATTGGCTCCATCTATCTAAATAGGATTCTAACATAGAAACCGGGAATAAAAAAAGGAGATGTGGTGAGTGTCACTGAATGCTTTAGCATGGACACAGATGGTATATCTTGATTGGCATTTAAAAATGCATCAGGATGAAGTAGATCTTGGTGTTAAAGAAAAGGCAGAGAAACAAAAAGGTATCATCCCCAGATTTCACAAAAACGGAGAAGATGCCAGAAGCGGTCAACAACAAAGACTTTGAACCTGGCTACAAAAGAGTCTGCTGTCTGCTGTCTGCTGATGGGAAACACATGCCTTGTTGTACAGAGAAACCGCTTCTGATCCTCCGAGTGTATTCTAGGTACTAAAATAAGACGACAAAGGATGCTTTATGGCTCTTTCCAGATGGACCACAGAGGCTTGCACTGCCAGCTGAAAAGGGTTCAATGTGCATCTGAGTCCCAGACCAGGGGAGGAGAGGACAGAACTGTGAGGATCACTCACATTTTGGGATGATACATCCAGAGGAGCCCTCCGAGGAGTCCCAGAGAAAGACAGGATGAAGGTGAAGATGAAGCAAAGAGCCAACCAGCAGCCACCAGGTGATCAGTAGGTTCTGTGCCTAAAACCTGATCTGATGAGGAGGTCCAGGGAGCTGACAGGAGAGGGGAGGGAAAATCCCAGGGGAGCATTACCTCTACCCAAGCTTTGGCTCTAAATGTGGCTTCCAGCAGCCAGAAACCTCGGTGACTGCTCCTGGTCAGATGGGGTTAGAGAAAGGATACCCCAGAAAAATATAACACAAGCCACAAACATGTGCCATGTAGGTCATTTGAAATTTTCTAGTAGCTACGTTAACAAAAAATAGAAAGAAACATGAAATTAATTTTGATATCAGACTTTAGTTAATCCCAAATATTCAATAGGTAATCAATACAAAGTCATTAATGAGATATTTTACCTTTTTTTGAATTAAGTATTGTCAGCTGACATGTGCCTTACTCTTCCAGCACACACGGCTCAGGCTACCCCACTTCAAGTGATCAGCACCCACATGCAGCCAGTGGCTGCCATCATGGACAAAGCAGATTACAGTTGTATACAATTACCTTTTCCCAAATTTCATGAAAAAAAAAAAGAAACCTGAAGAAGTATATGATCAACAGGAGCTCTCTGAAAGGCCTGGGTCGCAGGCAGGATATCAAATCCAGATAAAAGAAAAATGGGACAACTGGAAGCCTTTTTTTTTTTAACACCAGCACAAAAGGGAAGAAAGTTGGGGACAGCTGACCCCGTGTTTGTTGCTGAACAGTACAGCAGATGACAGGGTCTGTGAAATGGAAATCAGAGCCGATTCCCCATTAGCAATAAGTCAATACCGCTTTTGCATACACAGAAGGCGGGGAACTGCGCGTCCCCATCAAGGGACACGCTACGTTATGCAAGGTCAGGCTGGGCAGGGCTGAGGACTGCAACTCCCCCACGGAGACGGCCCCTCCCTGGCCCCGTCCATGCCGTCTAAGGAGATTTCTACCTGGAACGTTTCGAAACCTTTTAGTCATGTCTTCACATCACCTTGAAAGCATGTGCGTGATCTCTTCATCGTGGGGTGCTAACGCGACTCGGTTTCACGGCTCTCTGCCTCCGTCTCGTCAGCAGCGAGGCAGGCTCCCCGGGAGGAAGGGCAGACACGGGACGGATGGACCAGCCCGGCTGGGGATCACCTGGCACTCCAGCAATCGGAGTCGGGAGCCCAGCTAGATTCTGCTTGCCTCTCTTCCGCAGCTTTCGAGACCCCCACAGCTGCATCTGGAACCGAGAACATTCTTTTTCTCTTCAGATAACCCCAAAAGGTGTTCATTAGAAACTCTCACCCCTGAGAGAGGAAGAGAGCAAAACACGGACAGCTAAGCCTATGAAATGAAATCAGATGCCTGCCCACCTCTCCTGCCCCTCTCCTGCATGTCCTTACCTTCCTCGCCTCTTACTCTGTACTTCAGTGCAAACCGCAGCTGGTGGGCACTCGCTCTCTCTCCCTCGCACATGGGCACACACGCACACGCATACACGCACACATCCAAGGGGAGACAGACAGAATTGTGGTCATGTAGTCAATACACCAGGTTTGGAATGTGACAGACCCACATTCCATTGCTAACATTTGCTAGCTGCATGACCTTGAGCAAATTACTTGACCTCTGTGAGCGAATTTCCTTACCTACAACACGGGCCGATAACCATGCATACCTCGCAAAGACAGGTAAACATTAAAATAGTTAATATATTAAAACGAGTGCATTAGAAATTACAATGAGTAGAATTGGGCCTGCAGCATGCTAAAAACTGTACAAGTGATTACTATTAATTATTACATCATTATTCAGTATTCAATAAGCAAAAGCTATGGTTATTATTAAAATATTTACTCATTCCTTCAATGTTTACTGCAACTATTACTTTCATTTTGTCAGCTTTTCCTGATCAATCACTATACCAACCCCTACCTGCCACATGCAAAAAACACTCACACACTCGCGTAGATTTGATGTCCCTCCCTGGGCAGTAGCACTTCCTGCTCTTCCCATTCTTAACCCAGTCTATTTTGTATAGTAACTATCTGTTTATGTGTTTGTCACTTTCCCTATAGCAACGCTTTTTAAACATTAATGTGTAGATGAATCACCTGGGCATCCTGTTAAAATGCAGATTTAGATTCAGGAGATCTGGGGTAGGTCCTGAGATTCTGAGTTTCTAATGAATTTTTAGGCGATACTGATACTGCTGGTCCATGGACCACACGCTAAGCAGCACCGACCCAGGCACAAGCAATGACTGAACTGTTTGCACTCTGTGTCTCCAGCCCTCATCTCAGTCCCTGGCACATGGCAGATGTGTAACAAATTCTGGCTGAACTGATGGAATTGATGCTACCTATTCCTGGAGCTCAGGTGCCTCCTCTGTAGCTTGCCCCCACATCCAGAATATGAGACATGCTTTGCGGTCAAAGTGGATATTCTCAAGCATGATCACACCCACATTAAACTCCCCCAAAAAGCTGTGCTGAGTCAGGGAGTAACGCTGGGGTATGAAAATACTACACACAAGGGCAGTACCTCTCACGAGAGGGTAACAAAATGTGTGCACATAATTACAAGTGGTGCACAGCCAGTGAAAGAGGCTTTCAAAAAGTCCTTTGGTTCACCTTGGGAAATTCTCAGGAAACTGCTCAGTGCTTCACCAGGGAGTGGACAGCCCTTCATTGGCTTGAGAGAGAGTGAGTCGTTCACCCGACCACTTATCCACCTCCCGGCAGACGCAGGTGCATGTTTGACCTGTGCTGGCTGATACTCGGGAAGGCGTCAGGAAAGCAAACGCTTCGTGGATGTTACAAAATCATACTATTCTTTAGCCACCTATGAAGAGGAAGCATGGGGGAGGGGAGAGCACACCTGGATTTAAACCCTAGGTTTCATTTATATACTGATTGCGCTCTTACTGCATGCAAGCCATCATCCCAGGTTCTGAGAAAGTGCAAATTCTCTGCCCTCCCGGAACTGCCCTCTCAGGGAGGAAGGCAGGGGAAACACTTACAAGCAATATATATGCAATATACCATCAGTAATGCTAAGTGCTCAGATGGGAAAATAAAGCAGGACAAAACGACAGAGTGTCAGGGCAGCCAGGGAGATGTGGAAGGTGGCTGTGAGGAGGTAAAATTTGGGCAGAGACGTGAAGGAGGGAGGCATGTAGACATCCAAGGGAAGAATGGTCCAGGCAGGCGTGTTCCAGTTGTGGTCAAGAAACAGCAAGAGGCCTGGAGCAGAGTGAATGAGGCAGAGAGAAAAGGAAAGCAGGTCAGAAATGTAAGGTCAAACGGGGGCAGACAGTGGGGCCCAGAGCCATGAGAAGGGATTTGGGTATTTTTTTTCTGAGTAAGATACAAACCTCCTGGAGGGCTTGTGTGCAGGGGAGTGGTGTGATCTGACCCACATTTTTAAATGTGCTGCTGCACGAGGAACAGACAGTGGGGAGGCAAGGGTGGAAGCAGGGAGAGCAGATGGGCTATTTTGGCATAAATAGTCCAGGTATTAGAGGGTGGCAGGTGAGGTGGTGGGGGTGTAGATCCCAGCAGGACTCACTGATGGATCGGATGAAAGAACAGAGGGTGAACCCTTGGTTTTGGCGCTGTCACTTGATGTAGTCAGCAGAAAAATAGCCCCCAAAGATGCCAACATCCTACTCTCCTAAACCTGTGCATACTGTACATTAAATGGCAAAAGGACTTTGTGATGAAGTTAGGGATCTTGCGATGGGCAGACTGTCCTGGATCGTCTGGGTGGCCCAGTGTAATCACGGGGACCCTAATAAGGAAAGGATGGGGGGCAGGAGGGTCAGAGTCAGAGGAGATGCGGTGAGGAAAGCCGACGTCACAGTGATGCAGGCCACTAGTCAAGGAAGCCTCCAGAACCTGGAAAAGACACGGAAACATTCTCCCCCAGCAGGACGGCAGCCCTCCAGACCCACTTTAGATTTCTGGCCCCAGAACTTCAGAGCTCACACAGTAAATCTCTACTGCTCTAAACTGGGGGTAACAATAAGAAACTAAGGCACCTGGGCTCTGTGCTGCCATTTATTGAGACAGCACTAGAGAAAGAGCAGCAATCAGCTCTCCTTAGGTTGCACTGGATCAGAGGTGTCATTATCTGTCCCAGTGGAGGTACCAAGCGGGCAGATGACAACCAACTCTGGAGCTCACAGGGAGACTGGAACTTCACGTGACCTTCAGCAAATCCCTTAATTTCTCCAAGCTTCAGTGTCTTCCCCCAAAAGGGGGTTATATCTTCTGTATCTATCTCAAGAATCAAAGGAGACATTGTATGGCAAGTGTTCAAAGTGTGCCACTAATGTGTTATTCCTATAAATCAGCCTCTCATCCCGAAGGCAATGGGAGTCATTTCTCACAGAGATTTTTTTAAAGTCCTCTGTCTCCACAGAGCTGATCATATCCCACCAAGTGCCACAAAATGCAAGGAGCAGCACTTAGGGCAGTAAGTGGCCACAATTCTCCAGGAAACACCAGATCACTCCAGACACATGCAATTCATAGAGCTGTAGGGAAAATCCCACCCTCAGCACTCTCATGACTCTTTCCCCTCGCCCAGCCTTGCCAGACTTCAACTGTGATGAGCTTATATCCAACAGCCAGCGATGGGGATGCGTGTTTTATTTCCTCCTAAATGATCAGTGAGTCTGAAAGGGCCTTAGCGTCCAGTCAGAAGTCCGAGCTCCCACCAAATGTAGGATCCGTTCATCTGTTCACTGCACAACCCAGTGCTGAGCACTGGGTGAGGCCAGGCCCTGTGCTCGGCACTCAGGTAGGGTGGAATGCGCGGCAGGCCTGTGCCCACAGAGCCTCTTCTCCCCACAACCTCTCATCTGTCCTGTGAGGGGGACATGTGCTCTTCACGAGGCTCTGGAGTCCTATGGACCCGCCACTTAAGGGCCAATTCCCAGACCTACTTGCATCCCAGTTTCATCATCTATAAAATAGGGATTACAATCCCCAGAAAGCACTTAGCACAGTGCTCGGTACTCATTAAGGGCTCGATAACTGGCAGCCTTCATTGTTATAGTTATTACTGTTCAAGTTTCACCTACATTTTTTTAAATAAACAGCCTAAAATATCCCTCTCTGAAATGCCCAGTATGACAGAGTAAGTAAAATCCCTCCTCCTCTGACAACCTAAAAATATTTTAAGGCAGCTTTTACTATCCCTCTTCACATTTCTTCCAGGGCAAATAGACCATCCCTCACATAACTCACCTCCCAGAACTCCTTCCCTTTCTCACGCCTTGTCCTTATACGCACTGCTTGGCCACAGCTCTCTTAAATAAGGCCCTCAATGGAACACAATGGTCTGACCAATGTCAGGTATAATGGGACCATTATAGAGTACATATTTAGCATTAAAGGACTTAACAACCACTGTTTCAATTATTCACGAGCAATTCCAAAGATCCACAAACACGTTCCAGTGTGAAATTTCACTTAAGGACAAACTTGGAGCCCTGGGCTGATGCAGCCAGTGTTTGCAATAGTTATTTAGGTCCCAGCAATAGAACTTGGAGATTCCTTCCTTGTCCTCGGGTACAGTAATGCCCGTCCAGTGACTGCAAATTCAAGTTCTTTGTGGAAATTTGCCATCAAGCAAGGGAAATCACTGGGAATCCTTACAGAGATGTGATTTAGGAAAAACAAGGAGCCCTATAAACATTTCCATATTGACAACTTTGGACATTTGTGACTAACTGTACCTTTCGCAAATGTCGTGTGTCCTCTGTATACATGTCAATGTAGCCAAAGCGGGCTCTAGTCTCGTGCATATGAAATAGGCACTGAATTAGGAGGCAAGCCCCTGAGCTCCCAACCCGGCTCTGCCAGACACTGCCTGACCCTGTGAAATTGCCACTCTTTTGGGTTTCAGTCTCCCTGCCTACAAAATGAGGAGGTCAGATAAAGTCAGGGATCCTTAACTTGCTGTCCAGAGACAGGTAAATCAGAGGGGATGTTTACTTACTGAAGTTTTAGAGATATGTATATGACGTGCATTTTTAGGATAAAAGAGCAATAATAGCATTTAACAAATTCTAGGCATGTGGTAACTGTTTTACATAATAATATCCATAATAATTGCTAATATTTAAAAATTTACTATGTGTCCCATAAATATTATTTGACCAAATCATAATAATCCCATGAAGTAGGTACTGTTATTACCCCATTTTGCCAATAAGAAAGCTGAGATTCAGAAAGATCAGGTAACTTGCTTGAAGTCACCTAGCGTGTGAATATCAGACAAGGGGCCCCCACACAGGTGTGAATCCACAGAGCCTGCTCTAATCCACACACTATACTGCCGCCCAATTAGCTCAGGCACCAGATAACCAGACTAGTGGATTACCATGCCATAGTGTGGAATTGTCTTCAGTTTGCTCATCCCTAAGCTAAACTTTCTCAAAGCTCAATAGTGGTTGGCAGGGATTGTTCACTTAAATTAGCAGACCCAGAGGCCTGTCCAGCATGAATGACCGTGCCATTAACAAAGCAACAAAGACAGAATTAGGAAAAGGCAGTTCATCATGCTTATAAATAAACCATATTTTAGGTTTATGCTAATACTATTGCTATGTGCATCACCTTCAAAAAGAATTAAGACCGGAATAGACCATGAAGACTCAGATCAGAGAGAATGCTACAGGTAAACATTCATTTCTTATTAAGTTTTTACACTCAAATACATAAATTATCTTGTTCAAGTGTTTCTGCTTAGGCAACAAAGTTCCCTTTCAGCACATTTCCATTCTTGGGAAATGCAAGATGAACTTAACTACTCCTGTCCTTTGTGTCCTCAAACTAAACTAGAGGGTAACTGACTTTCCATGCATTGACAAGCTTTGAGGCCCATTTGTAATCAGAAGATTAGCCTAAAGCAGAAATTATTATATATGCTGCAAATATATGTACACACAGAGAAAATACTTTTTATTAGTAACAGAAACCATTATACTATGGAATCCGAGACTAGCATACATGCTGGAAAGGTCCAGAACCAGGCCCTGGAGAGGGTGGAGGACCAAGAAATACACTGTCCCTCCCGGATTTCAGCTCAGTGGATTTCCATCATTCTTCCACCTCAGCTCCTCCAGCCACTTGACAGAACAAAGCCTCCAACAGTTCTTCACCTTCCAGGTCCTCTGTTTTAGCCATCAGGCAAGAAACTAACCCTCTTTCTCAATTCCAATTCTAATACCCTAAAGAATCCAATTAGAAAAACCCCTGGATCAATTAATTTTGGGGCCTAAAGCAACATGGCAGCTTCCACGGTAACCACGGAGCTAGAGTAATAGAGAAGCTATTCCCAGAAGGGATTGGGGGGCGCTAAAGGAGAGGTGGTCAAGCTGCAGACAAATAAAATGACATGTGTCCCCACATGTCTTCCCAAGTTAGACACTTGTATTTGTTTGTTTGAGACAGGGTCTCACTCTGTCACCAAGGGTGGAGTACAGTGGCACCATCATAGCTCACTGTAGGCTCGAACTCCTGGCTGCAAACGATCCTCCTGCCTCAGCCTTCAGAGTAGCTGAGACTGCAGGTATACGCCACCACACTCTGCTAGTTTGTTGTTTTTTGGGTTTTTTTTTTAGAGATAGGGTCTCAGTATGTTACCTAGGCAGGTCTTGAACTCCTGGGCTCAAGCAATCCTCCCGCCTCAGCCTCCCAAAGCTCTGACATTACAGACATGAGCTACTGCACCCTGGCCTGGGCACTTCTCTTAGGTGGGCAGAATGCTCCTAGCTCACAGAGGCCAGAGTTCTCACCACAGCCCAGGAGCCCTCATGGCCGGCCCCTGGCCTCCATCCTCCCCTCCTCTGGGCAGCTCACCTTACAGCTCTGAACTCCAGCCCCATCTTTGCAATGACAGATGCGCCTTCTCACTTGAAGGCCTTCCCATAAGAACACCAGCACTCTCTAACCACCTCCCTCTCGGTCTGTCTTCTAGGTAGACTCCCTTAGGACACACTTTCCACACCATAGCACTGATCATGATCACAACTGCAATGAAAGGGCTACGTAACCTTTTAGTTATTTTTTTTTCTTTTCCTATCACATAATAAGTTCAACGAGAGTAGAGCCTGTCTCTGGGTTTGTATCTAATTCCATAGTGCCTAGTACAAGTGCCCTGCAACAGTAAATGCTCAAAAAATATTTAATGCATATTTTCAAGTGAAAAAATGAGCAAGTGAAGTAGGCCAAATCCTAAACTTTCAAACGTAATAATATCCATAAGGTAGGAGTGGCCTAGAATCGAATAAAGTATTTCTCACACCTCATTTTCCAACTCAAAACACTGACATAGACAGGAACCAGTTGGCAGGTGATGGCTGGCAAGGACAACCCCAAAGGCATAAGGGACGCTTTGTTACACCAAGGCAACCCTGAAAACAAAGTCAAACTGTGGTCCACCAAGACACAGAATTCCTGCACTGGAAGAAGCCAAGTACATGTTCCCATTCCCAATGCCTTTCTAAAATCAGGCCATTTAGCCACTCATCTGAAAACCAGAAATCCCACAACACCAAGGTTCTTTTTAACCTAAAATCAAAAGATACATTACCGAATGATCATTGCTTAAGACCCACAGCTTCTGTTAAACATAAATGACTCCTTCTGTGGTTTTAATACTAAGTGTGGCTTTGGAATATGATTGGTATGTAGTAAATTTAAATTCCTTCCCTTCTAACTGACATTAAAAAAAAAATTACAACTACCCCAAATCAGTCATGAATCATGCCAGGTGTTGAGGGGAATGTGCAGGGAGAAGGGGCTACTCGGTTCACTTAGAGATATACTGAAATATACTGACTTGCAGAAAATATACCAAAACCAAGTCTAAGCTCCAAGGGCCAAATTTCCTCCATGAAGTCCCTGGAAATGTATCCTGAAATGTAATATCTAACAAGTGATCCTATAGTGGCAATGTCATTTATTTTTTTTTCCTAGAAAAAACAAAGCCCAAATCTAAAGGGTAGAGAACAAAATATAAACTGCGCCATTATTTTAAGTGAAAGCAAGACAGAGCTGCCGTGTCAATCACTGCCTACCGTGAGTATGGACTCCACTCATTCGCAGCACACTCTGGGCTCTCCTTAGGTTCTCCTCTACTAATCATGCTCTTAGATGCAGGACTGGAAACCTACCCTTTATATACATTCCTCAATCTCTTTCTTTTCTAGTTCTTTCCATGTAGGTCTTTTCTTCAGCTGCACAAATATAATTTCCTAAAAGTAATATAGAATACTTAATTATGCATGGTTCATTTTAGTAAGATTTATATGTTGTAATCAGGAAAGATAATACGTTCATTGTAGAAGCTGTAAAAGCAGAGAAAATCAGAAAGAAGAAAATAAACACCTCTCAGTCTATCATTCAGAGGTTTCGTTTACACCACCCTGGGCCTGGAGGGCAGGAGAGATGCTCCATGTTCTAGGAAAGAAATTCATAACCAACCACACAAATAATTAATTTCAATTTTCATAAATGCTACAACGTACAAGTACGGGACAGGATGCTAAGAAAACTAGGAGGGAACTCCTTACTTTAGTTAATTAATATTTTGGTACTCACGTTTCCTATATTTTTTCAGAGAACTGTTAAATATACATACATATTTTTTACCCACCTGGGATTAGATAGTGCTGTTTTAGAGCAGAAATTTCATGTGTCATTTCCAAAACTAATTTCCACAAACAAAGGAGTTGCTTGTCTCAGAATTCTCCTCAGAAAAGAATTTTCCTCAGACAAGACAGCCATCTCTGAGTTACAATTGGCCACAGATGAAACCAAGGAATTGTGTTTTCCAGATCTCTCTGAGGCAGTCGAATACCCTCCAGCCAAAAGGGAGCCATTGTTGAGAGCTACATGAGGTCATCACATCATCTCAGGGGTACAATCAACAGTACATAAGAACCCATTCCAGACTCTTCTTTCTTCCAGGGTCTCACAGATTTATTAAAATGGCTCATTCACCATTACTTCATCACATTGTTCTGGGTTTGTGGATAAGACCCCATAACAATGTCACTTGGGAACCTCCCACCTGACCTTCCCTGCTCTGGGAAGACCCAGATAAGATTAGCGAGGAACCCCACACCCCATGTTTAATGGAAATGCAAATCTCTCACGAAGACATCTGCAATTTTCTAGGTGGGACTATATTCTCTGGTCACCTCTGCCTACAAGATTTTATTCCCACACCAGCTATCTCTCTTCCACCCTCACATTAATCTAGATACAAAACGTCAATGCTTTCCTCAGTTTCCACAAAATAATCCACTCTAAAACCATTTTGAATAAAATTGGAGTTACTAAAGATTAGTAGGTTGCAGAAAACAGGTTGCACGACACACAGCAAACTAAATTAGTATCTCATATTAGGCATTACAGTTCTTAATTATCACTAGGGTTTTCTTACTGGCCCTTTAGAATACATAGCACCGAGTCTTCTGCCATTTTATCAAATACTCTCTTTCCTCCTTCTCTTGTCTCTATTTCTCTATTTTCTTTTCCACCCCTGCCCAGTGATGAAGAAAACACACATTTCTTTTACTTTTTCATGTACAAAAGATTAACCGTCTCTTTGTGTGGTCTGGGTTCCCATTCACTAATGCTTTTAGTGTTTCACACCAAGTGTCTTATCAGGGTATTTTCGCACACAAAGGGACTTCCCTCCCTAAGGGAAAGTACAGTACTATTTGTTAAAATTATAACATTTTTTCCTTTTTATGTTGGAGTTGTAGGGACTAAAGGCCACGATAGGCAGCCTTGTTACTCCAATACCATCCACTGGCGAGCACCTGCAATCTGTCTACACAGATTCCTGCCCCTTTAGCACTAAACTTCGTCCTTGGACTCTTGGATCTAGAAGGGCCCTTAGAGATCACCTAACACAACTTTCTCATTTTACAACGATGCAGTGAGCTGACACTCCCAAAGCCACGGTGCAAGTTAGTGGCAAGCCAGAATTTTGCAGGTCCCCGTTTCTCCCCGGACAGTGCTGTTTATGAGGCTTAATCATACACACTCTGCGCTCATAGAGTCACAGTATTAATCCACATAACCCAAAAACAGGGCAAAGCACAAAAGGTACAAGTTTATCTTTGAAATGTATTTAAGTACTGGCTTCTACTTCCTTTATAAAAGAGGTAAAGTCTTCTAATTCACAGTAAGTGATATATTCAAATGTCTCTGGGAGTATCAATATCCAGGTTACACAGTATCCTTATATTCACAGTAAGGTGAATATAAGTTTATAAGCTATAAGTGATCAAGATCTGTTTCTTTCCTAAGAGCAGGATTCCAGGAGAGGAAGGGACGTGGAGAATATGAGAGTGCTGAAGGAATGAAGAAGAATTAGAATGAGCCCTTTGGGCAGAAGAAAGGGAAAAGAAAGAGGAACTGGGCATGTCCAGTCCTGCTGGTTTCTGCTCAGATACCCGATAAACAAGTAAATAAACCAATTACACTTAATGATGGTTCTTAGCAAACTGCCTGATCTTCTCACAGTCTGTCTTACATGTTTCATAATGAATATGCACTCTATTACATTTTCAAATACTGGCCATTTTTTTTCCAGTGGAAATTTACCTTAATAATTTGTTAGTAGAGGAAACAATAGAAGTAAGAGCAATGTGATCCCTTTCTAGGCCTGTGCTTGAAAGAACACGCTCCCAGCTTACTTCTCAGCTAGCCATTGCTTAAGCTTCTTCAGCAGTTCTTACTTGATGAGAGAAATTTCCCATCTCGGTTTTCAGGGAAGAATGACTTCACCCAAAGTGTGCCTGAAAGCCCAGGCTCTGTGTGGTGCCCTGGCAGGCAGGCAGGCAGGGCAGGAGCAAGCGATGCAGATGCAGCCTCAGCCTTCCCTTGTCCCCGAGAACAGATCTGCCAGGCCTGAAAGAAGCTAGGTCCTCCACGCTACATCTAGACAATGAGTGTGAAGCACAGCACGCTGCCCAGTGGACAGGAACCACCAAAGACTTTGGAAAGGTGAAGACACACCTTGGCTGCTTTTCCTTTCCGTGGAATATTCCAGAATAACTTATATAGGCAAGCTCTGGACAATGAGCCTCTTCAACCAGTTATGCCACATTTCTTAACAACAAATGACAAACCTCCAGCCCTTGGGTTTCATGCCCTTCCTACCTCAGCTCAGTTTACAGGAGGCTTTGGTTTTCTACTTGGAAACACAATGCCACTCTAGCTGAGGAATTCTCCTGTTACTCTTAATGGGGAGGGAGCAGTGAGAGTGTAACCAGGAGGAAAGTCAGCAAAAAATTTTCTCCATTGTTTTGTGATCTGCCAACTTCTGTTTATGTTGATGGAAGTCACACATATCAAGTCAGCAACATAAACCGTAACAGCAAGTAAGGCCTACGTGCCACTGTTCTCTCCCTGGTTACGTAAGATTCTTCCCAGAGGCACAAAGGCTGCACCAGATTTGTCAGAGAAACTTTAAATCATTTAATTAAATAATATGAAAACAGAGTCATAGTGTGGCAGTTTTCTGATCAGCTGTCATACTGCTGTGAACTAAAGAACCCCAAAGGAAAATGCTCCTTAACTTTAGATATGAAAAATTTCATTTTCTTTAGATACACACACACACACACACACACACGCATGCACGCACGCACGCACACACACACTCCTACAGATGTGAGAGCTCATTGTATTGGTATTACCTTTATCAAAATGACCAAAACGTTTGCAAATACCTAACCCACTACTGAGATTTTCTTTTTCCTCCCCCCCCCCACCTAGAATATTTGTTTCAATCAAGGGATTTAAATTTCTCATAAAATATTTTAGAGACCTTTCACACCACGGCTCAGAAAGCAGTTCATCTGAAGATGGCACCTTTGCTATGGACATCTTTTTGATCACAAGTAATTCTACCCAGTTACTTTGTTTCTTTTTTAACTATCTCAGAAAGCTTCAGTGATGAGCAAACAGAATGTGGCTGAACTCCATCCGAGTCAGGGTTGAGTTTCTGTATTTATAATGGAAAAGGCCTTGATTTGGAGACTATGTGATTAAACAAGAAAGGTAGGGGTTCCAGCTGGGGGTCTTCATGTGGCCTTCAAAGGGTCTTTGAATCTCCTCAAGTTGCATGCAAAACTATCTTATATATTCTGTGGATTTTTATGAATAAAGACTGCATAGCTTTCAATAAAAGACTTGGTGATTCAATGAGATTTAGAGATCTTGAGGAGCGTAGGCTGGTAACTGCTTAGTGAATAAATTAATACATGAACTCAGGGAGAGCAGCTTCAGCCCACTCCCTGCCCCAACCTTCCATGATCGCATTTTTCTTTGGAAGGGATTTAAGGAAGATGGTGGGAGGACTGGAGACGCTGGACCATTATCCCACATCTGAGAGTCAGGCTGAGACTATGTCACCGTCCTGTTTCCTACCTCCTTTACCAAACATTACTCTATATAATTCTCAACTCAAACAGCCCCAATACATAACCTAAATAATAGCCATTTTCCCCACTTTTGAAAATTGATTCAGTACTGGGGATCTACAGCCCAGATGCCAGGAGATACAAATGACTGCAGACAAAATGCCAAAGGAAAAGGCTCTGAGGCTGATGGAAGGGCATACAGAAGCAGAAATGGACAAAAAAAAAAAAAAAAAAAAAAAAAAAAAAGCACACTGGGGTACAGAGGGGAGGAGCAGGAAGAAAAAAGAACCTAGACCTGCCATAGAAGCTTCCGTTCTTCTGCATCACACTGTGTCTCCCTATGAGCCTATGCACACGGCTGCCCACACTGGTCCTCCATAGGGCTTTATTCAAACGTGAGGTGGGCTGCGGGGTGGCAAGAGGAAAGAGGGGCTCGGGCACAAAAAGGTGCATACTGATTAATAAGGAGGGAACTGGGAACAGGAGTAAGAAGAAAGAAGCTCCTGTATACCACAAATAATAAGAAAACAAGGATTATACCACAGACAAGAACATTTTTTGAGACAAGAAGACAATTATGGTATCAAAAGAGAGTAGAATGGTGGTTAAGAACACCAGAACACAACCTCTACAGTCAGACTCATCTGCGTTTGAGTCCTGGCTGTACATTCCTAAAGTTGTGCGCTCGGGCAAGTTACTTAATTAATCCCTGAGAGCCCACCAATTTCTCCTCAGTGAAACAAGGATAAAAATAAGCCAGATGTCATGGGATTATTGATTATTGGGAGAAAAAAAAATGAGAATGTATTTAAAGAATAATGTCTTTGATTAATACTTAATTAGCAATATCTGTTATTGTTCTCCTCAGCCATTCTACTCAGTGGATTAGTCAGGAACAAGGGGCCAAGTTTGCTCCAGACTTGAAGAAATGTATGTGCTACATACAGCTGCACATGAGCAATGACAATTCCCTCCATGACCAATCAAACCCTACCCAGTTGGTGAAGACCCTGAATGAAGCCTGTGTTTCTTCCCATACACTCGTGACTGGGAGCATGTGATGATTCCTCTTCTGACTCACAGGAACGGAAAAACAGAAGTTAATTTCTCAGGAAGATAGCAAGGAATTGTCTCCAGGCTCTTTAGAATGTACACATCTAGGGCAAAGAGAGATACCTATCTGTATTCCTATTTCAGAATGAACACTGCCAGGCACACATTTCCCATGACGATGGCAGTAAGCCTGGGGGAGGAAAGACACTTAGGAGGTGACACTATTCCATACATACTTAGGCAAAAGGGTTTCAGTCATTGCTCTCGGTCCCAGGCTTTTAGTTGTTGTGGTAGTTGTTGTTGTTAAACCCACCCTCTTCCATTCAAAAATTAACATTCTTGGCCGGGCGTGGTGGTTCATGCCCGTAATGGTAACATTCTGGGAGGCCGAGGCGGGAGGATCGCTTAAGGTCAGGAGTTTGTGATCAGCCTGAGCAAGCGCTAAGTGTCCTAAGTGTCTTTCCTCCCCTAGGCAGGCTTACTGCCATTGTCATGGGACATGTGTGCCTGGCAGTGTTCATTCTGAAATAGGAATACAGATAGATATCTCTCTTTGCCCTAGATGTGTACATTCTAAAGACCCAATCTCTATTAAAAATAGAAAAAATTAGTGGAGCATAGTGGTGCAAGCCTGTAGTCTCAGCTGCCTGGGAGGCTGAGGCAGGAGGATCACTTGAATCCAGGAGTCTGAGGTTGCTGTGAGGAGCTAGGCTGACGCCACAGCACTCTAGTCTGGGCAACAGAGCAAAATTCTGTCTCAAAAAAAAAAAAAAAATTAACATGCATCATATTTGAATTATGGATTTTTCTGTTTGCTTAATTCAAAAAGTATTTTGTTGCTGTTGCTCTGTATTAACCCCACCAAGTGACAGGACTGTGTCAGCTTTTGAGAGAGATGGCTGCACCATCCAGTTCCTACACAAAGCACTGGAGGCCAAAGAAAGGATCAAAAAGAAAACACAACTATCCCCAGCACAAGGTATAGTGCTGAAGTCGAAGCACAGACTCCGACTTCCACAAAGAGCTCAACGTCCAAGAAGCACAGAGGAGGAAGGGAAATGGCGAAGAGTTTTCAAGATTATCAAACTCTTTGGACTTATCAAAACTCTGCTTTGTCAGCCCCTCTTGCATCAACCAACATCGTTCAGCTCATTTTGCAAGGGATGAGGGCTAGAGAGAAAACAAAGAAAGATTGCTCTGGAAGAGAATGATCTGTTGATAATAACAATCAAAACAATAACAACATTTTTAATCTTACAAATAACCGACTAGTTAAAAGAAAAAAATTCCCATTTGCTTTCATTATCATCAATAACAACTGCTCATTATGTTCAAGGCAATGTGCTTGGTGTTTTTAATATAGAAATCCTAAAAGACAAGTAATATTATTGTTATCATTTGACAGAGGAGAAAACTGAGGCTCAGAGAGGTTATGACACTAGCCTAAGGCCACAGAGCTAGTAAATAGCAGAGCAAATACCTGCACACAGATCTGTCTGACTCCAAAACTCATACTCATTCCAAGTTACCTGACAACTCTAGTTTCTCTAGCATGTGAAGAACTGTCTCTCATAAAAGAAAGCTAACCTTTCCAGTTTAAAAAAAAAAAGGAAAAGAAAATTGTTTGAAGGGGCATTTGTACAATAATTTTAAAAAATGTAATGGCCAGGCAATAATAGCACTAGCAATCCAGGATGCGTTTTATAGGGCTATTAATATATGCCTCAAGTGGTCAAAGGCTTTGCCACTCACTTGAGGCAAATTGTAAATGGCCGATAAAACTTGCCTTGTCATGTCTTAATGCCACATTGTATCATCACACTCGTAATGAAATGCTCTTCAATTTCAGTGTTATCAGAAAAGAAGAAAAAGTGGTGGTTAAACAAGCAAGCATAGTGAGGAAGAAGTGTAGAAAAGTAGAAAGCCCCCTGAGCTTCAGCTTTGGCTTAACTCTACTATGCACCTGTGTGATCTACAGCACATCTCAAATCCTAGGATCTCAGCATCTCCATCTGTAAGCTGAGGCTCCTTATGACAAGTTAAGACCTCTTCCAGCCCCAACAGTCCATGGCTGTTCAGAGAATTCACATTGGTTCAACAACTGCTCGAGGAGCACAGTGAGGCAATAGGCACACCCTGAGCTAGCAGCTGAGCACAGCAGTAACCAAGGCAGAGGTCCTTGTCTCTGAGGCTGCACTTCAGAGGTGAGCAGACAGCTGCAAGTCAAGATACTGCTTTGCTTTACAACTTTCTCTTCTTATAGACTGCAAAAATTTCCACACACATAACAAAATCTAGATAATGGTTACATTTGGGTGTTGGGGGCGGGGATATTTGCACTGTTGTCTACTTATGTGATGCTTGAAATTTTTGATCACAAACATTGAAGAGAAAGAGATGAGAAAAGCTCCAGGGAGACTTCTGCCTCTGATAATGACCCACTAGATAAGTCAGATAAAACTTCCCACGGAAGACAAGTAGGAAAGAGAGACAAAATATTTGTTAAATGCTTTAAAATATCTGAAATCTAAAAGGACTGTGAGGAAAAATAAGCATCAAGCCAGGATCAGGGTGAGGAAGAAGTCCAGAGAGAAGAATATGACATCTTGGACCTATTTCCCCTCTATGGATGTATTGTGAAGTTAAGGAAACAGGGAATTGTAACCAAGGCTTCCTGAGGATTGGGCAACACACCTGGGCATACCATTTGCTTTGGATTGGGATCCCCAAGAGCTACACCCTAGCAAGGAGAACAGATAGCTAAAAGGCTCTTGCAGAGGACCATGGAATTTCTTCAAACCATCTCAACTTCTGAAGCTAAAATAAGATGTTTCCAGAATGCTAATCCCCCAAGTGCTTGCAGAAGCAAATGTGAATCCCTTCTAGAGTTGAAGAACCTCAATCTTGACCTCAAATTATATCTGTAAAATATTGTGCAAATATAATATCTTACAAAGAATTAAAAATAACCAAGCACAGGGGAAGATAAGAAGACATAAACAAAAACCAGCAGAAATAACAAAAACAGAAACCCACCCAGAGGCCTCTAGATACTGGAATTATCTGAAACAGACTTTTTGTTGAAAGTCTTACTATTCATAGAAAGACAAAATTGTCTTTCAAAATTGTCTTTCAAAATTCTCAACAAGGTTGAGAATTTCAACATAGAATGGGGTAGTGGGCTAAAGGATGGTCCCCCAAAAGATATGTCCACTTTCTAATCTTTGGGACCTATGAA
Organism: Microcebus murinus; assembly: GCF_040939455.1. NCBI lineage: Eukaryota > Metazoa > Chordata > Mammalia > Primates > Cheirogaleidae > Microcebus > Microcebus murinus. Next base: position 60,120,571 of record NC_134105.1, on the reverse strand, counting down.
TATTATCTTATGTGGCAAAGAAGTAAATAATACCTTATATGGGAAAAGATATGAGTAAATTGAGGGTGCTGAGAGGAGGAGCTTACCTTGGATTATCAAGATGAGCCCTGAATGCAATCACATGTATCCCTATAATAGAGTGGCAGAGACAGTTTTTAGACAGACACACATAGGAGAAGGCAATGTGCAGATGGAATAGAGAGAGATGTGGCCACAAGCAAAGGAAGGCCAATAGCCACCAAAAGCTGGAAAATGCAAGCGATAGATTCTTCCCTGGAGCCTCTGGAGGGAACATAGCAGCTGACATCTTGACTGACAGCCTTCAGGACAGGAAGAGAATAAATTTTTGTTGTTTAGGCCACCCAGGTTTTAGTAATTTGTTACAGCAGTCCTGTGAGAGTAATAAAAATGAGAAACTCAAAAACAGAGAGAGTCAAATGGCAATTTTACACCTAAAAATAACTAAAATGATTAACTTAATAAATGAAGAACAGACACCATTGAGGCAGGGATTCGAAGCCAGAAGAAAATTACTAATATAGACTAAAGCATAGAAAGACAAAAGGATAGCAAATACAGGATAAGACACATTACAGGATACAGTCAGAAGGTATAACACATAAGAATTAAATAATTATAGCCCAAGGAAAAGAGGATAGTAAATGGGGCAAAGCAGTATTTGACAAGGTAATAGCTGAGCACTTCCCAAAACTGAAGAAAGATATCAGGCCTTAGCAGAAGCCAAGACAAGGAGGCCTAGAAACCCCAGGCAGGATGTGTGAAAAGAAAACTTCACCCAGACTCGTTAAAATAAAACTGCTAAAACCACAACTAGAAAAGCTTAAAATAAGCCTACTGGGGAAAAAGAAACAAAAATTAGACTTTTAACTAATTTATCAACATAAACAAAGGAAGCCAGAAGTGAAATATCTTTAAAGTATTGAAAGAACATAATTGACAGCCTAGAGTTCTATGCCTAGAGAAAATATCCTTAAGAATGATGGGAAAATAAAACATTTCAGACAAACAAAACTGAAAGAATTTGTTACCAGCACACCTACAATAAAGGAAATACTAAAGGGTGTTCTTCAGGCAAAAAGAAAGCGCTCCCAGATTGAAGATAAATAACATCAGAAGAAATGAAGAGCAAAGAAATGAATAAATATATGAGTTGTCAAAATAAATTATGATTGAGTATAGCAATAATAATAATAATAATAACGTCTTGGGCATTTCAAAAGTATAGAAGTAATATACACAACAATGCCATAGAAGTTGAGAGACAGAAATGTCATTAAAGTATTCTAACATCTAAGTCAGGAATGCATGCTATAATATCTAGTGTAAGCACCAAAATAATAATAAAAGAATATAAAACTTCCAAGCTAATAGAGATAAAAAGTGGAATTGTTAAAAAAAAGTTTTTTTCAATTCAAGAGAAGAGAGGAAAAGAGGAGAAACTGAACATGGGATAAGGAAGACTAAAACAAAGGTAGCAAATTAATAAGACAGTAAACTTCAACCTACCTATGTGTATAATTACATTAAAAGTAAACAAACTAAATGTTGTAATTAAAAGAATAAGTTTGTTAAGCCCAACTATATGCTGTATATAAGAGATACATCTAAAAAATTATGCTATAGAAATGTGGTAACTAAAAGGAACACACACACACATATACAGGCAAATACTAACCAAAAGAAAGCTGGCATGGGTTTTCTAATATCAGATAAGGTAGACTTTAAGGCAAAAGGTCTTGCGAGGTATATGGAGGGTCACTTTGTAATGGCGAAAAAGACAAGCCTACAATCATAGTATGGAACATTAACACACCTCTCTCAAAAAGCTATAAAACAAAAAAAGACAAAAGAAATTAGTAAGGATATAGAAAATTTGAATTATACAAACAGCAAAGTTCACCAAGTAAATATATGGAAAATTACACCCCACAACTAGAGATACACAATATTTTCAAGCACATAGCAAACATGTACAAAACTATTCCTTATGCTATGAAATCAAACACATCTTCACACATTTCAAAGTACTGAAATTGTTCAGAATATGTTCTCTCTCTGCAATGCAATGAGGCTAAAACCCAATAATGAAAAGATGACTAGAAAATTCCTGGTAGAAAAATTAGAAAATACTCTTAATTGAATGATAATAAAATGATTTCATGTAAAACTTGCCGTATGCAGCAAAAATAGTATGTAAAGGAAAATTTATTATTTAAATATATATACTACAATAGGCCCCAAACTGCAAATCCACAAACTAAGCATCCAAAAAAGAAATCATTTTTAAGAATCAACAAATTTCACCCAAAGAAATTAGAAGAAAGAAATGGATGAAGAGCAGAAATGGGAGAAGTCAAAACAAGCATACAATATAAAAGATCAACACAGGGTGTTGAAAGTGTTGAAAGAAGTGTTGAAAGAAGTGTTGAAAATATCAATAAAATTAATAAACCTTTGGAAAACTGACCATGAAAAAACAATTTCAGAAATTAAAAAGGGGACATACGTATAGATGATGCAAACATTAGATGTATAAGTATGTATTATGAATACATTTATACCAATAAACTTGAAAATTTAGATGAAATGAGCAAAGTTCTAGAAAAATACATCTCACCAAAACTGACCCAAAAAGAAACAGAAAATCTGAAAATCTGAAGTCTTAAGCTACTAAACTAAGAAATTATACTGCACTTGCAAAAACAATGAATCTAGACAGAACCTTACACCCTTCACAAAACTTAACTCAAAATAGACCTGTGATCACACACACAAACACACACCTCCTAGAAGATAATATAAGAGAAAATATAGAGGACCTGGGGTTTTATGATAACTTTTTAGTTGCAACACAAAAGGCATCATTCATGAAAGAAAGAAGTGATAAGCTAGACTTCATTAAAATTAAAATTTCCAGTTCTGCAAAAGCCACTGTCAAGAGAGTGATAAGACCAGCCACAGACTGGGAGAAAATATTTGCAAAAGACATATCAGATAAGAGACTGTTATCCAATATATACAAAGAACTCTTCCCACCCCCGACTTATTTTTTATTTGTATCTATTCATGGGACACAAGTGCAATTTTGCTACATTAATATATCGCATTGTGATGAAGTCAGGGCCTCCAGCATTGATGCCATGCACATTGTACTCACCAAGCACCTTCTCGTCATCCACCCCTCTCTTACCCCCCACCCTCAGAGTCTCCACTGTCCATCATACCACACTCTGCTTCCATATGTACACATTATTTAGTTCCCACTCATAAGTGAGAACATGCAATACAAAAATAAAAGAACTCTTAAAACTCATCAATAAGAACACAATTTGATAAAAAAAAATGGGTCAAAGACCTTAACAGACACCTCACCAAAGAAGATGTACAGATGAAAAATGAGCCTATGAAAAGATGCTCCACATTACATGTTATCAGGAAAATGCAAATTCAAACAATAATGAAATACTTCTACACACCTATTATATTGACCAATTCCAGAATACAAACAATACCAAATGTTGGGGAGGATGTGAAGCAATAGGAACTGTCATTCACTGCTGGTGGAAATGCAAAATGGTACAGTCACTTTGGAATACAGTTTGGCAGTTTCATACAAAACTAAACATACTCTTACCATACTATCCAGGAATTGCTCTCCTTGGCATTTGTTTGCAGGAGTTGAGAGCCTATGTATATGCAAAACCTGCACACTGATGTTTACAGCAGTTGTGTTCATAATTGTCAAAACTTGAAACCAACCACAATGTCCTTCTGTAGGTGAATGGATAAATACACTGTGCTACACCCAGGTAATGAAACAGTATTCAGCACCAAAAAGAAATGACCTATCAAGCCATGAAAAGACATAGACGAACCTTAAATGCATATTAGTCAGTGAAAGAAGCCAATCTGAAAAGGCTACATATTATACAGTTCCAACTATATGACATTCTGGAAAAGGCAAAACTATAGACAGAGTAAAAAAGATCAGTACTATCCAGGGGTTATGGTGGGAGGGAGGGACAAATGAATAAGCGAATCACAGAGGGTTTTTATGGCAGTGAGAATGCTCTGTATGATACTACAGCGGTGGATATCTGTCATTATACATTTGTCCAAACCCACAGAATACACAACACTAAGAGTGAACTCTAACATAAACAGGGACTTTGGGTGATAAGGATGAGTTAGTGTAGGTTCATCAATTGTAACAAATGTACCACTCTTTGGGGGGCGGGGGGATGATGGCAATGGGAAAAACCATGCATGTATGGGGCAGGGGGTATATGGAAAATCTCTGTACCTTCTGCTCAATTTTGCTGTGAACCTAAAACTGCTCTCAGTGAATCAAAAAAGTTAATGCATAATTTAAAACCTTACCACCAAGAAAACACCAGATTCTGATGACTTCATCAGAGAATTCTACCAGAAATTTAAAGAAGAAGCAATACTAATCATGCTTAAATACCTCCAAACAGAAAAAAAGAAAACATTTCCTAACTCACTTTAAGCAAACCTTGATAACCAAAACGTGACATAAACTTTGTAAGAAAGGAAAATTTGAGGTCTATCTCATTCATGAACATATAGGTAAAAAGCTTAAACAAAATATTAGCAAACCAAATATAGCAATATATAAAAATGTTAATCCATCTTTACCCAATTGAGTTTATTCCAGAAATGCATGGTTGTTTAACATTTTTAAAAATTATATTCTTCACATTAACATAATTAAGAAGACAATACATATAATGATGTTAATAAATTCAAGAATAGCTTTGATGAAATTCAACATCCATTAATGATTACAAACTCTTAGCAAAAGAGGAATAGAAGGAACATTCCTTTAAAATGCGCTTTTTAGGCGGGCGTGGTGGCTCACGCCTGTAATCCTAGCACTTTGGGAGGCCAAGGCGGGCGGATTGCTCAAGGTCAGGAGTTCAAAACCAGCCTGAGCGAGACCCTGTCTCTACCAAAAATAGAAATAAATTAATTGACCAACTAAAAATATATATACAAAAAATTAGCCGGGCATGGTGGCGCATGCCTGTAGTCCCAGCTACTCGGGAGGCTGAGGCAGTAGGATCGCTGAGCCCCGGAGATTGAGGTTGCTGTGAGCCAGGCTGCCGCCATGGCACTCACTCTAGCCTGGGCAACAAAGTGAGACTCCGTCTCCAAAAAAAAAAAAAAAAAATGTGTTTTTTAAAAGCAGGCTGGGTGTGGTGGCTCATGCCTATAATCCTAGCACTCTGGGAGGCCTAAGCGGGCAGATTGCTCAAGGTCAGGAGTTCCAAACCAGTCTGAGCAAGAGCAAGACCCTGTCTCTACTAAAAATAGATAGAAAAAATAGCCGGGCATGGTGGTGCATGCCTGTAGTCCCAGCTACTAGGGAGGCTGAGGGAGAAGGATCGCTTGAGCTGAGGAGTTTGAGGTTGCTGTGAGCACAGCACTCTAGCTGGGGCAACAGAGTGAGACTCTGTCTCAAAAAAAATAAAAATAAAAATAAAAGCCTACTGCAAAACTAACACATATTGGTGAAATGTTGAAAGTTTTCTCTTTGAATCAACATCTTATTAATTGTTTTAGCCAGTTTAATCAGGTAAGAAAAATATGTAAAAGATAAAACAATTAGAAAAAAAAACAAATAAAAGTGTCATTTTTAGCAGATGATATGATTGGGAAAGTAGAAATCCAAAGAATCTACAGATAAGTGAATTCAGCAAGATTGCTGGATAAAATGTTCAATAAACAAACATGAATATGTTTATGTACCAGCTATGAACAAAATGAAATTTCAAAAATAACTTTCATTACATCAAAAACAATACCTCAAAATAAGTGCCTAAGAATATATATAGACATATATGTATATTATACTTGTACCCCATGAATATAGATACATATATAAATTATATATACATATATATATATATATATATTTTTTTTTTTTTTTTAAGAGACAGGCTCTCACTCTGTCACCCAGACTGGAGTGCAGTGGCACAATCACAGCTCACTGCAGCCTGGAATTCCTTGGCTCAAGTGATCCTCCCACTTCAGCCTCCAGAGTAGCTGGATCTACAGGTGCATACCACCATGCTCAGCTAGGATATTTTTTTTAAAAATGTGAAAGATCTCTATGTAGAAAAGAGTAGAGTACTTTGGAGAGAATTTAAAGGCATAATACTTGGAGTTACAGATCATATTCATAGACTGGAAGGCTCAATTTGTAAAAATATTAGTTCTTCTGAAACAGATCTATAGTGTTAATGAGTCTTTAAAAACGAAGGAGGAGGAGGAAGGGGAGAAGGCAGAGATTGAGAAAGGGGGAGGAGAGGGAGAAGGAAGGGGGAGGAGGAAGAGAAGAAGAAAAGAAAAGAGAAGAACCCCACCTTAAGAAAGTATCAATCACTTACAGTAAAATACATACATTTTTGTGGATGGTTTGGTAACCTCTGTAATCACCACTCCAGTGAGCATTCAGATGTCCCTGTGTAGCTCATCACCCTAATCTCCCAATTTCACCCCGACTCCAGTCAACCACTGACTGATTTTTATCACTATAGGGTAGTGGGAATTGTTATAAAAGCTCATATAGATAGAATCACACCACATATACTCCTTTGTGTCTGGCTTCTTTTGCTTAATGAAACGAATGGGATGTTTTTGAGATTCACCCATATCATTGGGTGCATCAGTAGTTCATTCCTTTTCATTGCTTAGTAGTTTTACATTTTGTAAATATATTAGTTGTTTCCAGTTTGGAGCAATTATGAATAAAGGTCCTATGAATATATATGTACAACTCTTTCTGTGGACACATGTTTTTACTACTCTTGGATAAATACCTAGGAATAGAATTTTTTGAGGATTCAATGTAGTCTTAAATTAAAAAAAAACCAATAAATAAAATGCCACAGTTTTGTGGAAAATGATGAGCTCCTTCTAAATTCAAAAGAAACTATATAGGGCCAGGATAGCCTTAAGGCAGAACAGCAAGGTGGGAGGCTGTACCAGAAATAAAGAGTATAAAACCTATTATAAAAGAGTTTGTTTTGGTATAAAAATAGTCAGGTAGATCAATGGATCAATGGCACTTAAACAAAGATCCAGAAAAGAGACTCAAACACATATGAACATTTGGGTGCCTCTGCCAAGCAGTAGTGAAAACACAATCTTTTTAACGAATAGTGTCAGGAGAATTGGATATCATATTGAGGAATAAAATTGATACCTTACTTTACATCATTTAGAAAAATAAATTCTAAGTAAGATTTTAGATCTAAAGGTGAAAGGCAAAACCATGTGGTTCCTATACGTTAATATGCTAAAATATTTTCATGAAATCAAAGTGGCAAAAGACTTCTTAAGGACAGATTTCAAAAAAATCATTAATTATAAAATGAAGGATTAAGAAAATGAACTGAAGTAGAACTGTTTCATTCATCAAAGACACAAGTAAGGGAATGAAAAGGCAAGCAAAAATGTGGGAGATGATATTTGCAACACCTATAATTGGAAAATATATGTTAATCTATATAAGTATTCCTATACCCCCCAAAAAAGAAAAAGAAAAGTAATCTACTTTTTTCTTTCTTTCTTTAAAATGAAAACCTAATGGCATTCATGTGTCTTTTTTATTTATTTATTTTTTTATTTCAGCATATTATGGGGGTACAAATGTTTAGGTTACATAAATTGCCTTTGCCCCACCTGAGTCAGAGCTTCAAGCATGTCCATCCCTCAGACAGTGCACACCACACCCATTAGGTGTGAATATACCTATCACCTCCTCCCCCCTCCCATCTGCCCGACACCCAATGAATATTATTACTATATGTGTACTTAAGAGTTGATCTTTTTTTTAAATTTTATTTACAGATTTTAAGGTTTCAATAAATGCCCTTTCCCCTCTCCCCCCACAAGTCTGAGTTTCCAGCATGACCATTCCCCAGATGGTGCACATCTCACTCATTATGTATGTATATACCCGCCCCCTCCTCCCTCCCACCTCCCCCCTACCCAATACCCTATTACTATAGTACCTATGTGTCCACTTAGGTGCTGCTCAGTTAATACCAGTTTGCTGGTGAATATATGTGGTGCTTGTTTTTCCATTCTTGGGATACTTCACTTAGTAGTATGGGTTCCAGCTCTAACCAGGAAAATATAAGATGTGCTATATCACTGTTGTTTCTTAGAGCTGAATAGTACTCCATGGTATACATATACCACATTTTATTAATCCATTTTTTGATTGATGGGCACTTGGGCTGTTTCCACAGCCTTGCAATTATGAATTGTGCTGCTATAAACATTCGAGTGCAGGTGTCTTTTTTGTAGAGTGTCATTGGATCTTTTGGGTAGATGCCCAGCAATGGGATTGCTGGATCAAATGGTAGATCCACTTGTATTGCTTTAAGGTATCTCCATATTGTTTTCCACAGAGGTTGAACTAGTTTGCAGTCCCACCAGCAGTGTAGGAGTGTTCCTCTCTCTCCGCATCCACGCCAGCATTTGTTATTTGGAGACTTTTTGATAAAAGCCATTCTCACTGGAGTTAAGTGATATCTCATTGTAGTTTTGATTTGCATTTCCCTGATGATTAGAGATGATGAGCATTTTTTCATATGTTTGTTGGCTATTCTTCTGTCTTCTTTAGAAAAGTTTCTGTTCAAGTCCTTTGCCCACTTTTTAATAGGGTTATTTGATTTTTTTCTTGCTGGTTTTCGTGAGTTCTAAGTATATTCTAGTTATCAGCCCTTTATCAGATACGTAGGATACAAAACTTTTCTCCTATTCTGTAGGTTGTCTGTTTACTTTCATGACTGTTTCTTTTAAAACCAATTTGATGGTGAGTACATGTGGTGCTTGTTTTTCCATTTTTGGGATACTTCACTTAGTAGAATGGGTTCCAGTTCTATCCAGGATAATATAAGAGGTACTAGATCACCATTGTTTTTTGTGGCTGAGCAGAACTCCATGGTATACATACACCACATTTTATTAATCCACTCATGGGTAGATAGGCACTTGGGTAGTTTCTACATCTTTGCAATTGTGAATTGTGCTACTATAAACAGTCAAGTGTGGATGTCTTTTTTATAGAATGTCTTTTGTTCTTTGGGGTAGATGCCCAGTAATGGGATTACTGGATCAAATAGTAGTTCTACTTGTAGCTCTTTGAGTTATCTCCATATTACTTTCCACAGAGGTTGTACTATTTTACAGTCCCACCAGCAGTGTCTGAGTGTTCCTATCTCTCCACATCCACACTAACATTTATTGTTTTAGGACTTTTTGATAAAGGCCATTCTCACTGGAGATAAGTGATATCTCATTGTGGTTTTGATTTGCATTTCCCTGATGATTAGAGATGTTGAATATTTTTTCATATATGTTTGTTGGCCATTAGTCTATCTTCTTTTGAAAAGTTTCTGTTCATGTTGTTTGCCCACCTTTTGATAGAATTGTTTGAGTTTTTCTTGCTGATTTTCCTGAGTTCTATATAGATTCTAGTTATCAGCTCTTTATCACATGTGTAACATGCAAATATTTTCTCCCATTCTCTAGGTTGTCTTAAACCTAAAGCATGAAACTGTAAGAATTCTAGAAGAAAATATTAGAAAAACTCTTACAGACTTTGGCCTTGGCAAAGAATTTATAAAGAAGACCCCAAAGGCAATCACAGCAACAACAAAAATAAATAAATGGGACCAAATTAAATTTAAAAGCTTCTACACAGCCATGGAAACTATCACAAGTAATCTACTTTTTTTTAAAATGGGAAAAAGACTAGAACAAGCAGTATGTACAAGAAGATATTCAAACAGCCAATAAACACCTAAAAGGTGATCGACCTTATTCTTAATCAAGGAAATGCAAATTAAACCCACAAAGAGATAACACTGCACACCTACCAGAATGGCAACAGTTTAAACTAACTGTTGGCAAGAAGCAACAGGAACTCCTGTGCACTTCTGGTGGGAGAATAACTTGATAAAATAACTTTGGAAACAGTTTGGTATTATCAACTATGAGGAAATATTGTGAAAGACTTTGAAGAGAAAAAGAAAATCACAGTACTGAGTGTCCAGTCTGGTGCACCCTTCTATGTTATCCTGCCTTTTATCTTTGAGCTATTCTACAACTATTTAATTTGCCGAAAATGGATAATAATATAAACACTTCTTGTCCATAAAAATGCAAATGAACTGTGTCTGGTGGAAAGCAATCAATTTGTGTCTTGTGGATAGATGTGTTTTGCATCTACTAATAAATTTATGTCCTCATCCCTTATTGCTTATATATGCCTAGATTTTTCAATTCTCCCTTGAACCAGTTGTAACATCTACTGATTCACTCATTAATTAATGAGTTAAATGAAATCTTTGACACATGTTCATTTTGTAGTTCTATGAGAATAATGATTTTGCTTTTTGTAAAAAAAAAAAAATACCTTTTTACAATTCTAAGTCCAAAGATAACACATACCCCATGCCCCAGCAGTTCCATTCCTAGGCACACAACCAACAAAAATGCATGCATATGTGCCTCGAGGGAGAGGTATAAGAATGTTCATAACATCATTATTCATAATACCTAAAAACTGGAAACACCACAAATACCCACCAGTGGTCAGATGGATAAATCAATGGTGGAATATTCCTATAACAAAACACAGCAAGTAAGATTTATGAACTATAGCTATACACCACAATACAGATGAATCTCATAATGTTGAGAAAAAGAAACCAGACATAATACAATACTGCATGATTTCATCTACATGAAAGTCAAACAAAGAGACAAAGCCAAACTGCAGTGTTTAAAAATAAATGCTTAAGTGACAAAACTTCTAGCAATAACTTCTTTGCTTTTCTTTAGAAAGTCAGCACAACGATTTCCTTTGGGGGAGTGAGAAGGTAGGGATTGGGAGGGCGCAGGAGGGCATTTCTGGGACATCTGCAATATTCTGTCTTTACCTCGTTAATGGCAACAATCATAAATATATTCACTTCATGATAAATCATTGGGCTTTTTGTTTGGTGTACTTTTCTTAATGTACATTATATTTCACAGTAAAGAAAACATTTAAAAAAAAAAGGCTTCAAGGAATTAAGGACCCAATAGTCAACTAGAGACAAAAGCTATATATAGTATTCACTGTACTGTCTAACAAGCAAGTTTTTTACATTAATATTCCAAGTCATTAAAGAAATGGCCTTCAGAGACTAATTTCTAATTCCTCAAAGCAGTAAAATAAATGCAATACGCTGCTGAAAAGACAGGAAGCCTAACAGTCCCAGTGTCAGGATTGTTTTTTTTTTTAATTTAAGAGGCTTGCCAGGTTCACAAACTAAGTATTCCAGCGAAAAGTTGAAAAGTTCGTGTTTAAGCTTTACCTTGTCTCTCTGAAAACAGAAAATTAGCTGCCATTGGAAAGAAATTAACACCTGCATCTAACTCATGTCAAGAGAAAATTGTTTCTTTCCATCTCTCCCCTAACTGGATACACTTCTGCATCTGCATGCATCGGGCAGCAGTGTCAGGCCCTTCGTCATCGGCCTATGTGACCGAGCCCAACCCCTCCACCGGCAGAGCCAGCGCCTGCAACCTCTGTCTGTGCTGGGTTCACCAGCCAGAGGGCACCAACCGGCATGTGAGGAGGTGAAAATTTAAAACCAGCGACTCTTGGCCGTTCATGTTTTCATTCATTATGTCAGAGTGTTAGAAAGACACGTCTGAGGGCCGTAGGGCACAGGCTGGCACACGTTTACAAGACATCCAATTTCATTCAGTCTTGAGGCGAGAAAAAGATTGAAGATGGGGGAAGTGGGAATGAGGGATGACGACTGAGGACAGGAAGGAACTGTATAAATACCTAAACACCTCTTACCCTCTTTCCCCCAACTCTTATAACACTCAACACTAGAATACTAACTCCTTTTTTTTAGGAATAAAAAACAGTAACAGTTAGCATTTACAGAACACTTGCTATGTGCCAAGCCCTTTACATAAGATATCTCATTTAACCTTCTTCGCAGTTGTCCTAACAAGTCAGCAGCTTTGTCTTCATTTTTCAGAAGGACACTGAGGCTCAGGGAGGTTAAGTGATGTGTCAAAGATCACACCTGGTGAGCAGTCTGGCCCACTGCCTGGAGAAAACTGTTCTCCTTCCCACCTACCCACCTCCACTCTGACAGTGAATGACCCAGTCTTCTTCCTAAAAAGAAACTAATTAACCGTAGTCTGCCTAGATCTCTCCCGCTGTGAAATGATATAATATATAAAGTTGCCATGCATGATACAAAAACAAAAGTAAAGTACAAATAGCAAATAAAATTTCTAGCACTAGAGACAATTTAACCAACAAACATTATTTATACAAATTATATAATCTCACTTCATATTGTTTTGACAACAGCCAGTGGAGCAGAAATTATCATTATGCTCAGTTTATCTCTAAGGTTTAGAGGTTTGCTGCCAGCCCCAGATCACAGAGACATGGATAACAGAGTGAGGACTCCAACTCAGACTCTGCCCCAAAGTCCCCAATCATATCGCATACTAATAAGGACCACTGAGTGTGCGCATCACATCGCCCAATAGGGCTAGGTGTGACCGGGGACCACATGCACGTTTATAACATATGAAGAAGTATCAAGAGGAAGAAGAAAGAACTAGGTTAGTGAGGGATGCTGAGTAATGATCAAGTGGCATAAAGGTCAGTGGGTAAGGGACGGAGGAAGAAAGGAGGGAATTTGTTCAGAGCTGGAGTGGAAGGTGGAGGAGTAGTTTAAACCAGCACTGATGGCACCAGCATACCAAGGCAGGAGAAGGAGAGAAGGCACTGTTGAAGACCGTGCCTTCCTAGCTTCCACGGTGGAAAACCCAGAGATGCGAAACTCCCTGCATCCAACTGGCCAGGCTTCCACCAGAACAATCTTTGGAAGTGTAAATTGTATCTATTTTTACTCTATTTAAAATTCTTCAGTCAATGGAATCAGTATAACATTTCCATGACAGAGCCAGACTTCCTGGGTTCACAATCCTGGCTCTGAAACACACTAGTTGTGTGACCTTGGCCAAGTTACTATGGGTCTCTGCACCTCAGTTTCCTTCTTTGCAAAATGAGATTAGTATCTAACCCCAATGGAGTGTTGGAAAATAAAGATATTGTAAGGCTCAATAGTGCCTAGCACATGGGAATCCCTGGATAAATGTTAGCTACAATGATCATCATCTCTAACGCCCTGGGATATAAATCCATACTCCTTAACTTAGCACAGAAAAACCACCAGCATTTGGTCCCCACCTACCTCTCCAACACCATCTCCAGCACTTCACCCAGGGACAAAGATTTGCAGTTCACTCTGACCATGATCTCCCAGCCTCCCTGCTTTTGTTCTTACTATTCCCTCCATCTAGGATGCTCTTTCCCTCTTGTCTGCCTGGATAATTTCCCTGAGCTGTCTAGACTCCTCTTAACTTTTCCAGCTGTTTTCCTGCACTCCTGTGGCAGATGCCTGCCTCTGGCAGAGCTCCAGTTGCCCTATGGTGACTCCTAGGAAGGAAAATAATGTTTGCCCCTCAACTCCCTGTGAGTTCTCAGTTGGAATGGATTCCTGTAACAAAAGACATATTAACAAGAGAAAAACGAACAAGTGTACTAATGCATGCAGGCTACATCGCACAGGAGAAACCTCAATGAAAAGTGGCTCAAAGCAACAGCTCAGAGCTCTGACTCTCACAGCATCTCCAATAATGAGCAATACATTTGTAGAGAAACGACAGGACAAAGGAGTAAGATTTTAGATTTCCAAGAGCAGGAAAAGGTGGGAAGGTAAATATATGGGAGGAAACCAATGAAGTGAAGTTTGTTTGCAGATTCCTCTGGTGGTGTCCATAGGCCGGTAAGAGTCTAGAGTTGTCTCCAGCAAAGGAGAATTTATATCCTGTCTTTAGGCAGAAATGTGGAGGGATAGAGAGAGCTCTTCCTCCATGTGTTGCTTTTCAATTGCCTTCAGCTCAAAAATAATTTTTATGTCCAAGAGGCCGATTTGGGGGTAGCATATTCTGGTTTCCTTCATAACCAAACTTATGTCCTTGGAAGGTCTCTCTTCCACCTTCCAGCTCTCATGTTTTGCTGGCCTCTGCCTCGTCAGGAAGTTCTCAGGAAATGCTGAGGGACGGAACTCAGGCAGTTTCAGGCTCCAGCCATAGACACCGTGGAGGAGCAATTTTTGCCAAAGTGATGGAAATCCTCTTCCATCTTTCTATATTTCCCTTTACTGCAATCCATGAAAGGCTAAAAAGCAGCTTCTCATAAAACAGTCCATAAAACTGTACACGGTAATTAAGTGTCGCCGGGCCACAGCGCACGGCATGCAGACATGAGGCACTGAGGCGCTGCCTTCCTTTCGTACGGATTGCAGCTTGTTATCTTTTCTTTTCTTTTTCTAGTAAAGTTGAACAAAACAAATATGCTACAATATTTCCACTTTACTCTCGTTTATTTTTAGGCTATGATTTTTTACTATGGCAAGGATGTGCAATTCTTGCCATATCTGCATCTTTATTACTGCTCTCTTACAAACCTAATTAGGAAACTGCAGGTATCAGACACTCAGCCCAACAAACAAAGCTCAAATACAAAGAATTCAACTTTGACTGATGAGTCAAACTACCTGCCTCTAAGGAGAGGCTCAAAGATAAAGAAGACAGAGGGACCCTGCTTTGAGAATACGGGAATAGAGCATCTTGGATATATTTAGAGAGATACTGTCCCAGAGAGTCTACATGGCTTCCCATGGTTTCCCAGCTGAAGAGAATGGTCATAACAAAGTAATAGGAATAAAGAAAAAAAGAAAAGCAAATCATTGACATAAATACTAAGGAAGAATTTCAGAAACTTAAGGACATTATTTACGTACATCCTTTATCCTGATTTTACAACCAGAGAAGAAATGGCCAAGAAACTCCATTGTCCAGTGAATGTAATTGATAATTGGTTCCAGAATAACAGAGCCAGATTTCCACCTGAAGAGAAACACACAATATTTGCTGTCTGGAAACAACACAATTTCCTAGTCCAAACCCATCCATTTTTAAGCCTCCAGGACCCCCAGAATCCCAACTAGGACACCGAGCAGAGCATCTCCTCTGCCCAGAAGGTTCTGATAGGTAGAGCTGGTTGCTCCTATCTGAGAACCAAGGGATTTCCAGTCAACAAATGGGATCTAGTTGCTTATCTCTGGTCACAGCCACTAAAAAGCAACCAGGTGGTACTTTGGAGGATAAAGGTGACACAGGAAGTAGCTGTCTGTCTCCTGCCTGTCCTTTTCCAAGCTACAGCTCAACAGCATGCCTTCATCCTCCTACATCCTCTGTGCCACATTTTGTGACAGAAAGGACAGAGATCTGGGAAAGCCAGCATGCAAGACCTTTTCTTTCACATTCTGCTCATAGTGAGTACAGAGTGAGGAAGCAGCAGGAAAAGCAGGAGAAAGAACATCATCATTGTTCACTATTGCAAGGACAGCAGCAGAAGGATTGGCAATGTCCCCTGAAGCAGCACCAACAGCCTCAGAATTATCAAGAAAAGATGCTGTTCCAGGAGCAGCTGCCAATGAACCCGAGTCCCAGGGATCTAGGGCAGCACTTGACCTCCCCTCAGTTGTAGCCACAGGGTCAGTTTCCTCAAAATAATGGAAAGCCCCTGTGCTCTCCATTCTAGCAAGCGCCTCCCCAAATAGTTGCCAACTCACCACTGCTGCCTCTGGGGTGATATATGCAGCGAGGGGCTTCAGATCCTCCCAGGGCTCAAATGCAGCAGCTTTGGGTTGAGGTATCTGCAAGTGTCTACCTCAGGGACCAGGCATGCAGCGTCAGGAAGTAGTGCTAAGCTTCAGAAAGCCACAGCCATAGGTCAGTCCACAGTCACCCATGTGGAAGCCCAAGGCAAAGGCCCCTCCAGAAGCCTCCATGTTAACTCTCTTCAGGAAAGTTCCATCAGCTGTTGGTCCTTCAGCCCCTTCAGGTAGAGAAGCAGTGTCCACAAGTATTACGACCCCTGACCATATAGTTGATAGTGTTCCAGAAAAGCCTAATCTAGAGCATGGAGTGAAAAATGAACAGGCACAAAGGTACAAAGAGCATCCCTCACACCAGAGGAGTTGCAAAATCTAAAAGCAATTTCTTCAGAAGAAGAAGTGTCCCACCCAGCCCCTGGTCAGGCATTGGTCCCCTCAGAGACAAGATATCCAAAAAGAAGTACAAGAGCACCAAGGAGCACCAAGGAGCCCTGTTTTTGGAGGGGAGGTCTAGCAGCAACTCTGGCAAAGCTCTCCGCTCCACGGACCTAAGTGTGTCCCATCTCCAGGACGTGGAGCGTGTTCTGCCAGGGCTCAGCTCTATCTCCCCTGCAGCCAGCCCCGCTGAAGAAGCTCTGTCTGTGAAGGCCTCGCGACAGCATCAGCCTGGCCTCCATACAGTTTAAAGGCAGCCCTGTTAAAGGCAGGAGCCTTTAATTTAAAGGGATTTGAAGACAGATATTGCACCAGAGCAGGTGTACGGCCCCCACCAGCCCTCTTAGCTGACAGCTGCTGCCCAGGAAGCCAGTGTTGTGACTGCATTGTCCAGAGCTGGGGGTTGGGACATGGTTTTGACTTTGGCTGTGCCTCTGCCTCAGCCAACCACCATTCAGGCATCTGTTTAACCTTTAAGAACCCTGACGACTCTGGAAATGCCAAGGCTTTGTCATTGCAGATGAAAGCAGGCAGCAGTTAACTCAGAATTCTCTCTAGGAAACTCAGAAAGACTTAAGATAAATGATATTTACTTTTTTAAGAAAAAAAAGCATATGGGAGGCAGGAGAACATGATGGAAAGAGTTCAAGCTTAAGGCCAGGCAGTCTGGGTTTGAATCTTGAGTCTACTACTTACTGCTGAGTGACCTTGGATAGCTCACCTGGGCAGGACCAGCTACATAATTTGTGAGACCCTGTGCCAAATAAAAATGCATGGCTCCTTCTTCAAAATGATGATGAATTTTAAGACAGCAATTGTAGCATATTAAACCAAGTGTGAAGCCCTTCTAAGCACGGGGTACTGTGTGATCACACAGGCCAAATGCCATGAAGCCATCCCTGTATTTAGTCCCTGTCAATTCAGTTTCCCCCTCTGATAAATGGGTACAATAACAGCACCCATCTTGAAGGGTTGCTGTGAGGATTAAATTAGAAGCTTCCATTTAAAACTGCTTATAAGAGCACCTGGTATATACCAAAACACTTTTGCCATTATTATTTCTTTCAAAAGTCAAGTTATGAAACAGAATAACTAAGGCATTAATATTCAATTACAAAATACTTCTCTACTTTACCAAGGGATTAGCCACAAAGTCCTTCAAATAGCAAACTTCCTTATTTAACTCTGATTGAATTTACAAAAGACTCATGCCTGTACTTCTTACTAAAAAATTATATTAGGCAAAACAAAGTCTATCTCTAATCAGAAAAACAAACCCAAGACAGAAAAATGAGCTTCATACAAAATGGTCCAAGAGACATCTCCATTTAAGGTCTATAGGAAAAGAAATCTCTTTCTCTGTTCCTATCTGCCCTTCTGGCCTGTCTATAGGATGGTCTTAGGATTTGGATGGGGCTGGCATTAAGAGCATAAGTTTTGGAGTCAGTCAGAATTGAGTTGGACTCCCAGCTCTAGATCCCCTAACTCTTTGACTTCAAGTGATTAACTTCTCTATGCCTGCATTTCCTCATTAACAATCCAAACTCACAGGGGGATTACAAAACAGATTCACAAGCTTGTTATAAGCTTTAACTGACATATCCATACAGTCATGCATGGCTTAAGGACAGGGATATGTTCTTAGAAATGTATCCTTAGTTGATTTTGTCATTGTGCAACTACCATAGTTTGTACTTATGCAAACCTAGATGGTACAGCACATCTAGGCTATACAGTGCAACCTGTTGCTCCTAGGCTCCAAACCTGTACAGCATGTGACTGCACGGAACACTGTAGTTAACCGTAACACATGGTAAGTATTTGTGTACCTAAACATATCTAAAAATAGAAAAGGTACAGTAAAAGCATGGTATTATAATCTTGTGGGACCACTGTCATATATGCTGTCCCTTGTTTGCTTAGCTCAAGGTTTGGAGCATAGTATCGCTCAATAACCAGCTGCCTTGAGGGAATAATATGGAACCAGACCCCAAGTCAGTAATTGGGAAACAAATAGCATGCATTTAATGTGCAATGGGCCGGAAGTGTCTCACTCCTCCAAAATTACAGTATAAGATCACAAGCATGCACTGTTCGTCCATATCAGAAAGAACCTCAACTGTGTCATCAATGATCTAAGGGTTCATACTCATAGGGTTACTTTTAAAATTTAGGATTGCCCTGACTAAATGAAAATTTCTACATCTATATTAATAGCTTTATTTGCCAAGAATATCTTATTTTTATTAGCATTTTTCAAACAGATTGATATACTTGCTTAGTCTCATTTTACAGATGATGCATTCTCATTGAAGTGTGGTCACAAAGACCGTGGTCCAGGACCAGTCCAAGACCCTGCCCAGCTCCTTGATTTAAGGAACATGTGCCCTTAATGTGACTGACTGGAGCACACCCAAGCATAGAGATGCCATTGCCATGTTTTAACTTACAGCTTTCTAATAGCAATTCTGCCTGTGCGATTACTAAGGCTGTCATAATTGAAACAAGTCGTTCCCCAACACAAAGGGCAATGACCAGAGCCAATCCAAGGACTCTGAACACTCTAAAAAGACAATAAGATGATAGAATATTCTACTTACCAGCTCGATGGCTCCACAACATTTAGCTTTGTGCTTAAAATGTCTCAAAAGTGTTCCATTATCTACAAGGGCAAGTCCAAACTCCTTAGTCTACCTGATCTCCCACCAGCCCGTGGAGGGAATACAAACTAAGCTCCAGCCATACAGAACTATGCACCATTTTTCATAAATATCACATTTCGGATCCAGAGCCTGAAAAGATCCCAGAGCAGCTAGAACAGAGAGGATAAGAAGCTGAATGTCTTCAAGGAGACCAGAGAGGGAAGCAGGAACAGATCATGTGGGCCTGTGGAGTCATGATAAAAAGACTATAATTTGTTCCAAATGAGAGGAGAAGCCATTGACCAGTTAAGAGAGAGAATGAGATCATTTTACGTACATTTTTGAAAATTCCTTCTGGTTGCTGTGCCAAGAACTGATACAAGAGCGATGAGTGAAGAAAGGAAAGCTGTGTGGGGAGATCAGGGTGCACAGTCATCCCGACAGTCAGCCCGAGTTTCGTGTTCATGCCTATCCACCACTCTTCTTCTCAAGTATCTGCTCATCAGGGAGACTAATTCCACTAGGTTTAAATTGAGCCAAGCAAGTTAAATAAACTCCCTTCTTAAGCATAATCCAATTTAAAACTTCTTCAAATCAAAGTTCTAGGAATTCCTTGATTTTTTTTTAATATTCAGTTTCACTCAGATCAAAATTGTTTCCATAAGCCCCTTCACTGTGTATTGATGTTTAGTTCATTTCAACAGTCCTGTAAGATTCTCCTCCCTACAGAAGTAGTATAGCGGATGATGAAAAGAAGGGTGTGTTGAGTCAGACAGAGCTCTGGATCCACCACTTAATTGGGATAATTACTTAACTGCCCTGAGCCTCAGTTTCTCCATTTGTAAAATGGGGATATATCTGCCACAAAGGGATGCTATAAAGTTTTACCCACTATATAATGCAAGATGGTTAGTTCATCTGACACATAGTAGGTGCTTAATAAATATTAGCTGTTGCACAGACAATAATAGTGTCCTTCTAAGGCAGGGCTCAAAGACAGTTGCTATATAATGACCCTTAGGGCATAACCACCTAACATCTTCCATAAGGACAACACTGTCAACCTAATGTAAGAGTCAGCTTTACCAAAAAGAGCTTAAAGTCCACAATATATCACCTAAATGGACCCAAGAGATAATGTCCACACTTAAGATTCCCTTCATCAAATGGAAAGTTCAACAACTTGAACAACAATTAATAGTTTATTTATATAAAATGCTTAGTTTCATTTTATCATTGGCTTGCTCCATTTGATACCTACAACTCTGAGTGCTGCCATAAGCAAGCACACTTACATTTTTGGCACATTTTAATTTTCATTGTTCTGGTTGAAACTCTGCCTGTGCAATCACCGTAGCAAAATCATAATTGAGACAAGTAATTTCCAAATTGCAGAGGATAATGAGGAGAGCCAACCCAAGGTCTCTGGCATAGTTGAAAAGACAATAAAACAATATTCTTTTTTTCCTGGCATTTAATGATCTGTTTATAATCCATTACCATTTCCCCATTTCTAGAGGATAAGATCTACACTCCATGACAGAAACTATATAATCCTTCATGAACTGACCCCAACTATATCATCTCTTCTTTACTCCCAAAACCAGTTCAAGGCCAACCATCCACAACTTTTCACTGTTTCCAAAAATGTCCTGTTCCTTCATGCTTCCATATCTTTGCACATGCTATTTATTCCTTTGGCCGAAAATTAATTCCTTCCATCATTTGTTTGTTGACTGCACTGTGCTATATGCTAGGTACACAGTGATAAACAGTACAATTATGGTCTCTTCCCTTTTAGTCTTTTGACTGACGGGTAAACAAACAAATACACATGTATTCATATATTAAGAAAGTGGCCAGGCATGGTGGCTCACGCTTATAATCTCAAGCCCTTTGGAAGGCTGAGGCAGGACGATCGCTGGAGGCCAGGAATTCAAGACCACCCTGGGCAACATAGCAGGCCCCATCTCTACACAAAGTAACAAAAATTAGCCAGGCATTGTGGCAGGCACCTGTAGTCCCAACTACTCAGGAGGCTGAGGTGAGAGTAGCACTTGAGCTTAGGAGTTTGAGGCTGGAGTCAGCTATGATCGTGCCACTGCACTCTAGCCCGGGTGACAGAGTGAGACCCTGTCTCAAAAAAAAAAAAAAAATATATATATATATATGTGTGTGTGTGTGTGTGTGTGTATATATAAATATAAATATATATAAATACATAAAAATATATATAAAAATATATATACAAAGTGCTGTGGGCATGAATGAACAGGGGGGTGCAATAGGAAATATCAGAGAGGGATCTATTTCATTGGCATAATCAGCAAAGTCCAGTCTGAGGCATTAAATCATATTTTGGGACTTGAAAGGCAGGAAGAAAAAGCCCGCAGAACCTGTGGGCCAGCCACAGCAGGCAGGGGAGCCGCATCCCAGGGGCTCTGAAGCAGGAAAGAATTTGACATGATCCAAGAACTAGATGGAATGAGCAGAACAAGGTATAGGAGATGCAGTCTTGAGAGTATGCAGGAGCAAGATCATGAACATTGTGCACCTTAGAAAGGAGTTTAGATTTCGTCCAAAGTGAAGTGGAAAGCTACTCGAAGTTTAAACAGGGAACGACCATGATCTCATTCACTTTTCTGGCTGTTCTGTGCTGTTATCAGGGGATAAGTGATGAAAGAGAGAGTGGGAGAGCAGTCAAAAGGGAAAACTGCTTGGATCCCCACCCCGCCCACCCCACCCTGGTCAGAATGATGTGCTCACGCTCAAATACCACCCCTGTAAGAAAATTAATCCACCTGGTCTGACTTGACCCATGTGGGTCTTCCTAACTGTGACCTGATTTGAAATTCTTCAAAGATATTTTGTTCAAAGCCTCAAAGGATTTCGTAAATTCAGTTTATCTCAAGTCAAAAATCAAATCATCTTTTTTATTTTCACCAGCTCCTTTGAAGTAGGGTGATATGATACTGGAATGGATTTCAATAGTACTAGGGATTCTCCGCAATAGGAGGTAGACCACCAGAGTGGCGAAAAAGCAATTTGTGGCCATATGTGTATTTGTTACATATACAGACTCCACAGAATAGTTTTGTGGCCTAAACTACTCTGCCTCGGTTTCCTCACCTGTAAAATGAGGATTATATGAATTAATAAATATAAAGTGCTGCAGTGAGTGCCTAGCCCTTATTGCTCTAGTGTCAGGTTGGGACAAGGAGGAAGGTGAACAGATGCTTTGTTGGGGGAAGGCTGGGGGGAGTGTCCGTGGAGAAATAGATGACATTAGGAGATGCTTTGTCTACTAGGAAGAACAAATTGACCATACAGGGAGCTTCCAAGAAGGAACAGATGATGTGTCAAGGGGTACCCAAGGACTGACCAACTAGAAAGAGGTCCAAAATGGAGATATGATCAAGACCACAAATGAGGGTCTCTGGAGCATACGTGCAAGTAAGGTGACAGTATCCTCAAGTAATCTACCCTCCTTAACATAGTAAAAATCACACCAATGAGCGCCATGACAGTTTACAAATACCATAGCAACCCCTAGAAATTGCCTTGCAAAGTTAAAAATGGGAAAGGTGTGATATGATAATAATAGTACTTTTCTAAAGGGACTGTGGAACATTAAAAAAAATCATGTGTATGCTTCAAATACAGTACCTACCACATAGTAAGTGCCCAGAAAAAGTTTTCTGAAAGTTATGATTATTATTGTAGGCAAGTTACAAATAGGGTTGTACATATATGACCTTAATAATACGGTCTATAAAATGTATCTTACTTCAGCCAAACTCCTGGATTCAAAGCTTATTCTCTCTTTTAGTAGTAGTATGGTCTTGGAGAGGTGACTTAGCTTCTCTAAGCTTCAATTTCCTCATCTAGTTGGGAATTTATAATAGTCCATACCTCATGAGCTTGAAAGGGATTAAATGCACAAATGTAACGCCCCAATGCAGTCCATGTAAGCACTCAGTAAATGTAAGCTATTGTTACAATTACTATTACTATTCATACAGACCCTAAATTCCCTTAGAAAGGAATTAAAGTTTCGGCTTCTATTTCGTCTTTATTCTCCCTACCCCTCCTCTCCCCCCCTAGTACTCGGATTCTCTATAAATGCTGGATAAATAAACTTCCTCTTCATAGGTCTGCATTCGCCAGAGATAAGTGGGGAAAAGGTCAAACACAGATCCCTTTAACCTATGGAAATCTGAAAGAATGTATAGTGAATTTCAATAGTTCTAATACAGAAATCTAGATTGGTATATGGTTTGGATGTCATTTCTTTAAATAAAGTTTTAATATCATGGGTCAAAGATAGGTAAGAGGAAAATAAGCCTTAATTTATCAACAAGTTAGAAGAAACATGAAGGAATCTTGGCTCAGTTCAAGTCATAAACCAGGCTGCTATGGTTAAACAGCATGGAAGAACCAAATAAACATCAAACCAGCCAAGGAACAAATAATTAGGCAACATAAACCAGGATAGGAGAGAGAGGTTCTCTTACTCACAGCTGAAAGAATGAGAGGAAAAATAAATAAGGCAGCACACATAAATGGCAATGGTTCAGGTACTTGCTGCCTCCGGGGAATGAATTTTCTCCTAGAAATAGGGAGAAAGGAAAAAAATGACAGGGTTGACAAGGTCAGCAATAAAAGAGCAAACACAAGTAGTAGTAAAGTCAGCCTCCGGGCCATGACAAAGGTGTGAGGGATGACATCCCTAGGCTGTCATGAATGCCAGGCCAATGATTTTATACCAGGCATAGAAATGATTCACATTTCCTGGAGAAGAACTCCTAATGGAATGGCTTACATCCTGGGACTCTGCAAAAGGGCTTTATCTACTTGGTAATAAGAGTTCCACAAGCTTCCCTTCTCTAGGGCTAAGATTATGGTTCTTTAGACATATTAACTAATGATCCCTACAACACCCGTATTGGGAAGGGGCATGAAGGCCTGTGATGCAGGGGAAAACAGAAAAATGGGCTGCACAATAGACAAAGGCATAGAAATATAGAGCCAGGAGAAAGCAAACAGGAAAACTTTACAGAGCGCTTTCCTTCTTTACACCAACACGAGCCTATAAGAGGAGATTAATCAGCAGTATCCAATGCTTTTTGTTACTTATTAAAATCCCAAACAAGACTATGAATCATCAATATGAAAAAAAAAAAAAGCTATCATCTTTCAACTGTCTTCATTCTTCCCATTCCTAATCCTTGAATAATGACTTTTTAAATATGAGACTGACTAAGCCAATAATTAAGATAGTGAACTGTAGCACTAATGCATTCACTTTTGTGACCCAAGCCAGCATAATCTGACTATGGAAGCCATTTCCTACACCCCAATTCTCCCTGTCAGCCAGCAGAGAAACAGGGCAAAGAAGGATGTGACCTGCAATCATCAGGCACCAACATCATAAACTGATTTTCCAGAAATGCACGAATAATGCCACCAGTGAGCAGTGAATTTCAATCCCAGCCCCTTGCTTGTGCACAAGCTTTTCAACATGTGTGGTGGCCTGAGACCCACAGCATCAGAAAGCTGGAGTATCAGAACAATGGAAGCAGAATCCAAATGATTACAATGCCTAAAAAGTTCATTGGAATGTGCTGGACTTAAATTTCTAAATTGGCTTAAATTTCTAGTCAATTTCTTCTGGGAAATGCATAGGTTCAAATTCATGCCCTTAAGCTTCCATAATTCAACAGCTATTTATTGAGTTGGATGTCCCATGGCTGGGCTACTCAAAGTGTGGTCCCCAGAAGGGCATCATCCACCTTACCTGGAGGCTTGTTAGAAATGCAAATTCTTGGGCTCTATCCTAGAATGACAGAATCAGAATCTCTGGGGTGGGACCTATTAATCTCTAGGGTAACAAGCCTTTGCAGGGTCCTGATGCAGTTCAAGTTGAGCAGTGCTATGGGCTGCAATTCTACTAGGAACACAGACTTTGGGTCTGAACCCCAGCCCCACTATGAGACTTTGGGCAGTTACTTGTTCTCCCCAAGCTTCAGTCTCCTCTTCCATGTGTTGTGCTTGGCTCCATCCTCAGTAAATATCCCCAACATTTACAACGTGAGGCACCAGGGCTAGTGCTGCCCGGACATGGGAGAATTGCACTGCCTTTCACCTTGGTTCTCAGAGTCGACTGAAAGAACTTAATAGTCCAGCACAGGAGGAGGCAAACTTTATCTGTAAAGAGACAGATAGCAAACATTTTTGGCTTTACAGGCCATACAGTCTCCATCTCAACTTCTCAACTCTGGCATGAAAGCAGACATAGGCACTCAGAAATGAATAAGCATGGCTATGTTCCAATAAAACTTTATTTGTGGACACTGAAAAATGAATTTCATATCATTTACATGTAGCATGAAATCTTATTCTTCTTTTGATTTTTTTCCCAACCATTTAAAAAAGCAAAATTCTCACACGTGGGCTGTGTAGAAATAGGCAGCAGGCTAAGTTTGGCCCAGAGGCTATAGTTTGCTGACCCTGGTCTAGCATCTCACATCAGTAAAGTTGTCAAGCCAGAGTTTCCTCATCTGCCTCATGAAAGTAATACTGTTCGTCCTGAAGGTTTGTTGTGAGATAATAAATATCTGTAAACTACCTGGTTTACAGAGAAGACACTCAGAGAAAATGGCATCTACTGTCATTATTATGATGAAATGTTTATCTCATGAAAAATGCTAACTCTCTACGATCTAGGAAAACCAGTTGGAGCAGGGCAGGAATACAACATGAAAATGTAGTCAAAACAGAACTGTAGGTTTACAAATTGATTTGTCTAAGCACCATTAGACATGTGCCTATTAGCATATTGTTGAATTTATATACACACAAATAAGCAGTAAAAAATAAGCAAACTATACAAAGGAACTCCAATCACCTTACTCTCTTGACTTAAAAGAAGATATATGGTTTATTCTGGACATCTAAATTGCTCCCATATGTGTACTTTCCCTCCTGGAGCAAAGAAAGAACTCAAATAAAAGTGTATAAAGTCTGTCTCTGACCTCAAAGCCCCCAGGAGTTCACACTAGCACACTGAGACCAAACAGCCAACTCACACACCCCACAAAGCAGCACTCCCTTGGGAAAATTAACAGCTGCACAACATCTGGAGGGAAAATAGGATATGGAGAAACCAAGGACCCCATTTTCAGATAGAATTTCAAGGGCTCATCAAAGGCTCAAATCTCTCTCTGGGTCAGGCACTCATTACTTGCTCACCATTTGCCTTCCTTTGGCTGCCAAGCATCTAACCAACAGGTGTGTCCTGCCTGACTGATCCCAACCTAGTGGGCAACCTTTCCTATCCCCTCACACTACCTTCATTGTCTCTGAGTTCAGCAGTCCCTTCTGATGGCGAGGACGAATACCCAAATGAGCATGCTGTCAGTCCCTTAGCCACTAACTGCATGTGGCTATTCAGCCTTGAAACGTGGCTGGTATAACCAAGGAACAACATTTTTATTTAATTTAATTTTAATAAATTTACATTTAAAAACTAAGATTCCATTCAGCTATTGGGAAATGTCCAAGCATGTTTGGAAAAACTTGAACATGTGAATCTAGTTTTTGACTTAAAATTAGTAAAATCTAAATGCAGATGAAGTATTTCTGATGAAAACTTAGCATCTCAATTCAGAGATGCTATCATGGTAAAATACACACCAAATTTTGAGAACTGGTTATGAAATAAGAATATAAATATCTCATTAATAATTTTATATTGATTATAAATTAAAATGCAAATATTTGGGATATATTAGGTTAAATAAAATATATTATCAAATTCTATGTGTTTTTTTTTAATGCGGCTCTTAGAAAATGTACAATTGTGTAAGTGGCCTGCATTGTATCTCTCCTGGACAGCAACCCTACACAGTACTAAACAAAGGTATTATTGTTGCACTCCTATTAATCACAAAGCTGGAATCAAACTCAGAGTCAGTCAGTCAAGCTCTGACCTTGGCACCCCCTGGTCTTCTTACTGCCCCTCTCCCAGAGAACAGCCCCTGTGTCTTCCCTCCATTACCATTTTCTCTGGTGGGTAAGGCAAACCCTTCACAAAGACAGACTTTCACTTCCCTGTCTTTAGAGTCCAGCCCATTGTTGGGACCAAGCACAGTGCACACAAGGACACCAGGAGTCACAGCCCCGCTCTCCACAGGTGCGTATCCCACCAGCCCCCAGGAGAAGCACTGACTCAGAACAGTCATGTGCTCATTCTAGTTCTTAACGCCCAAGGTGCACACCACAGTCAGGCTGTAATCCCAGATCAGGCCTCATTTCCCACCCAGGACATGCACATTTTACTTCCAATTCCCTTGCGATCACGATCTTCTCAGAGCAAGATACAAATACAGTTTTCACAACTGACCAAAGAAGTTTTTATTTTGTGCCTGGTAAATGCACAGCTAATAAATTCATTAAGAAATAAAATATCCTTTGAAATTAGAAGGAAATCCCTTCCAGAAAAGAATTTTACATGCAACAGTTTTCAAATCTGAGTAAATAGTAAGATAGAATTAAATGAATGTGAATGTATGTTTATATTGACTATGTATGCACAGAGACACACACTTTTTTTTCTCTACAAGAACACCAGAATCACCCAAGTAGACTCTTTTCTTGGCCCACAAGCATTCTCTTTAACAGTTAACTTCTCCTCAACTCTCCCAAGTACCAGATGTCCTGGGCCCCCACCCCTCCACACCACACAGGAAATGAGAGGCCTAGAGATAGGGGGTGTGGGGCAAGGGGTCTCTCAAAGAACGTTACCTACCCTGAGGCTGCTACTTATTAAAGGCTCTTGATGTCCTGAGCCAAGATCCCTGACTTAGTGACTTTAAATCAGTTTAAAATTGGAACCAGAGCCTACTGTCAATTCTTGAACTGAGAAAAAGAGACAATGATCCTGAAAGCACAGATAATCCCTTCACCTTATTTGAGCCATTTCCTATAACCACCTTCCTGCTGACAAACTTTACAGAGCTGCTAACAAGGAGAAAAATGAACTAATTTGGGGTTTAGAGCCTCTTTCTTTCCCTGCTCAGGTGAAGGTGCTAATTGGCAGTAAAATGCATAAAAGTGTACATCACAATGGCTAGAGGCAAGGCGTCTGGATAATCCATAAACTGAATAATGAGCCTTTTAATAACCAGGAGCCAACTGCAGCTTTTGGTAATGGGATCCAGGTAGCACTTGTAAATCTACGCCCTCCAATTAGAAAAATGCCTTCCTCCCCTTTTCCCTAAAGCCTGGAAATAGAAAAGAATCCGTCCAACTCCCAGCCCTCCGGCACAAGTGCGTGTTAAATTCTCGCAAACAGAAATTTTCCTCCTGGAGAGATTTCATAACTCTGCTCAGTCATCTACTAGAAAGCTTAATAGCTTCCTCCATTTTCCTCAGATCTAAAACTCCTTCTTTCTCCTACCCGTCCCTAAGATAGGTTTCCTCAATTCCAGTTGTTATCATTATTAATAATGCTCATAATAGTTCTGCCGTTTCCACTTCATACGTGTACGGTGCGTTCCGCTCTGCGAAGTGTATTCACAAGCATTATCTCTTTTGGTCTCCAACACCACCCCAGGGGCAGATCCAGGCTGGGGAGCCTTAAGTTTTACAATCTGTGGGTCTCTTAAAGAAAATGATTATTATAAAGTTACAAAGACAAAATGCTGGTGCCTCTTTCCAGAGGGCCCTGAAGTGTGGCCTCAGGATAAATCCAACTCTAGGCTACCCTTCTCCCTCACTGCCACCCCCAAAGGGACATGTCGGCTCCCAAGGCAGGGGGTTCACATAGCTTGCCCAGGGTCCAAGGGCTTTTCAGTGTTAGACACACAATTAAAGCGTTCTTATCTCCCCAGTGTCTGCGGCCCTTCTAGTTCCTCTGTCATAAAGGAAAGTAAGAGGAAGGAACACATAAAAACAACACAGCTAAAAGTGGTCCCCATCAGGCCACCAGGTTAGGAAGTTGTCTAGACTAAGGACTGCCTGAAGTAGAAGTCAGTAGGGAAAAAAAAAATCCCTACAAACATTTAGTTAATTGGCATTGAAGGTGAAAGACACCTTCCCATCCACACAACGCCAGGGTGAACCTCACCTCCACCACTTATTGACTGCGGACCCTGGAACAAATTACTTGGCTTTTTTGAACTTCAGTATCTTCATCTGTAATAAAAGTTTACTTAGCACAGGACTCCGGCTGTTCGATAAATGGCAACTATTGTTGCTGCTGCTGTTATCAATTCCTCAGCAGAGCTCTGCTGTACACAAGCCACTCATTCCCTGAAGTGTGCTGATGTTACACAGCAAAAGTATCCGCTCGGTCGCCGTAAGACTGAAAACGAGGCCAGGCAGTTGCTGAGACTTCAGCATTTCCTGGGCAGCAGTAAGAATGTCATAGCTGATTTATTAGACAAAGTGACTTGTCTTGTCTACCAGTTGTGGGTATCCTGCAGTTTCAGATTTATCATCTGTGTACCTGGGAAGTCCCTGTGGCTTTCCAGTCTCAGTAAAGCCATGTTATTTTCAAATGCTTTGAGACCACATAGTTTGAGAACCACATAATCGCTAGGTTGTGGGTGTTTTGTTTTGTTTTGTTTTTTGCTTTTTTTGTTTGGTTTTTTTCCTGTTAATCTAGGGAACCAAAATGATCATGCCAAAAGTTAAGCCACCCCTACACTTCCCTTCTTTCTTCCTTTCAGTTCAGTTTTGTCTCCCTCCTCCCTCCAGATCTCAAATTGGCTTCAGATTTTATGTGGGGAGTGATAACAGACCTACAAGAAACACACTGAGAAGGACTAATTGATAAGCTCCAATCTGCTTGCTATAAAGTGAAAAATCTACTCTACATCCATAAAGAATTCAGCTGCTTACAGAATACAAGTTGGGCTCATGTTTGTAATGGGCAACTCAAAAAAATTCATAACACCGTTTATACATTCAACAAGCATTTAAGGAGCACGTACTGCAAGGCAGGCTAGTTCTTTGGGATACTAAGTTGAATCAAACAGGCATTACCGGTCCCCCAGACTCAGCTAGGTAACCACTACCACCCCACTCATATACTTCTATGCCAGGAGTATAACTATGCCAGGAGGTATAACTTTCACAGTACTTTGCATACCTTAAATTACTAGTTTAATTATTTGCCTTCCCAATAAGTCTGTAATCTCACTTTGGGCAAGAACAGCATTCATCTACAGATGCTCAGTAAACACTGGCTGATTGACCTACTAAAGACCTTTTCCCCCTACAAGTTCATAGTCAAACAAAAGAGTTGGGCATGTAAACAGTTCATTGACAATACAGGGCAATACCTGCTGCTACATAGACAAGAACTGAGACCACAGGAACACAGAGGAAGAAGCCTTCTGAGGCAGGGGAAAGCCTGACCACAGCTGTGACACTGAACTAGGAGTTGAAAGATGAGCAGAAGTTTTGTCAGTGGAGGAAAAGTGATAGCACAGGGAATTTCCTGCACAGAAAAACACACGTACAATAACAACTAAGAGCTCAAAATTATCAAGAACTTATTATATGTCAGGTTATATTCTTTAGAAATATTAGCTCATTTATTCTATAAAGACACTATTTTTGCTCCCATTTCACAAATAAGGAAACTGAGGCTTAGAGATCTCACCACTGAAACAAGTTGGTCTGGCATCACAGCCCAAGTTCTCAATCCCAACACTATATTACAAAAGCACAGAGCCGTGAAGAGAGGTGATACATCTAGAGACTTGGGATAAGTTTAGATAAATGTCTAAACCATGAGTGAAGGAGTAGTAGATTGTAAGGCCAGATATGTGGGCAGGGGCCAGATTCTGAAGGAATTTGAATGCCAAGCTAAACAGTTAGGTTTATTACACAGGAGTTGGGAAGCCAAGACAAGCATTTAAACCTACAAGTCACTTCATCAGCACTGCATTTTAGCACAATTCTCTGTAAGTGATGGGGAAAGTGGGTAAGACTGTGAGAATCCTGAAGAAAGGGAAGCTATGTCAAAAGCCACATATGAGGCTCTGGACCAGGCGGAAGGAGGAAGGACAGAGATTTTCCTGAGACAGAGCTGACGCAATATGGGGAAGGATTGGTCTGGGGCAGAGGACGAAAAGTAAATGAGAAGACATCAAGTTCATAACTAGATATCACCATTCATCTAATTTCCCATCAATCAAGCTAAATGGGTGAGGACAGGTCACTGGAGAGAAGGTAATTGTGGCTTAGTCATGCATCCATTGTATTACCATCTCATCGCTTCATGTTCATAAAGCCTCATCAACCTGGCAAAGCCATCATCTTCTTCGAGGCAGAAATGACTCACAAGTATCATGTGCCCACATGTCCACTTCAGTGTCCACTTCGGTACTGGATACACAACTTAATATAATTCGCCAAATATTTGCTCAATATCAAAAGTGTAGAAGACACTGTGCTCGAACAGTACCTCCTGACCCGAGGCAGAAAATTGTAAAAGAAAATATGAACAGCTTTTATTATATATAATTTTAAAGTCTGTAATTTACAAAAGAAGAAAAACAAATGGCTAATATAAATTTAAAAGTTTGATTTCACTAATAATCCAATAAATACAAATTAAAGTAGATATCTTTCTTATCTATCAAATTTCAAAGACTTTTTCAACACTAGATCTTCCCTACACTCTCTCTTTGCTGAAGCAGATGAAAGCAGAGAATCTAGCAGAGGGTGCTGGGGCCCTAGGCGATATCACAGCCACTGATGGAAAGAGACTAGTCCTTGAGTCGAATGTTCACTGAATGGCAGAGCTACCAAGGAAAGCTCCTAACCAGGAGTATGGCAAGAAACAAACTTACTAAGATTTTCTTTTTTTTTCTTTTTTTTTAAAGTTTTTCTTTGTCTGTAGTATAATTGATATACAGATAATCTCATTTAACCTTTAGAATAACCCGTTGAGGAATGTATGATCATGCCCATTTTGGAAACTAAGGCAGTGACATCAAGAAACTTGCTTACGGTTCTACAATTAATACATAGTGGAGCCATAATTAAAACCCACATATTTCTGGCTTCAAAGCCTATGCAATGTGCAGTATATATTCCACAATTAAACTATTATGAGGCAATCATCATTCTGCTATGAGAACCAGCCCCATGCATTGGCAGAATGGGCCCTTGGCACATACAGTGCCTTGAGGGGATAGTTCCACATCCCATAAAAGACTGACATTAGCTGCCTACAGCATGGGTTTCTCTTCTTAGCTAGGGTCACTAGTCTGCATAGGTAATAATGACACTTAGACATCAACATCTCTCTATTTCAATTTTCTCTTATGTAAAAATGGATGGTAAAATCTACTTCAAACACCTGTTGAGAAGATTAAAGTCTCAGCCCACAGAACAAAGTTGATGCTGCCTTAAAAGTTATCTTTCTGAAATACAAGTTTTATCACAGTAAATCCTATTCAGTCTTCAAAACCAGCTTCAGTATCATCAGTAGGAAGCCTGTCTGGACTACCTGATGGTAGGGCTCACTGCTCTCTCCCTCCATGCCTCCAGTGTGCCTTCCACAGACCTATGTTATTTCATTCTTCACATCGTAACCTAAGCATTCCTTTACTTTTCTCTCTCTCTCTGTCCCCCTCTCTCTCTCTCTCTCTCTCTCTACCATAAGCCACTTGAGAATGGAGTCAATGGTTTAGACACATTGTGATGTGAAAGAAATCAGAACATGCCACCCCAAAATATGCCACTTTGGCATATATATTATTTTGAGCTGACGGCAACTGAGATAAAGCAGATACAAGAAGGGCTTTCTACCCTCCACCTTTCTATCTGAAAGCAGGGCCTCACACTTCCCATGAGAAAAGTGCCTTCCCTATACCCAAAAGAGAAGAGCATTCTTACCACAAAAGACGAACGGTCAACACCAAGATGAATCCATTTCTAAGAAAACTCCAATTTTCCATAAGTTCTCCCCATATACTACCCAGTCACTATTCCACCATTTACCACTCCATGCCAAACTCCTGTTTTTCTTTGTCTTATCAAGTTTTCACAATTTATCCTTGTTTATTAAAATGGTATACAAGATGTCAGGCCTCTCTCCTTCTTTGGATCTTTTTATCATTTATAAAGACCTCTGTGTACATATAAAAACAGTAACATAAAATAAAATTTGTATGCTTTCCTCTTGATTATATCTTTTGTCAGTTTAATTATCAAGCCCAGGCATATAAGCTAAGGGGGTAGAGGAAAGTGTTTCCTTTCCTGCAATGTCAATACCAAGTCCAGGGCCAATATATGGCAGAAAATGTTTCACTTAAAAAAAAAAAAAGTCCATCATTTTACCCTCCCAACAACCTTGTGAGGCAATTATTATAATTATATGCATACTACACTTGGGAAAACTGAGCCTCCAAGATGTAGTGACTGTCTGAAATCATATGCAGGAGGCCAGCCTTAAATGGAACCCAGGTCCCTGGGCTGAAACCTGTACTCTTCACTGCTTCATCAGATCATCTAGACCTTAACTACAGAAAATAAGTGATTTCTCAAAGGTGGAAAGGCCTGACTGGTACTAAGACATCTGAGAAAGTTATCACCTGGGAAAGTACAGGGACCAGCTTTAAAGTACAAGAAAAGTTGGCAGACCTGGGTCTGAATCCAGGATCACTCTCCTTAACCATGTGTGGGCCTGGGCAAATCTCTTAAACTCAGGAACCTCAGCTTCCTCATCTGTAAAATGTGGTTTAAAACAATGTTACTTACTTTTCACTTTTTAAAGTCTTTTTAGTAAGACTAAAAGAATAAAAAACATTTTATGAAAAATAAAAAAGAATAAAAGAGTTACATAAGGCTGGGCCCGATGGTTCACGCCTATAATCCTAGCACTCTGGGAGGCTGAGGCTGGTGGATCGTTTGGACTCAGGAGTTCGAGACCAGCCTGAGCAAGAGCGAGATCCTGTCTCTACTAAAAATGGAAGGAAATTAGTTGGACAACTAAAAATATATAGAAAAAATTAGCTGGGCATGGTGGTGCATGCCTGTAGTCCCAGCTACTCAGGAGGCTGAGGCACAAGGATCCCTTGAGCCCAGGAGTTTGAGGTTGCTATGAGCTAGGCTAATGCCACAGCACTCTAGCCTGGGCAACAGACTGAGGCTCTGTCTCAAAAAGAAAAGAGTTATATGAAACAAACTGAGAATGCAGTGAGGACTAAATAAACTACAGTTATTATATGTCAGGGAAAAAACAGCACATATTAAATCCCTGTACCACAAAGTATTTTTCATACTCTATCTTATTTTATCCCCTCAGCAACCTTGTGGAGTAGGTACCATTACTTTGATCTGATATTGAGGAAACTAAGACTCAGAGACATTTAAGTAACCTGCCCGAAGTCACAACAGATAGCAATGAGCAGAGCCAGCATTCAGAATGTCTTTTCTCAGTCCAAAGCCTCAGCTCTTTGCAGTATACCTACCTGCATCCCAGATTAGTTCCAGTGGAAAAAAGATAAGGAAGACTCAGATATGCCCCAATGTCTGAGGTCAGTGTGAAGCACCAGAAGACAAAGGTTGGATCAGATTCATGTGTAGCTTGGGATGTACATTAAAGATATTTGAAATGTGTAGGATGAGGCAGGGGAGA